>NC_065452.1:81509267-81861767 GCF_917563875.1 Diabrotica virgifera virgifera
TTTACTACGCCATTTTCCACTTCATTTAAACGATACACGCTTAAAACACATATAGGTATTTGCAATATTTTCATGAAATTTCACTACATTACTATACATATTAACATGCTTTAATGTCTAAAAACTCACTATCCATATCCATAATTACACACTTACTTTTTTAAGTATCACCCTTCTTGCCTTGGTACGGGAAAAGTCTTAATAATTCTCCAAGATCCAGGGACTCAGCTATTTCGTGTTCAATAGAGATTGTCGTTAGAGCACTCAAACGTTGACATAGTTGATCTTAACTAATTTTTTATTAGTTTCAGCTTTGAAAAGCTTCTCTCTCCAGAGCCCACTGTCACTGGTAGGGTTAATAAAATCCTCAAAGAAACACTAACGTTGGGTGCGAAATCAAAATCATACTTTCTAATCAATTTCAGGGTCTTTAGAGGTGTACTCTTGGGCTTCACAATCGTAGAAAGAACTTTGAGTTCATCTTTGAGAGCATAATTTAGATTTTTTTTCTCATCAAAAGTTAAAGCATCACATAGCTTAAAACGTTTATCTGATAAATCACTAGCAGTTATATCCTTAATTTGCTTTATGTTGTACAAAAACTCAAAAATTTCACCATGGCTCTTAATTTGTTGAAATATACACTTAATACATTAACGGTTGTGTCTATAATTTTTAAATAGTAAGTCATTTTAGATATAATAAGTCAACCTTATATCGTGTCTCTGGATCCTAGGTCCACACTTTCATGTTCAGCTTCATAGCCAAATTGTTTTTTCACTTTCCTCTTTCTTGCTATTACTGTGCGTCGATTTTCGGGTCTCAATTTCTTACTTTGATGCTATAGCTCTTTTGCGTCTGTCAAATAGCCCTGGAATTTTAAATCACTTCTGAGAGACTTAAAATAGATTTTCGTTTTTTCTAATATACTGACAGTTTGATACATTCCCATATTAAATACGTTGATGTAAAGTAAAATTTTATGCCATATTACAACAGAGCAAAGAAAAGTAAAATCACTGATTTGATTTGCCAAAGAGCTTCTCCATGAGCAACCATTTTATCGTTGTTTTTATTGACAGTGATTTCTACAAGAGCATCGTAGATTTTTTCAATTTGGTATCTGATCGGAGTAATTGCATCAATTCTATTTTCCCATCTAGTTTCGGACATAGACTTCAATGTTATGCTAGAAACATGATTTTTCAGTATAGCCCAATGATGAATATAGATGCTGAGAAAAAGTTTAAAATTTTTGACTTTAAGGAAAAGAAAGAAACTGCAAACTGTGAGGCTTTAGCAGCATCGTTCACGACTGAGTTGGGTGAATGGCTAGAACATGGGACAAAAAGTTCTTACCTTTCATGTTTGCCCCATTATAATACCCTTGTCCTCCCATATATTCCAAAGGTATTCCCAGTTCATTCGGTTTTTGCAAAATAACTTCTGTAAGTCCCAAGCCAGTGGTTTCCAGTTAGTACAGGCACAAATACAAGAAAATATTCTGAAATTTTTACACTTTGTGAATAGGAACCTAAATCAACAAAACGTACATAGTCATCTGTTCCACCTCAGAAATATCAGGTCTACAATCTAAAATTATGCTCTAATACTATGCTGATTTCAAAAAGTTTAAAATTTTATTTTTGGTTTGGTCATGTATGAGTTGAATAATTTCGTTTTGAATACGTTTTCCCAAGTAGTGATGCTGCTTGTTACTATCATTCGTTGTTCTCCTAATTTGCTCTTCTAAAACATAATCAAATTTTCCAAAGAGCTCAACACGCCTTAAAAAATTAACATTGTTGTGATGAAAAAGTTTATCAGAATCGCCCCTCAATTGAAGACAATGTTGTGCTAAAAACTGTATTATTGACATAAGCCGTTCTAAGCCAGTTTCAAAATTGGCTGTCCTCTAAAATTTGCAGCCCCTAAATTCGCCGCCCTGGGCGGCCGCCATATTCGCCCACCCCTGGGGCCGGGCCTGACCTGGACCTATGTCTAATTCTTTTACAATGAAAAAGTAATTAGTGACATTTTAAATATTGAGACTCTTAGTTTTTGACAGTCTTCTTACTTTTTACATAATCAAAAAGGTCCCTATCCTGAAAGGCCGATTTTCTTAATACTTCCTCATTTCTGACTCTGTCCGTCCACGATATTCTAAGCATTCGGCGAAGGCATCACATTTCAAAGACTGTACGTTTGTTAATGTAACTGACCTTTAACGCCCATGCTTCCATTTCGTTCAAGAGAACAGGCCAGACATAACCCTTTCGCATCTTGTATCTCAGGTTTAATCTAAGTTGCGATCAGTCAAAAATTTACGAAGCCTTCGAAGCCTCTCCGGAAAAGAATTTCAGGTTTGTTCTACTCTGCTCCTTATGTCAATTTCAAGGTCCCAACCCTCGTTCAGCAGATAATTCAAGAATTTAAACTTCTTGACTTGTTTGATTTTTTCTCTAGCGACATATATTTTGCATTTGGGTAATTATTTCTACCTACACTCATTGTTTTTGTCTTCTTGATATTTATTTTCAAACCCAGAGCTTCACTTGCTTTAAATTTTAAATCATTTAAAAGGCTTTGAAGATCTTCGATGTTAAAGTCTGGCCAACTATCTAAGAGAGTCATTAATATTCAGCCGGGCGGGCGGGGTGCTATTGTCAGAGTTGAGAAATTCCATAAACAATGGATCTACCTGTTTTATAAAATTTAACCTTTGTTTATATAATTTCACAACTCAGACAATGGCACCTCGCTCAGCAGAACTATATAATAAAAGAGTCATTAATATTCAGCTCACCGGGGTGCTATTCTTCAAGGTGTGAAATTCTATCAACAAAGGATCTACCTGTTTTATGGAATAATATGGAATAATCCCCCCCCACACACACACACACACACACACACACACACACACACACACACACACACACACACACACACACACACACACACACACACACACACACACACACACACACACACACACACACACACACACACACACACACACACACACACACACACACACACACACACACACACACACACACACACACACACACACACACACACACACACACACACACACACACACACACACACACCACACACACACACACACACACACACACACACACACACACACACACACACACACACACACACACACACACACACACACACACACACACACACACACACACACACACACACACACACACACACACACACACACACACACACACACACACACACACACACACACACACACACACACACACACACACACACACCACACACACACACACACACACACACACACACACACACACACACACACACACACACACACACACACACACACACACACACACACACACACACACACACACACACACACACACACACACACACACACACACACACACACACACACACACACACACACACACACACACACACACACACACACACACACACACACACACACACACACACACACACACACACACACACACACACACACACACACACACACACACACACACACACACACACACACACACACACACACACACACACACACACACACACACACACACACACACACACACACACACACACACACACACACACACACACACACACACACACACACACACACACACACACACACACACACACACACACACACACACACACACACACACACACACACACACACACACACACACACACACACACACACACACACACACACACACACACACACACACACACACACACACACACACACACACACACACACACACACACACACACACACACACACACACACACACACACACACACACACACACACACACACACACACACACACACACACACACACACACACACACACACACACACACACACACACACACACACACACACACACACACACACACACACACACACACACACACACACACACACACACACACACACACACACACACACACACACACACACACACACACACACACACACACACACACACACACACACACACACACACACACACACACACACACACACACACACACACACACACACACACACACACACACACACACACACACACACACACACACACACACACACACACACACACACACACACACACACACACACACACACACACACACACACACACACACACACACACACACACACACACACACACACACACACACACACACACACACACACACACACACACACACACACACACACACACACACACACACACACACACACACACACACACACACACACACACACACACACACACACACACACACACACACACACACACACACACACACACACACACACACACACACACACACACACACACACACACACACACACACACACACACACACACACACACACACACACACACACACACACACACACACACACACACACACACACACACACACACACACACACACACACACACACACACACACACACACACACATGCTCAACTTCCGCGACTATGGTCCATTTGACCTACCCGAAGGGTGGCATAATCCCTTATTTATTTAAATACACATTTCCAACAATAGTACCCCGCTGAGCTGAAAATTAATGACTCTTAGTTTGCTAGCACCACTATATCTGCCACAATCGATATGTCATGGACATACTTTATTGTTAATAAATATGCCGCTTACTGTAATACCCTTATTAGAGTGTGTCACTACTTCTGCGAAGGCTTTTTCTACGTAGGTACGTTAAGTTAAATAGCATTGGAGAAAGTATACAACCTTGCCTTACTCCTTGTTAATTGAGAAATCTTCTGTTTCGTTGAAATTTTGAAGACATACTGTTACTGTCTGGTTCCAATACATATTGGCGATAATAATTATTTAATTCTTATATCGTTACATCCAATTCCAACTCTTGTATTTTATCATCAGTTCGTGTTTTACATTATCGAATGCTTTCTCATAATCGATGAAACAGGTAAAAACATCCTTCTTTATCTAAACAATTCTGTTATAATATTTTGTATTTTAGGTAAAGTTCATATCACATGAGATGCTATGTATTCTCTGTCCTTATACAAGGTGTAACAAAAATACAGGTCATAAATTAAATCACATATTCTGGAACCAAAAATAGTTCGAATGAACCTAACTTACCTTAGTACAAATATGCACATAAAAAAAGTTACAGCCCTTTGAATTTACAAAATGAAAATCGTCATATTTATATCGAAAACTATTGGAGATTTTTTATTGAAAATGGACATGTGGCATTCTTATGGCAGGAATATCTTAAAGAAAAATTATAGTGAAATTGGTGCACCCCATAAAAATTTTATGGGAGATTTTGTTCCCTTAAACCCCCCCAAACTTTTGTGTACGTCTCAATTAAATTATTATTTGTGGTACCACTAGTTAAATTCAATATTATTAAAACTTTTTTGCCTCTTAGTATTTTTTCGATAAGGTAGTTTTTATCGAGTTGAGGTTTATTTTTCAATATGTTTACATAAAAATTTTATGGGGGTTTTGTTCTTTTAAACCCTCCAAGTACCCCCCAATTTTGTGTACGTTCCAATTAAAATATTACTGCGGTACCATTAGTTAAACACAGTGTTTTTAAAACTCTAATGATTTTTCTCTAAAACTGATTGTTGTCGAGTAGGTATATGGCCATTTTTTTCGCATTTTTCAAATCTTAAATCGCGGATAACTCGACAACAATCAATCTTAGAGAAAAATGACAAGGAACCATTTTTACTCAGAATGACCCAAGTTATCTAAAAATATTTGTTCAAAATGAAAAATTTTCTTTTGTGAATTTGTTTAAAAAAAATTTTCAACAATTTTTTGACGACGGCACCGCCTGACACCCTGTGGATTTGTTATAAGTATTATGGTAAGTCCGGTCTAAAGGTACGTTTTTACTGGCGCGGCTGGCTCGTTTAATCGCTGAAAGATCGTCGCTGAACAGGGTTGCCAGATTGGGGTATTTTCCCACAATTTTGGGGTAATTTGAAACCGTCTAGGGGAATTAAATTTGCGAATGTACATAGAACTGTATATTATACTCTCATATAATCGAAGACGATAGGACCTATGAATTATTTCCAGGGCCTCTGTTAATAAATAGTATAATTTTGGTTTACTCTTCTTTACATATGACTACTACTTCATTAAATGCAGCAAAAATTTAAATTTGGGAGATTTGAGCTTCAATTTGAGGGAATTTCAGTTTCTAAGTGGGAGATTTATAAAATCACATCTGGCAAATCTGTAGCTGAACAGTGAATGCGATGTATCTGATTGTGCGTGTGGTTGTGTGGATTGTAGGAGCCGTTTTGACTGAAGCGTCTATAACCTTCGTACCCAGGGACAGCAAGTGTCGATTTTTGGTGACTACTCTGAGAGTCTGAGAGCAGACAAAATCGTAGACACTGGGCGGTTATAGTGGCGTATTTCGTTGACGGCCAGACAAACAGACAGTGATGAAACCGGAAATATATATTTGTTCTCGTATTGCTGAGGCGCGTCGAATAATATATCACTTGTATTATTCCGACGACTTTAAAAGAGTACTCCCGGTGGCCTTTCTAAAACCGGAAGTCCTAGGTCAAGTTTCTCACCTTTAGTACCATCCTTGAATCATAAGCTTTCGTTCGACATCTCATCTGTTATTCTACCTAGTGTAATGACGGAGGAGTTATTTTCACGGACGACAAACAGACGTGCAGACAGTCATGAAACCAGAAGTAGGTATATATTTGTTCTCATCTTGCTATGGCGCGTCGAATAATACATCGCTTGTGCTATTGACTTTAAAATAGTACTTGCGGTTGCATTTCTAAAAGCGGAAGTCTTAGGTCAAATTTTCTCACCTGTAGTAGCATCCTTGGATCATAAGCTTTCATTGGACACCTCATTTTCATTCTACCTGGTATAAGGAGGAGTTATGTTTACGGACGGACGGACAGACGGACAATATTAATATTATTATTAAAAGAAAACAATTATTGTTAAAATACATGCTAGCAGAGGAAATAGAGGACGAAGAAAGAAATGTCCAATGCTACAAGATTAGAAAAACATGCAATATTTCAAAGAAGACAAGAAGAAGGATACTTCAAAATTGTGATAAACAACCATTTATCAGGAAATTATGAAATGAGACATACTTATAAAAACAAGCTTCACTTCACAAAAATTTCTCAAATACAAAACTCCGAAACACGCACCGCCAACAAATCACACAAGCAGTATACCGCAATCAATGCTCAGATTCAGCGACCTTAAATGGACAAAATTTGAAAATCGCGTTACTCTGGGTTCACCATCCACAAAAAGGTGGGATGTTGTGAGAAAAAATGTTCTCGGGTTAAGTCTAAACCCTCTATGTGTGACAAGAGGATCCAGCAGAATTGATTCAATAAAGCCCCTTAAACTTTATTTAATTAAGATTTGCTATGATGTTGCAATGGTGTTATTTGTTCCTATTTTGCTTTATTTGCACCTACCTACCTACCTTAAAAAAATAAATAAAAAAAAATTATCAAAATACCTTAAGGGGCGCCAAAATCATTTTTTGCACACATGCGCCAGTAGTTCTTACGAGTGCCCTAAAAAGACAAAATACCATGGACACAACACGTAACAAACACGTATATTATATTAAGAAAGAGGAAAAAAGGAAAAGAAATACTCAACACTATGAAGTAAACAAAAATGAGCTATTTTGGTCACATACTAAGAAATGAAAAAATATGAAAAGTGGGACATGAAGAAAAGGATGAGGGACATGAAGAAAAAGAAGGTAAAGATCGTCTCCTCGTGCAAAGTCCATTTTTTACTCTGTGTGGGTAGTAGTCGCCCCAAGCATTTTTCTCTATCAATCGTCTTCTTCCTTCTTCCATCAATATTTTTATGAGTATTCCTCCTCTTTCATGCCCAATGGGTACATCAATGTGTGTTTTTCTTACTGGATCATTTTTGATTACATTGATTTGATAAGAAATGTTAATACACATGAAATGAAATGAAATTTTTTGTGCTGCAATGTTTAGCTCCTCAGTATCATACAAATAGGATTTCTTTTCCGAATGCGATGTTTTAAAGTGCCATATAAATGCTATAATCGGATTTAAATCTTATCTGGGCTATATGATGGCCAATATAATCAGTATTACTATTGATATGTAGATATTTCATGTCAAATATTTAACGAAATTTATGTTTTATAGAGAACTTGACCACAAAAAATGAAAACATTTAAATCCGATGAGATTCAATTTAAAAATTATATTGGCCATCATATAGCCCAGATAAGATTTAAATCCGATTATAGCATTTATATGGCACTTTAAAACATCGCATTCGGAAAAGAAATCCTATTTGTATGATACTGAGGGGCTAAACATTGCAGCACAAAAAATTTCATTTCATTTCATGTGTATTAACATTTCTTACCAAATCAATGTAATCAAAAATGATCCAGTAAGAAAAACACTCATTGATGTACCCATTGGGCATGAAAGAGGAGGAATACTCATAAAAATATTGATGGAAGAAGGAAGAAGACGATTGATAGAGAAAAATGCTTGGGGCGGCTACTACCCACACAGAGTAAAAAATGGACTTCGCACGAGAGAGACGATCTTTACCTTCTTTTTCTTCATGTCCCTCATCCTTTAAGGACATTTCCACTTTTATATTCATATTTTTATTATTATCCAGATTTAGCCATACGGCTCACACTCCCTCTAAGGGGAAAATTGACTCATCCCAGATACCTACGGTATCAAAAGGATTGAGCTCTGGTGGGACTCTTTCCGTGTTATCGAGCCCTAGGTGACTTGGTATGCAGGTGTATCTCCCAAAAATTTTCGTACACATCTGGCGTTGCGAGTAGTACTGCTTTCTGCATGGTCTTATAAAGATGTTCATTAAGACCCAGCTTTTTATGCTTTCAAGGAGGGTCTTCGAAATGACTCCAGTAGTAGACATAATAATCGGTATCGTCTGGGTACTTTGCATTCTCCATTGTCTCCGTATTTGAATTTCCAGATCTCTGTACTTGGCGATCTTTTCAGTAAATTTAGTACGTAGATTATTGTTGTTAGGAATCGCCACATCAATGAGGGTTGTTTGCCCCGTTAATTTATTTACTAATACGAGATCTGGTCTATTATGTGCCACTGTTTGGTCTGTGAGCACAGTACGGTCCCAGTATAGTTTGTAGTTGCCATCCTCAAGCATACTCTCAGGGACGTATTGATAATATGGGAGATGGTCGGTTTGGAGAAGTCCCAGCTTGATAGCTATCTCCTGATGAAGGATTTTTCCCACTGCGTCATGCCGTTCCTTGTACTCAGTTGCAGCAAATGCCTGGCAGCCCCCTGTAAGATGTTGGATGGTTTCTTGGGCTTGACATCCATATCGGCATCTGTCGTTTTGAACATGAGGGTCTTTGATGATATATTTCAGGTAATTTCTGGTTGGTATAACCTGATCCTGAATGGCCAGTAATGAACCCTCCGTTTCAGGGAACATCTTTCCTGATGTCAACCAGTAGTTCGACGCTATATTGTCGACATAATCTTGGCTGACCTCATTGGGATGTCTCCCGTGCAGAGGTTTACCCATCCAGGCACGCACTTTTTCGTCCTTAGTAAGGTGGTTTATGCGAAGTTCTGCTTCCCTCAGTTTTATCGGTGTTGTGTCATCTACTGTGCAGATAGCGCGATGTAGAGTAGATGTTTCAGCCTGCATCTGAAAATAAGATCTTAAATTAGCAATTTGTTTGTCTAATTGCTCACCTATATCCATAAGTCCTCTTCCTCCTAAATTCCGTGGTAATGTCGTTCTTTCTACTGCACTTTGTGGATGGTGTTTTTGTGCCTTTGTGAGGTGCGTTCTTACTTTTCGCTGAAGATTTTCCATGTCCGTTTTTGTCCACTTAACAATGCCAAATGAATAGCTAAGCGCGGAACATGCGTAGGTGTTTAGTGCCTTAAACAAATTTCTACTATTAAGGTGTGAGCGAAGCAGCTGTTTTACCCTTCGTAAAAACTCAGTAGTTATCTCTGTTTTCATTTGTTTATGGTCAATTCTCCGCGCTTGCTTTACTCCAAGATATTTATACATATCGTTTTCACCCATGGCCTCGATGTTCTGGCCATTTTGCATATCGAATCCTCCGGGCTGTACTTTTCCTCTGACTATATTTAAAATACGGCACTTGTCTAGTCCGAAGTGCATGCTAATATCATTAGAAAAAGTTTCTACAGTTTTTAGCATCTCATCGAGTTGGTTTCGAGTGGAAGCCATTAATTTCAAATCATCCATATACAATAAATGATTAAGCTTCGCCACCACATTGTTGTTATTTTTGATGCTAAAACCTGCGTCTGTGGAGTTCAATAGCTGAGATAATGGGTTCATAGCTAGACAGAACCACAGTGGACTCAACGAATCTCCTTGAAACAGGCCCCGGCTGATTGCGATATTTTCAGTTTCGATGTTATTTTCACCAGGTATTTGAAGGTGAATTCTAGTCTTCCACTCCGTAATTATATGCTCTAAAAAGGTCACTATATTATCATCGACTTTATATATTCTCAATATATCTATAAGCCATTCATGCGGCACTGAATCAAAGGCCTTCTTGTAATCAATGAATATTATTATCCAGATTTAGCCATACGGCCCGCACTCCCTCTAAGGGGAAAATTCACTCATCCCAGATACCTAGGGTATCAAAAGGATTGAGCTCTGGTGGGACTCTTTCCGTGTTATCGAGCCCTAGGTGACTTGGTACGCCGGAGTAGTTCATTTAGACCCAGCTTTTTGATGTTTTCTATGAGGTTCTTTGGAATGACTCCAGTAGTAGAAAGAATAATAGGTATTGTCTGGGTACTTTCCATTCTCCATTGTCTCCTTATTTGTATTTCGAGATCTCTATACTTGGCGATTTTTTCGTTGTGCTTAACACGCAGATTATTGTTGTTAGGTATCGCCACCTCTATTAATGTTGTTTGCCTAGTAAGTTTATTAACTAGTATGAGATCCGGTCTATTATGCGCCACTGTTTGGTCTGTGAGCACAGTGCGATCCCAGTATAGCTTATAGTTGTCGTTTTCAAGCATTCTATCAGGGACATATTGATAATAACGAAGATGATCGGTTTGGAGAAGTCCAAGTTTGTTAGCTAGTTCTTGGTGGAGAATCTTTCCTACTGAGTCATGGCGTTCTTTATAATCAGTTCCGACAAACGCATGGAAGCCCCCGGTAAGATGTTGGATGGATTCTTGGGCTTGACATCCATATCGGCATTTGTCGTTTTGGACCTGAGGATCTTTTACAATGTACTTCAGGTAATTTCTAGTTGGAATAACCTGATCCTGAATGGCAAGTAGGAAACCTTCTGTCTCGGGAAACATCTTTCCTGATACCAACCAATAGTTCGACGCTCTACTGTCGACATATTCTTGGTTGACCTCATTGAGATGCCGTCCATGCAGTGGTTTACCCATCCAGGTGCGCATTTTTTCGTCCTTAGATAGGTGGTTTATGCGCATTTCTTGTTCCCTCAGTTTAAGCGGCCTTGAGTCATCTACTGCGCAGATTGCACGATGTAAAGTAGATGATTCAGCCTGTGCCTGAAAATAAGTTCTTAAGTTAGCCACTTGTTTATCCAATTGCTCACCTATGTCCATGAGTCCTCTTCCTCCTAGATACCGCGGTAATGTTGTTCTCTCTACTGCACTGCGAGGATGATGGTTGTGTGCCTTTGTGAGAAGTGTTCTTGCTTTCCGCTGAAGACTTTCTATATCGGTTTTTGACCACTTGATAATACCAAATGAGTAGCTAAGCGCGGAAAAGGCGTACGTATTTAATGCCTTAAACAAATTTTTACTATTGAGATATGACCGATTAAGCTGTCTTACCCTTCGTACAAATTCAGAAGTTAGTTCAGTTTTCATTTGTTTATGGTCAATTTTCCGCGCTTGCTTTACACCGAGATATTTATACATATCATTTTCACCCATGGCCTCGATGTTCTGGCCATTTTGCATATCGAAACCACCGGGCTGAACCTGTCCTCTGACTATATTTAAGATACGGCACTTGTGTAGACCGAAGTGCATACTAATATCATTAGAGAAGGTTTCTACAGTTTTTAACATCTGATCTAGGTGTTTTCGAGTTGAAGCCATTAATTTTAGATCATCCATATACAACAAATGATTAAGCTTCGCTACAACAGTATTGTTATTTTTGATGCTAAAGCCTGAGTCAGTGGAATTCAGTAGCTGAGATAGTGGGTTCATTGCTAGGCAGAACCAAAGTGGACTCAAGGAGTCCCCCTGGAAAAGCCCCCGGTTAATTGGGATATCTTCAGTTTCGATATTGTTTTCACCGGGTACTTGAAGGTGAATTTTTGTCTTCCATTCAGTCATTATATGCTTTAAAAAGGTCACTATATTATCATCGACTTTATATATTTTCAATACATCGATAAGCCATGCATGCGGCACTGAATCAAACGCTTTCTTGTAGTCAATGAAAGCAGTAAAGAGATTTCGTTTTTTGATATATGCCTGGTTAGAAATGACTGAGTCGATAATAAGCTGTTCTTTACAGCCCATGGAACCCTTAGCGCATCCTTTCTGTTGAGGCTCTATGATATTATTTAGAGCACAGTGTTGGTAGATACGCCGAGCTACACAGGATGTGACCAATTTGTACAATGTAGGTAGACAAGTAATCGGGCAGTACTTGGCTGGATCTTGGGTGTTATTTTGATCCTTCGGTATTAAATAAGTGGTCCCCTTAGTAAGGAATGATGGTATTTCCTGCGGATTAGAAATAACATAATTAATTAAAATTGACAATCGCTCATGAACACTCCAAAACTTCTTTAGCCAGAAGTTCTGGACTCCGTCCGGGCCAGGAGATTTCCAGTTGTGAAGCTCTTTGATAGTATTCGAGACTTCTTCAGTGGTGAAAGGTTCGTAAGGGATATTATTGTAATGTTGACAGTTGTTCGTCGTGTCTTCAATCCATCCAGCATTGTTGTTATGAGTAGCTGGCGTTGAAAGTTGGTTTCCCCAAAACTCGTGAATTTCTTCTTGACTTGGGTATACTTTATTTTCATTTTCTACAGTGGAGTTAAGTTTCTTATAAAACGCTTTCTCTGAATGCTCAAAGAGTATGTTGTCGAGACGGCCTGAATAAACGGAGAGTTTTTGTTTTAAAGTGTCCAGGCAATGTTCAGCTGTGTTGTTTTCTGGATCATGCTGTGAGTGTCTCGGAGTATTTCGCATTATTTCTTCAGCTCTTCTAATTAATTTTCTACTCGTTGTTCCTCGAATATATTCCGTTATTCGACCAATATCCCTTCGCAACGATTCAACTTTTCTTTGCAGCCGTTTTTCCCAAGGTGCAATTCTGTCACCTGTCCTTCCGTTGTTAGTACCCCGTCGTGTTCTGATCTTAACGCCCATTACATTAGCAATAGATGTTGCTGCACAGTAGATCATCATATGCAAATTCTCCAATGTTTGGGCTTCTACGACATAATTGGGTAGGACTTCAGTGTTCATAATTTGTAACAGCGCACCTAGTTTCTTACAAGAGATTATTCTTGGTAGCGGTGGTCTGCTAAGTGGGTTTGTTCCACTAAACTCTTGTACGGCTCGTGCCATTTCGTTTATCAGACTATCGTGCAACTCGTTGTTGTTCTCATGTGTATTGTCAGGTCGAGTTTCTTGTATGGCAGGCTCGGGAATCTGCTCATGTGTTTCGTTAGGGACTTGATCCACAACTAGCTCTTGGTTATTAATTTCCCTTTCGACTTCGCTTTTGATGGCATCGCGTTTAGTCTCAGGGATAAGATTATTTCTGATGATTACCCGATATTGATCTGCTACTCGTTGTTCAGATACTTGAATATTTGGGTACTCCGTGCAAAATTCGGCATACAGTTGTTGTCGGTAGCCGATGGCTTTTTGACCGAGGTTTGTCACCTTATAGTAAAAGCGCAGGATGTTTTCGTTCATGGACACAGTCCATTTCATACGCTGTCTCGGTCGTCCCGCTTGAGTGAGGACCGGCTGATGTTCCAGCGCAGCACCTTCAGCGAGTGGAGCTCTTGTTGTTGTTTGGCTCATTTCTGGTGGTTGTTGTTGTTGGGCTGTAGCTGTTTGTGTGACAGGGGCCCGCCTCTTCAACACCCTGCCACCGACGTCCCGCATGCTGTCACGTCCAGCGCCGGCTCCAGACGTGCCCAGGCGATCCCCAGGCAGCGATCCTAAACATAAATCAGTATTCACCATATTAATGGGTTTGCATTTTATACCTACTGCCAGGTGTCAGTTTTTGCTTAACAGCAGGTATCCCTGCTACCCTCCGGGTATTGGCGCTACGAACACCCAGAAAGCATCCCCCATTCGCAGGGGGCCGCGCCTGATAGAAGAACTGACAAAAAACTCCCACAGGGGAGTTATTATTATCCCAGATTTAGCCATACGGCTCACACTTCCTCTAAGGGGAAAATTGACTCAACCCAGATACCTACGGTATCAAAAGGATTGAGCTCTGGTGGGACTCTTTCCGTGTTATCGAGCCCTAGGTGACTTGGAATGCAGGTATATCTCCCAGAAATTTTCGTACGCATCTGGCCGTCGCGAGTAGTACAGCTTTCTGCATGGTCTTATAAAGATGTTCATTCAGACCCAGCTTTTTTATGCTTTCGAGGAGGGTCTTCGGAATGACTCCAGTAGTAGATATAATAATCGGTATCGTCTGGGTACTTTTCATTCTCCATTGCCTTCGTATTTGAATTTCTAGATCTCTGTACTTGGCGATCTTTTCAGTAAATTTACTACGTAGATTATTGTTGTTAGGTATCGCCACATCAATTAGTGTTGTTTGTCTTGTTAATTTATTAACTAGTACGAGATCTGGTCTATTATGTGCCACTGTTTGGTCTGTGAACACAGTGCGGTCCCAGTATAGCTTGTAGTTGCCATCCTCAAGCATACTCTCAGGGACGTATTGATAATACGGGAGATGGCCTGTTTGGAGAAGTCCCAGCTTGATAGCTATCTCTTGATGAAGGATTTTTCCCACTGCGTCATGCCGTTCCTTGTATTCAGTTGCAGCAAATGCCTGGCAGCCCCCTGTAAGATGTTGGATGGTTTCTTGGGCTTGACATCCATATCGGCATCTGTCGTTTTGAACCTGAGGGTCTTTGATGATATATTTCAGGTAATTTCTTGTTGGTATAACCTTATCCTGAATGGCCAGTAATGAACCCTCCGTCTCAGGGAACATCTTTCCTGATGTCAACCAGTAGTTCGACGCTATATTGTCGACATAATCTTGGCTGACCTCATTGGGATGTCGCCCGTGCAGAGGTTTACCCATCCAGGCGCGCACTTTTTCGTCCTTAGTAAGGTGGTTTATGCGTATTTCTGGTTCCCTCAGTTTGATCGATGTTGTGTCATCTACTGCGCAGATAGCGCGATGTAGAGTAGATGTCTGAGCCTGCATCTGAAAATAAGTTCTTAAATTAGCAATTTGTTTATCTAATTGCTCACCTATATCCATAAGTCCCCTTCCTCCTAGATTCCGTGGTAATGTTGTTCTTTCTACTGCACTTTTCGGATGGTGTTATTGTGCCTTTGTGAGGTGTGTTCGTACTTTTCGCTGAAGAGCTTCTATATCTGTTTTGTCCACTTAACAATACCAAATGAGTAGCTAAGCGCGGAAGATGCGTAGGTGTTTAGTGCCTTAAACAAATTTCTACTGTTAAGGTTTGAGCGAAGCAGCTATTTTACCCTTCGTATAAACTCAGTAGTTATCTCTGTATTCGTATAAACCTTCGTATAAACTCTGTAGTTATCTCTGTTTTCATTTGTTTATGGTCAATTTTCCGCGCTTGCTTTACTCCAAGATATTTATACATATCGTTTTCACCCATGGCCTCGATGTTCTGGCCATTTTGCATATCGAATCCTCCGGGCTGTACTTTTCCTCTGACTATATTTAAAATACGGCACTTATCTAGTCCGAAGTGCATACTAATATCATTAGAAAAAGTTTCTACAGTTTTTAGCATCTCGTCGAGTTGGTTTCGAGTGGAAGCCATTAATTTCAAATCATCCATGTACAATAAATGATTAAGCTTCGCCAACACATTGTTGTTATTTTTGATGCTAAAACCTGCATCTGTGGAATTCAATAGCTGAGATAATGGGTTCATAGCTAGACAGAACCACAGAGGACTCAACGAATCTCCTTGAAACAGGCCCCGGCTGATTACGATATTTTCAGTTTCGATGTTACTTTCACCAGGTATTTGAAGATGAATTCTAGTTTTCCACTCTGTCATTATATGTTGTAAAAAGGTCACTATATTATCATCGACTTTACATATTCTCAGTATATCTATAAGCCGTTCATGCGGGACTGAATCAAAGGCTTTCTTGTAATCAATAAAAGCAGTAAATAGATTCCTCTTTTTGGAATATGCTTGATTAGAAATGACTGAGTCGATGATAAGTTGTTCTTTGCAACCCATGGAACCCTTAGCGCATCCTTTCTGTTGAGGCTCTATGATATTGTTCAGAGCACAGTGTTGGTAGATACGCCGGGCTACACAGGATGTGACCAATTTATACAAAGTTGGAAGACAAGTAATTGGGCGGTATTTTGCTGGATCTTTGGTGTTATTTTGATCCTTCGGTATTAAATAAGTGGTTCCCTGAGTTAGGAATGATGGTATATCCTGCGGATTAGAAATAACATGATTAATTAGTGTTGATAAGCATTCATGAGCACTCCAAAACTTCTTGAGCCAAAAGTTTTGAACTCCGTCTGGTCCAGGAGATTTCCAGTTATGAAGCTCTTTGATGATAGTTGAGACTTCTTCAGTGGTGAAAGGTTCGTAGAGAGTAGTAGTGTAGTGTTGGCAGTTATGTGCCGTATCTTCTATCCATCCAGGATTGTTGTTAAGAGCAGCTGGTGTGGAAAGTTGATTTCCCCAAAACTCATGAATTTCTTCTTGGCTTGGGTAAGACTTATCGAGATTTTCTACGGTGGAATTGAGTTTTCGATAGAACGTCTTCTCAGCAGTCTCAAAAAGGGCATTGTTGGATTTTCGGTTGTTACTCACTTTGTACCTTCTTAGTCGTCCTGAATAAACTGAGAGTCTTTGCTTTAAGGTATCCAGGCACTGTTGGGCTGTGTTGTTTTCTGGATCGTATCTTGAGTGTCTTGCAGTATTCCGTATTATTTCTTCAGCTCTCCTGATGACTCTTGTACTTCTTACACCTCGTATATATTCTGTGACTTGACCAATATCCCTACGCAGCAATTCAATCTTTCCGAGCAGTCTTTTTTCCCAGGGTGCAGTTCTGCTACCAGTCCTTCCATTATTAGTACCCCGTCGTGTTCTGATCTTAATGCCAATCACATTAGCAATTGCTGTTGCTGCACAGTAGATTAGCATGTGCAGATACTCTAATGTGTGGGCTTCTACGACATAATTGGGTAGGACTTCAGTGTTCACAATTTGTAACAGCACACCTAGTCTCTTACAAGAGTTTATTCGTGGTAGCGGTAGTCTGCTAAGTGGGTTTGTTCCATTAAACTCTTGTACAGCACGTGCCATTTCGCTTACTAGGTTATTATTATTATTATTCAGATTTAGCCATACGGCTCACACTCCCTCTAAAAGGAAAATTGACTCATCCCAGATACCTACGGTATCAAAAGGATTGAGCTCTGGTGGGACTCTTTCCGTGTTATCGAGCCCTAGGTGACTTGGTATGCAGGTGTATCTCCCAAAAATTTTCGTACACATCTGGCCGTTGCGAGTAGTACTGCTTTCTGCATGGTCTTATAAAGATGTTCATTAAGACCCAGCTTTTTTATGCTTTCGAGGAGGGTCTTCGGAATGACTCCAGTAGTAGACATAATAATCGGTATCGTCTGGGTACTTTGCATTCTCCATTGTCTCCGTATTTGAATTTCCAGATCTCTGTACTTGGCGATCTTTTCAGTAAATTTAGTTCGTAGATTATTGTTGTTAGGAATCGCCACATCAATGAGGGTTGTTTGTCTCGTTAATTTATTGACTAATACGAGATCTGGTCTATTATGCGCCGCTGTTTGGTCTGTGAGAACAGTGCGGTCCCAGTATAGTTTGTAGTTGCCATCCTCAAGCATACTCTCAGGGACGTATTGATAATATGGGAGATGGTCGGTTTGAAGAAGTCCCAGCTTGATAGCTATCTCCTGATGAAGGATTTTTCCCACTGCGTCATGCCGTTCCTTGTACTCAGTTGCAGCAAATGCCTGGCAGCCCCCTGTAAGATGTTGGATGGTTTCTTGGGCTTGACATCCATATCGGCATCTGTCGTTTTGAACATGAAGGTCTTTGATGATATATTTCAGGTAATTTCTGGTTGGTATAACCTGATTCTGAATGGCCAGTAGTGAACCCTCCGTTTCAGGGAAGATCTTTCCTGATGTCAACCAGTAGTTCGACGCTATATTGTCGACATAATCTTGGCTGACCTCATTGGGATGTCGCCCGTGCAGAGGTTTACCCATCCAGGCGCGCACTTTTTCGTCCTTAGTAAGGTGGTTTATGCGCAGTTCTGCTTCCCTCAGTTTTATCGGTGTTGTGTCATCTACTGCCCAGATCGCGCGATGTAGAGTAGATGTTTCAGCCTGCATCTGAAAATAAGATCTTAAATTAGCAATTTGTTTGTCTAATTTAGAGATGCATCAAGTCAAACTAGTTTGATTTTATTCAACAAACTTGACTTGACTTGAAAATCAAACTTTTTTTGTAAAAAAGTTTGACTTGACTTGATTTCGATATCTTTAGGTTTGATTTGAAATCAAACTTCTTCAAACAGTTTGAAGTTTGAATGTCATATTGGCAATGTGTTTATTTCCAATTCTAATTGAGAGCGTACGGATTTTGTTGTGACTTATTTGGATAGGTCTGAATCTGTATTCTGCTACTCCGCAAATTAGTTTGTAGTTCATATTTAGACGTCCATGTTTGGCTTGTTTATTACGTTCGTTTTGAAGTGTGTGGCTTTGGGAGATAATATCTGAATGTGGATATTTTTCGGTTCAGATAAAGTACCAGAACAAGAGTCTGATATTGAAGGTATACCCACTGCAAAAATTAAGAGAAACAATCTGTAGTCGAAGCAGTATTAATTAAGAAAAATAAATATACTGATTTATTTGATGTTGCGGCAGGTAATTTCAAAACAATGAAAATTGCAAAGTGCATACATACTTCTATTATGTAAAAATAAAGAACAGCGTTATAAAATCACAAACAGTGAACTAATTCTAAAGGACAGCGTTATGCATAACTCGACCAAGCGCATTTTCTTTAAAATCGAGATAACAGCGGATTCTGGTGACACATAGCTAAAACTATCTTGGAAAAATCCCTGTTATTGTCACGTTAACGGGTACTAAGAAAAACAAAAATAAACCAAGCGACATTCTGTCTATTAAGGGTTTTTAGTTTTGCATAACAAGACTATATTCATAACTGCCATTCTTAACTGCCATTCATAACTGCCATATATCCATAACTGCCATTCATAACAGTTTCGCAATTGTAGACTAAGCGCCGACTTTGGTCTGTTTATGCTAAACTAAGCGTTTGGCCAGAATAACAGTTTTGTCCCCATTAATGTACACATTAATTTTGAAGTTTCCGTCAAAAAATGATGGAATTTTTTAAAAGTGAAAATGTTGTGTTTATATACAGGGTGGTTCATCTTATTCGCCTCGGTCTCTGTACGGAAAACCACTTGATATTTTAAAAAAATTTCTTCACAGAAATATACAGGGCCTTTAATACTACAACCTAAAAATAATGTGAATTATACAGGGTGTTCCAAAAAAGAGTGGTATATCAAAGTTATATTTTTTCTTATGGAATGCCCTATATATGATGACATTATTGAATTGACCTTAAAAAAATAAGCTATACTTTCATAAGAGTTCCCTATACCTAAATATAGGGTGTTTTGATTTATTTCGATTTTTATAAAAATGTAAGGTTTTAGAAAAAAATAAATATCTACGAATCTAAGAAGCAGTAACAAATTCTTTCTTGGATCTTAATAATAGACTATTTAGCATACTTAAACAGATGCTTATTGAAACAAAATTTCTTACAGGGTGGTCAAAATATGAGATTGTTCTATTAACAAATTCAAGCTGTAATAACTTACTTATTTTAAATGGAAAATGGAACACCCTGTATCTTACTAGTCTATCGCGTAGAAAATTTACTTAGCTTTCAATTTGTATTAGGGTTTCCTATACCTATCTTTTTACAGGGTGGTCAACATATTAGATTGTTCTATTAACAAATTCAAGCTGTAAGAACTTACTTATTTTAAATGGAACACCCTGTAGCTTATTAGTCTATCGAGTAGAAAATTTACTTAGCTTTCAATTCTTATTAGGGTTTTCTATACCTATCTCCCTTCATTTTTTAAATATTTAAAGATTTCCTAATTTGTGAGCTTTAAAAATTAGAATTACATAAGTACCTATGTCGTGTTTATGTACAACACATCACCAACACCGGCAATATACTTAGACAAGATACTGTCATTAATAATAAAATTTTCATTGTTATTATGTAGTCACACAGAGTGTTGTATTATTTTAGTTGATTTTGGCCTACATTTGAAATTGAATAATATGTTTATTTTAAACTGCATATCCTATATTAGATGCCGCATTCTGGAAGATATTTAAATTATATTTCATTCCGTATAAGTATTTTCCATATCTTAAACCAACGGTTATTAAGTAAATTTAAGAACGCCACTTTTTGTTTGAATCTTTAAATTGCAATTACAAACAATTAAATGCAATGGCTACTTTGACGAAAACGAGCCTATTGTACAAAAATATGTAAAAATGGGTATTTACAGAATAACATGGGAATTTATATTTACAGAATAACATGTGTATTGAGAATGTTAACATGGAATTGAAGAGATTTTAAATATCTTCCATTATAAAGAATAGAATATCGAGTATGTCATTTAAAATAAGAACACTCTGTGTGATTAAATGATAAAAATGTGAATTTTATTAATGAAACTATCTTGACTAAGATATTTAAGTATATTGCCGGTGTTGGTGATGTGTTGTACATAACCACGACATAGGTACTTAATTCTAATTTTTAAAGCTTACAAATTAGGAAATCTTTAAATATTTAAAAAATGAAGCTAGATAGGTATAGGAAACCCTAATACAAATTGAAAGCTAAGTAAATTTTCTACGCGATAGACTAGTAAGATACAGGGCGTTCCATTTAAAATAAGTAAGTTATTACAGCTTGAATTTGTTAATAGCACAATCTCATATTTTGACCACCCTGTAAGAAATTTTGTTGCAATAAGCATCTGTTTAAGTATGCTAAATAGTTTATTATTAAGATCCAAGAAAGAATTTGTTACTGCTTCTTAGATTCGTAGATATTTATTTTTTTCTAAAACCTTGCATTTTTATAAAAATCGAAATAAATCAAAACACCCTGTATTTAGGTATAGGGAACCCTTATGAAAGTATAGCTTATTTTTTAAATAAAATCAATGGAAAAATCCCAATAGTTGGCTGTATACCATAGTTTAAAAACCTATACAGAAGTAAAAACTTCAAATTGTATTTTGGTATAAAATAGTTTATTTAAAACTTCTAAATATTAACTATTTTATACCAAAATACAATTTGAAGTTTTTACTTCTGTATAGGTTCTGTTTTAAATAAACTATTTTATACCAAAATACAATTTGAAGTTTTTACTTCTGTATAGGTTCTTATTTTTTAAGGTCAATTCAATAATGTCATCAGATATGGGGCATTCCATAAGAAAAAAAATATAACTTTGATATACCACTCTTTCTTGGAACACCCTGTATAATTCACATTATTTTTAGATTATAGTATTAAAGACCCTGTATATTACTGTGAAGAAATTTTTTTAAAATATTAAGTGGTTTTCGTACAGAGACCGAGGCGAATAAGATGAACCACCCTGTATATGTAATTAAATTGAAAAATACAATAATAATCTTTATACAATTTTTTATTATGTCTAACGTGCTATGTACTAAGAATATAGTATAGTATAAGTCATAAAATGGACCTTTCAGGATTCTTCTATTTTTTGAATTTTGAATGTTTATTAATCATTTCTGTACTAAGAGTATAAATCAATAGTCTGTTTTTCATGTATAAATATTGATTTTATTCCAACAGTACAACTTTTAATTTCAAAAGTCTGCTTTGTAAGGTACAGGTCAACTTCTACTGTTAGTACCTTCAGCTTTCACTTCGCAGCTTTGACTTATACTTTTAGTGCACACCAAATGTTGTGATTCTGGTGCATTTGTATTGAAAAAATGTAGATAATCCAAAATTGACCATAAAATTTCAAGGAATTAACATCTTTAAAAAGGGGTTGGTACGGAAACAGATTTTTGAGGTTCTTGGTTTTCTTCCTTTTTAACTTTCCTGAACCTTTTTTTATGACTTTCGTTCTGTCGTTGAAGACGGTGCCGATGTTTATTGTTCTCGGTTATAAAAGCAGAAAATTATAACTGTTCATTTAGTATTTTTTTTATTTAATTTTGTTGTACGTGCTAAAAAATAGTTTACTGTGAAAGTGTCAGTAAATTTTACTATTTTACATGATTTTTAAAAATGAGTAGAGGGAAACAAATACTAAAATTATTGGAACTAAAGGATGATTTATATGGCACTCAATGTATTATTAAATTTCTTATCTTAATTGGCAACTGACATGTATATCTCAATAAAAAAGTATATAAAAAAATAAAAAAAAATAAAATACAGGATCCTTTGTAAAAGGTATATTTAAAAGACCATAATAATGGTTACATCACAAAACAAAACGTTTTCGGATTAACAAGTAATCCATCATCAGTGTTAAGCCAATAACATGCATGCGTGAGCCACCAAAAAGTTATGGGTAAAAACCCTTTAAAAGATATAGTTGACACTCAATTTTCAATATGTGAGGTTCATCCCTTTCATATCACATCCACGTGGGTTAGAGTCCTGTGTTGCCCTGGGTAATATCCAGGAATATTTGCAACATCTAACTATTTTAAACATAATATGTAGTATAATATAAGATCTTATACCTTTTAAAGGGTTTTTACCCATAACTTTTTGGTGGCTCACGCATGCATGTTATTGGCTTAACACTGATGATGGATTACTTGTTAATCCGAAAATGTTTTGTTTTGTGATGCAACCCTTATTAGGGTCTTTTAAATATATACCTTTTACGAAGGATCCTGTATTTTTGTGATTTATGGTATACAGCCAGCTACAGGAATTTTATTTTCCTCGTGGATTGTTAAAAAAGTATATCTACGAAATAAATTATGTTTCAAACTCTTTCAAACTAGTTTGACAAACAGTTTGAATTTTCAAACCTGTACGATTGACCAGTTTGACTTGACTTGAATTATTTGTCAGAAGGATTGACTTGAGTTTGACTTGAAATTAAGTCAAACTCAAGTCAAATTCAAACATTCAAGTCAAACTTGTGCAACTCTAGTCTAATTGCTCACCTATATCCATAAGTCCTCTTCCTCCTAAATTCCGCGGTAATGTCGTTCTTTCTACTGCACTTTTTGGATGGTGTTTTTGTGCCTTTGTGAGGTGCGTTCTTACTTTTCGCTGAAGATTTTCTATGTCCGTTTTTGTCCACTTAACAATGCCAAATTAATAGCTAAGCGCGGAACATGCGTAGGTGTTTAGTGCCTTAAACAAATTTCTACTATTAAAGTGTGAGCGAAGCAGCTGTTTTACCCTTCGTATAAACTCAGTAGTTATCTCTGTTTTCATTTGTTTATGGTCAATTCTCCGCGCTTGCTTTACTCCAAGATATTTATACATATCGTTTTCACCCATGGCCTCGATGTTCTGGCCATGTTGCATATCGAATCCTCCGGGCTGTACTTTTCCTTTGACTATATTTAAAATACGGCACTTGTCTAGTCCGAAGTGCATGCTAATATCATTAGAAAAGGTTTCTACAGTTTTTAGCATCTCATCGAGTTGGTTTCGAGTGGAAGCCATTAATTTCAAATCATCCATATACAATAAATGATTAAGCTTCGCCACCACATTGTTGTTATTTTTGATGCTAAAACCTGCGTCTATGGAGTTCAATAGCTGAGATAGTGGGTTCATAGCTAGACAGAACCACAGTGGACTCAACGAATCTCCTTGAAACAGGCCCCGGCTGATTGCGATATTTTCAGTTTCGATGTTATTTTCACCAGGTATTTGAAGGTGAATTGTAGTCTTCCACTCCGTCATTATATGCTCTAGAAATGTCACTATATTATCATCGACTTTATATATTCTCAATATATCTATAAGCCATTCATGCGGCACTGAATCAAATGCCTTCTTGTAATCAATGAAGGCAGTAAAAAGATTCCTCTTTTTGGAATATGCCTGGTTAGAAATCACTGAGTCGATGATGAGTTGTTCTTTGCAACTCATGGAACCCTTAGCGCATCCTTTCTGTTGAGGCTCTATGATATTGTTCAGAGCACAATGTTGGTAGATACGCCGGGCTACACAGGATGTGACCAATTTATACAAAGTTGGAAGACAAGTAATTGGGCGGTATTTGGCTGGATCTTGGGTGTTATTTTGATCCTTCGGAATTAAATAAGTGGTTCCCTGAGTTAGTAATGATGGTATATCCTGCGGATTAGAAATTACATGATTAATTAGTGTTGATAAGCATTCATGAACACTCCAAAATTTCTTGAGCCAAAAGTTTTGGACTTCGTCTGGTCCAGGAGATTTCCAGTTATGAAGCTCTTTGATGGTATTTGAGACTTCTTCAATAGTGAAGGGTTCGTAAAGGGTGGTAATGTAGTGTTGGCAGTTCTGTGTCGTATCTTCTATCTATTATTATTATTATGCAGATTTAGCCATCGTCATTATTATTATTATTATTATTATTAGTACATACATAGAAATAAGGGCTGGACCCATATAAGACCCATAAGCCCATTTACAAGAAAAATGAAATAGTACCTACATCACAAAAATTAGTTTCGCAAATAAACTATAGACTAGTACAGTGGTTCCCAACCTTTTATGTCTGGCGACCCACATTCTGATGATTTTTCATATTCGCGACCCATCCCTCACCCATGATGATAGAAAAAAATAAGGAACACGGTCACTGTACGCTCTTGTAAGAGCCACGCCGCGACCCACCTAAAATCCGCCCGCGACCCACTACACTGATTATATAATAATTATAACTCCAAGGCCTGTTGATCTACATAAATAAATACAGCATCTTATTGATTAAGCATTTAAAACATATAAAAATGTTTATAGCACCAATATTTGATAGAGCGCCTTTGGCTATGTTAATAAATATATCTACTTATTGCTCGAATGTGAGCATTGATATCAATATTGTTGTGTTATATTGTTTTGTTATATCTGTATTAGGTACTATTGGTATGTAGATATTTCATGTCAAATATTTACTGTTAATGTTTCAGATAGAACATGATCACAAAAAACGAAAACATTTTCTTTATATACCTAATAATTGTAACTCCGAGGCCTGTTGATCTACATAAATAAATACAGCATGTTATTGATTAAACATTTAAAATACACTGGGGTGCAAAATTAACCGGACACCTTAAAAATAGGTCATTTTGATGTCTCGAATTTCCGAAACCTGTGATCCGATTTAAGTGATTCTTTAATATGTTATAGCCTTATTCTTTAACAATATCGCTGTAATAATATTGTTACTAAACAGGTAAATTTTCATTGTATACCGGGTGTACCAATGAAACTGTGTTTTTTCTCTAACTTCGCATCATCCTGTGGAATATTCTAGCATTTATACAATACTTAAAGTAAAACCGTACTATAGCCTCATGTTTTCTCAACATTCTGTTTTTTATTTATTCATTCGCTTGTTGGACCATAAAAAAGTTATATACTTTAACAATTAGCCATGTTTTTATCAATACAGGGTATTTTTAAATAAGTATGACAAACTTCAAGGGGTAATTCTACATGAAAAAATAATGACAGTTTGCTTTATAAACCTATGTCCGCAAATGCTTCGTTTCTTAGATAGAGGGTGTTGAAATTTTTCTTAAAAACTGACAATTTATTTGTTGCTTTAAAACCGGTTGAGATTTGCAAATGAAATTTGGTGAGCTTTAAGACTTAGTTATTGTACATTTTTTAACATACAAGCAAGAATTTAATATTCACCATTGGCGCGCATACGAATAATATGAGCCGTCATATTACCCGTATGCGCGCCAATGGTGAATATTAAATTTTTAGTTGTATGTCAAAAAATGTGCAATAACTAGGTACGTCTTAAAACTCACCACATTTCATTTGCATATCTCAACCGGTTTGAAAGCAATAAAAGAATCGTCAGCTTGTAAGAAAAATTTTAACACCCCCTATCTCGGAAACGAGCATTTGCAGACTGGCAAGACTGCAGACTTTATAAGGCAAACTGTCATTATTTTATGATGCAGAATTACCCCTTAAAGTTTGCCATACTGATTTTTAAAAACACCGTGTATTGATAGAAATATGCTTTATTGTCATGAAAAATTTAACAATGTTATAGACAAAGCTTACAAGAATCATAAATAAAAACAATAACAAATACAATTTACTAAAATTATACAAATGGTCAATATAAATAAAACATAATAAAGTGAAATAAAAACCAGTAACAATCTATTGCAAAATTTAAAAAAAAAATTGCAAATTGCGTAATCTACCTTAAGAAATTTAATAAGTAATTTAATAAGTTATGCTGCTCCATATGACACTCAAATATAGATTAAGATTCTACTTATACATAAGAGTACTGTAATTTCTTAGTTATTGGTTAAGAAACTCTGCTATTGAATAATATGGTCTTTCAGATAAATAGGCTTTTGTCATTTTACAGAACTTGGGGAAAGATGTTGCAGATTTAAGTTGTAGAGGGAGATGGTTGTATAGTTTTTTTGCAGAATATAATATAGATTTCTTTACTAACTCACTGGACGGGATCGGTAAATAGATGTCAAAGGTAGAAGTTCTGGTGGAATAGTCATGTCTAGGTCTTGCTGGAAAGACATGTAGATGTTTACGAATTAAGCAAACAGTTTCTAAAATATATAAAGAAGGTAATGTTAGAATCCTGTGATCTTTGAAGTAGCTTCTGCAATGTGTTGTTCTTCTGAGGCCAAACAGATATCTTATTGCTCTTTTTTGTAATTTAAAAATAACATCGGATTGGGCAGCTGTACCAGAACCCCAAAAAGGCAGACCATACCGAAGATGGGACTCGAACAATGAAAAGTATGTTATTTTGGAAGAGGCTAAATTCATTTCCTTCGAAACAGATCTTATTGCAAAGCAAGCTGAGGATAGCTTCTTGCTTAACACATCGATATGAAGGGACCATTTAAGGTTGCTATCTAAAAAAATACCAAGAAACTTTACAGAATCAACGATACTGATCTGGCTATTATGAAGAGGTAAGGGTTGAAGAGTTCCTTTATAGGGTAATGCTAGTATTTTATCTACGTTAAAAGGGAGTAAATTAGAATCGGACCAGGATTTTATTGTGAGTAGATCAGAAGTTATAGTAGCATGAAGAGTTGCGATATTTGAGTTGCTCCAAGTGATACTGGTATCGTCAGCAAAAAGAAAAAATTTTCCATCGATTTTTAAACTAGTGATGTCATTAATAAAGATAAGGAAAAGTAGAGGACCCAATACTGAACCTTGTGGTACCCCACATACAACATTTTTGAGACTAGAGTCTGTATCATTTGCTCTAACCAGTTGTTTCCTATTATCCAAGTAAGATTGAAACCAGTTCAAAGAAATACCTCGAATTCCATAGAAATCTAGTTTCTTTATCAAAATGTCGTGATTTACACAATCAAAAGCTTTGGCATAATCACAAAAAACAGTGGCAGTGTGCAGATTATTGTTTAATGCTTGATAAACCCCATGTAGTACAGAAAACATGGTATCGGTGGTACATTTATTATTTAAAAAGCCGAACTGATTTTGTGATAAAATCTTGTTATCAACGAGAAAGGACATAAGTCGGGCTTTTATGAGACTCTCAATAATTTTGGAAAGTACCGGTAGTAATGTAATAGGTCAGGTCTATAATTGCAGGCATTAGATTTTTCACCACCCTTATGAAGAGGAATAATGATGGCCGTCTTTAGGCACTTTGGAAATTTACCTTTCTCAAAGGAATCATTAATTAGAGAGATGATGACTCCCAACACATTGTCTGGGAGATTTGAGAAAATTTTTATGGATAGTCCATCGGTACTACAGGAAGATTTGCTTTTGATACTATTGATTGTTTGGATCAGTTCAGATTTATCAACCGGTCTTATAAAGAATGAATTCGAAACCTTTCTTGAATTAGGGAGATAGGAAATAGGATCTTGTTGTGACACAATAGTTGATGTTATATTTTTACTCACATTCACAAAGTATTCATTTAGATTTTCTGGGTCTGGAAGGGAAAATGTTTGAGCTGTGTGAGTTTTATTTCGAAGATCGTTTATTATGGACCAAGTTTCTTCTGCAACACTTTTAGAGCTTCTGAGACGATTTTGATAGTACAATTTTTTAGCTGATTTTATAAGTTTTAAATAGATTGCCCTGTACTTGGTGATATATTCAGTAACAGAGACGTTGGTAGCAAATTTCTTGATATACAGTAGTGAACGCATGTTTTTGGCTGATATGCGGACACCTTTGGTAGTCCAGGGTCTGCGATGTTTTTGCTTAATTGTGATTAAAGGAAATGCTTTATTGAAGATACAGACCAGCTTATTCAAAAAATCACTGAAATTATAATTTTTTTTTGTTTGTTTTATGGCATAGACTTGGGTGTCAATTAGCCAGTCACAACTTTTTGTTTTCTATTCATACATAAAGAAGGCAATGAGGTCCTTAGAGTTCCATAGCAAACTCTTCCACAGCTCTCTACTAAGTTCAAAAGTTGCAGCTGGCCGCTATGTACTGTCCAAGTTGCTCACCACATTTTTCCATTATACATCTTCTTTTTCTTCTTTTTTCATATGTAGGTACATAATATATCGAATTATCAGGATTAAAAGTTTAGAGGTTAATTTTAGTTTCACAGATAAATTTCATTAAACAATCATATATATTTTTGCTCTTCAGAGACAATAGATGGGATACATTGAAATTATAATCGACGTCCATAGAAGGAAAGTGCCACTCAGAGGTTAAGCATAAATTTTGGAATTTACGAAAGTCCCGACCGGAAAAAATCCTGCCTAAACGTCGAGTTTTCGAGGAGGACTTGCCAAAGATGTTAAACTTCGTATAAACCGCTTCATGATCAGATAGTCCCGCATTAACAGTTGTAGCGCAGACATCACGGGGTGAGAAATCTGAGACAATATAATCAATTATGGTAGATGAAGTTTTTGTAATCCTTGTAGGAGAATCAATGTGCATTGATAGACCATATGATTCAAATATGTTGACCAGGGATATTCGTGTAGCACAAGCAGCAGCATAATTAATGTTGAAGTCCCCGCATAAATTTTTTCTTCTTTTATGGGGCAGGTCATCTAACAAATTAAGCAGGTTCTGAAAAAATAGTTCCACGGAAGAGTCAGGTAATCTATAAATGCAAATAATATAAAGATTAAGGTTCTTACTGTAAACTAAGGAAAACTCAAAGAATGCTTCACTTAATAGAAAGTCATATTTTGTAACCAGAGAAAAATCATTATTTGTAGAAAGAATTAGAGTGCCTCCATTAGCTGAACTTGGACGGTCATACCTAGCAATAGTGGAATATTTTTCTACAAAAAAAAGGCTCGTTGACTTCAAGCCAGTTCTCAGTAACCGCAACTATCGGTGGAAACCCTAATTCCTCTAGAAACAGAAATAATTTATAAGTTTTATATCTTATAGAACGAATATTAATCAGAACCATGCTAAAGTTGTTATCACTAAAATAATTTGAGAATTCTAGTCCCTCAGAACACGTCGTGATGTTTAAAAATTTCGTCTTGGAGAGGCAGCGGAATAGTAGTTTCGGTGGCATTCCCTTGATTTTTGCAGGTGAATAATTCTTTCCGAAGTTAGAAAAGACCTAAAAGCAGCAAGATCAGCGTCTACCTCATCTGCACCAATTCCATAAGCATCATTAAAATCTAGAAGAATTTTTCGTAGATCTTCACTCTTTGTAGGAAGTCCTTCGGAAGCCAGAAACAATTTAACACTTGTGTTGGTATACCCATCATAAAATACTGATGCAGGTTGGTCGTGTAGATAGGCAAGATGAAGTTTAATGGCCTTTAAGATATCCAGTTCCCTTAATCTGGCTAAAAGATATCGACTATTAGAGTTATTGGTTAATCTAACTCTTGGTTGGGTCAATGGAGATCCAGATTAGTCGATGGTTCTAAAGTGTCTTTCTTAATGAAATTAATATGGGTATGAAACGGATTCTTAGTTTTGCAAATTTCGATGGTCTGTTTGTCTGTTTGTATGTTTGTGCTCTGAACTTCATCTTTGTTGTTGCATAAACTGCTATTTGAATTTTCCAGGCTAATAGGACTTCTGATATTCTTCGGATTCTTATGTGACGTTGGTTAGGAATATGAAGATTCGCTAGACCATTTATTGTTTACACCAGCTGGCCAAATGCCCTTATTAAATAATAGGTTAATAGATGTTCTAGATTTTATACCTATTTTGAATGAAGAACCAGTTGCTGTGTCGGCATCTTTAAGGAGGACATAACATCTTATATAGGTATTGCTTGATACCTAGCTTCTCTTTAATATAGTTAACCACTTGTATATAGGGGTGTATTTGGGCTCAAGTTACTAATAACTACAAAGTGACACTTATCTTCTGTAATTTTTGACTTTTGCTCTGGACTTGCTTCGAAATGTTAAGGCTCTTCAGTTTGGGTACTTGAGGTGGCATAACATGTATTTTTCTTCAATACTTCTTTTTTCGTTGGTATGGTAGATAGACTTTTGGTAAGATTGCTCATTTGATTCGATATTTCATTGATGTTTGAAGAGAGCCTTTCTAATCCCAACTTAATATCAGTTGAATTTGATTCTTGGATTTGAACCTTAATTAGTCTCATCTGAACCCTCGAAAAAAACTGACGATAAATTGAAAATATCATGTTCCATTTGCCTAACAGATTTGAAAACCTTTTCAGGATTCAGCAGGTTATTTAGTTTATGGATCTCGTCAATTTTTTTCGTAAGATAGTCCAGTTTGGCGTCATTTTTTGTCAACAAATCGTAAGTCTCAATGAAAATAGGCAAATTATCAGTAAGTTTCTTAGCAACTTGAGTTAAAGCTTCAAAGTTCTCTAGTGGTATTTGATTTTTTGATAAAGTGGTTATTTTTTCATTTAAAAACAAGCTAGGCGAGTCCCATACCGTACAAAAGAATCTTAGATGGGGAAATTTTTGTTCCAATAGGGCTTTTGTGGTGGATTTATTTAACTTCCTGCATTTTATACAGAAATTTCTGCGGCAATCTTTATCGCACCACAATCGATTATATTTATCTGAATCCGCAAACTTTTCAAGGCAGTTGTCACAGTTGTAGAACATGGTTTCAAGGTTAGATATGCAATAAACTGGGTCGAATGAAAATAAACAAAAAATAGAACACTTACACTAGTTTCACAAGACTCCAAAACAAAACAATAAAACAATAACAAAACAAAACATTTAAACAATGAGCAGCTGGCCGATGCAAATCAAAACACAACCGACTGACTCCGCGGCCAAAGAAAGACTGAAGCATGAAAAGCATTGCTAGTTGTTAAAGTACCTAACTTTTCTATGGTCTAATGTAAGCGAATGAATAAAAAACAACAAAATGTTGAGAAAACATGAGGCTATAGTTAGATTTTAATTTCAGTATTTTATAAATGCTAGAATATTCCACAGGGTGGTGCGAACTTGAGAAAAAAACACAGTTTGATTGGTACACCCGGTATACAATGAAAGTTTAACTGTTTAGCAACAATGATACCACAGCGATATTGTTAAAGAATAAGGCTATAATAGGTATATTAAAAAATCACTTAAATCGGACAACAGGTTTAGGAAATTGGAGTCATCAAAAATGACCCATTTTTAAGGTGTCCGGTTAATTTTGCACCCCAGTGTATATAAAAATTTTTATAGCACCAATATTTCAAAAAAATTATCTTTTACTTCGTTGCCCATAATAGAATTTCAACAAACTCCAGGAAAATATACCTCAACAAAGCTATCAAGTAGATCACTAATCCATCTCGGAGAAAATTCCCTCAGGTGTCAATATAATGATTATTAACAGAGGATGGCAAACATATTAAGTCAACATTCGTAGTGTTTGTACGATGTGACAGAATAAACAGTCAGAATCAACAATTTGCTCTGTGGAGTGTTATGGGGAACGTGCAGATATTGGTGTTTACGATAGGAATTATGGTCATATAGGTAAACCCGTGGAGGACGTAAATGATCAACATGCTAGTCACCACCTCTCTATGCACGTAGCGTTATTAATAACTTTAAGCGTAAATCTCGGACATTTACACATTATTAAGGATCATTTCTTAGTTTGAACAACGTACACAGAAAAATTATCTGAAAAAACTCTAATGTGCGAGAGTAGAAAGGGAAATACGGGTAACATTTCTCAAAAAGTAATCCAAAAAAAATTCAGTTCGAAAGCTTTATGTTTGCGGCATTTCACTTTGTCCGCATTTTTCAATTTTAAAATATACATCTAATTATATACCTTACACATTATAAATACAAAAATTCCCGTCACAATTCTGACGAGAATTTTAGTTATTAAAAAATAAGGGTCAAAAATGGCAGTTTTTTCGTTTAAATCACTACAGGTAAAACTAGGGTAATTAAATATCTTATTTAGAATATTAATCTTTTAATAGATGAGTAAAGGTTTAAAATGGCATTTTGGTACGATCATTTGTTGCTTCGGAAATTGCAAAGTAAGACTAAAATTTCGAAAATCAAGAATTTACTATAACTTTTGCGAGAATGAACTAAGACATTTTTATATTGCATGAAAAGTAGAGTCAAACAGTCCATATAATACATAAAAAATTTCAAGACGATTCGTCAATTAATTTAAATTTTATTCAATTTGTTTATCCCACAGAGCTTTTTTTGCAATGTTATTGATCAGAAAATAATAACCATACAGTAATTCTGTCGAAACCACATGAAACAAAAATAGGTACTTTATTTAAAGTATTTAAAAAAATAAATAAAAAGTCATTTTTACCATTCCGAAAACATTTTACTTAAGTAGACTAAGTAAATTTGCATAAATCAAGACTATTTTGAATTCAATAATCAAATATACACAAACAACAGTGCAGGACTTATTATGGGTAATCCTCTAAGCCCATTGCTATCAGATATATTTATGAACCATCTTGAAACAACAATTTCTAAACATCCCGTATTTAAACAGTTCTTATATTGGTGGAGATACGTGGATGATATACTAGTATGCTTTACAGGAACTAACAGACAACTTGACCAATTTCTATCATATATTAATTCACTTCATAATAATATTGAGTTTACAATAGAAACAGAACAGAATAACTCCATAAACTTTCTAGATGTAACGATTTCCATACTACACAACAAACATGAGTTCTCCGTATATCATAAACCTACCCATACTGACACAACTATACACAATTCATCATCCCATCCTAAACAACACAAATTAGCAGCCTACCATAGCATGATACATAGACTGACAGAAATTCCCATGACAAAAAATAACTTCGAGATAGAACTAAACATCATTAAACAAATAGCAGTAAACAACGGCTATAACGAACAAACAGTTAACAAAATTTTAAACCAAAAACTTCATAAGAAAGCCCTGAAATTAGTGTATCCACCACCACAGAAAGAACCCAGTACCTTCTGCTCTCTCACATATACTGGCAAGATAACAACAAAAATAGCCAGATACATAAAAAAGAAAGGAATAACACCAGCTTTCAGAACTAACAACAACTTAAGCAAATATATTAAGAACAATAAAAGCCGAAAGAGAAAGCAACTACAGAGTGGTGTGTACAAACTAACGTGTGGTGACTGTCCGAAAACGTACATCGGTCAAACTGGCAGAACTTTTGACAAACGGATAGCAGAACACAAAAGGGCATTCAACAATAGAAAAACAGACACTTCTACATACGCACTTCACCTTCTAGATCATATTCATTCTTTCAATGAAGAGTTTCAAATTCTGCATATTCAAAATAAAGGCCTTAAGCTATCTTTTTTAGAATCTATGGAAATTAATAAACTGAAAAACACAGATATAATTCTGAATGACCAACTCGAGACAAACAGCTCCCCACTCCTCAACCTCTTCAGTTGAAGACTTAAAAAGGCAAACACATTGTAAACTATATCACTCGAGAAAGGCACTCTGCCGAAACAGCTGTAGTCACTTAGTTATAATAAATTCTGTGGAAGTATAGAAAACAAACGTTTTCAGTGTTTTATTATTAGATTAAGTAGACTCATTTATGGCTTATAAATAATTTGAATAACTTTGTTAATATTGACTAAAGACTAAATCTACTTTATGATTTGAAAAGCTGGTATCTTTACAAGAATTTTTGAAAAATAATTTTTCGCCTAGGTTAATTACGGTCAAAGTTAGCTACTTTTTTATTTAATTCACAGCTACTTCTATAAATATAAAATTCTCCTGTAACAATGTTACATACTCCTCATGTCATACTTCCCCGAAACGAATTGACCGATTTTTATGAAATTTTACACGTATATCCTGTAGGACTGAAAATAGGTTATAATCTATTTTTCATACCCATAAGTTATAAGAGAGGTTGCCGCCCTGACATTTTTTTTGCAGAAAATTATCTACTTTAATTTTATATGATGTAGCATTAAAAATACACACAACCCTTAATTTTCACCCTTCTATCACCAACCCCTATTTTTTAATAGCCTCTATGTATATATTTACATCTAGAAAATTCTGCTGTCATAATGTTAGTTGCCATACTCCTCCGAGACAGCTTGACCAATTTTTATGAAATTATATATAAAGTGTGTCTGCGTAACTTGGAACCATATGGGAAACTTTTTTAATATCATTACGAAAAAAAAGTTATTCTTTATAAAGTGCTCTGCATAGTCTAAAACCTAAGACGCAATCATCAGATATCAAATTTTATCAACGGTATACGAGGTATGTCAAAAAATATGAATTTCTCTCAAGAGTAAGTGCCTTTATAGTTCACAATATCGAAAATTGTCATTGAGAAAAGTTGTTTGTAATTAAACATTATGTTATAATCTGCACTTGCAACTCTTCTAATTGAAACATTTTTTTTTGAAAATTTTCCTCAAATCACGGGCACCCAACATCATTTTTATTTATGATAGCTCCGTTATTATTAATTTTACGAAAAAAAGTTATTCTTTATAAAACGTTTTGCATAGTTTAGTAACCAAGATAAAATTATAAGATATTAAATTTTCTCAATTTTATACGAGGTATGTCAAAAGATATGAATTTCGCTGATGAGTAAAGTACCTTTATTTTTCACAATATTGAAATTTGTTATTATAAAAAGTTGTTCAGAATTAAAAACTATGTTTCAATATGCAATGGCATCCTTCTAGTTGAAATATTGTGAACTATAAAGGTACTTTACTTTTCATCGAAATTCATATTTTTGACATACCTCGTATAGAATTGAAAAAACTTGATATCTTATGATTGCATCTTAGTTTTTTGACTATTTAGACATTTTTATAAAGAATAACTTTTTTTCGCAGAATTAATAATAACGGAGTTATCTTAAATAAAAATGATGCTCGGTATCCGTAATTTGAGGAAAATTTTCAAAAGTTTTCTTTTTCAATTAGAAGAGTGTAAATGCATATTATAACATAATTTTTAATTACAAACAACTTTTCTTAATAACAATTTGCGATATTGTGAAATATAAAGGCACTTTACTCTTGAGCGAAATTCACATTTTTGGACATATCTCGTATATTATTGATAAAATTTAATACCTGATGATTGCATCTTAGGTTTAAGATTATGCAGAGCACTTTATGAATAATAACTTTTTTTTCGTAAAATTGATATTAAAAAAGTTTCCCATACGGTTCCAAGTTACGCAGACACACTGTATGTATATTCGGTAGGTATTCTATTTTTCATATCCCTGAGTGATAAAGGGGGTTCCCCACAACATTTTGTAATGTTAGGTGGGGATATGTGTACATAACGTACTCTACAAGACTACGAGGACATACAAATTAAAAAAAATGATCAAAATCCATCAACAAGCTCCAGAGATATTAATCGCAGCATATGTTTGAAGAATCAATTTCATTTTTTGAGTGCACGGATTTTAACAGTTCCCCTCCACCGACACCGAACCGATTTCGTTAGGACGTAAATTTTAAAGCTTTTTTAACTGCTCTGTTGAAGTTCAAAGCTTAGTCAAACTTTTACACATAAACTATATACCTTGTAGTTAAAAATGGCGCTAGTTAGGTTGCTTAATTGTTATCAACAAAATAGTTGTAAATTAAATAAAAAAGTGGCTAACTTTGACTTTAATTGAACTAGGCGAATTTTTTTTGTGATAATTTGTGTAAGAATATTAGATTTACAAATAACAAAGTGGATTTAGTCTACAGTTAATATTAACAACGTTATTCAAATTATTTATAAGACAAAAATGACTTTACTTTAGTGAAATGTTTTTGCGATGGTAAAAATGATTTTTTATTAAAAATAATGAAAATATAGGTCTTCATCTTTCATGTGGTACCCGCAAAATCGCTGTATCATTATCATTTTATAAGCAATACCATTGCAAAAAAAGCTCTGTGGGATAAACAAATTGAATCAAATTTAAATTAATTGACGAATCGTCTTGAAATTTTGTGGGTATTATAAATATGGACTGTTTCGCTCTACTTTTCATGCAATATCAAAGTCTTAAGTTTATTTTCGTAAAAGTTATAGCAAATTTTTGATTTTCGAGATTTTAGTTTTAATTTGCAATTTCTGAAGCAACAAATGATCAGACCAAAATTCAAAACTGCTATTTTAAACCTTTGCTCATATAGTAAAAGATGAATACTCTAAATAAGATATTTAATTATCCTTTTTAGCTGTAACAATAATTTAAACGAAAAAACTGCCATTTTTGACTCTTACTTGTTAATAACTAAAATTCTCGTCCGAACTGTGACGGGCATTTTTGTAGTTATAATGTATTGGATAATATTGGATATATAGTAGGTACCCAAAAAACCCATTTGCCACCTGGCTTGTCAAGTGTCCCGAACACGATATATGTTTGCCTTATTTCCCTGGAGTATAGTATTTCTAGATTGTATGATAACTTTATTATTTACTTCCAAATTCCAATTAGGACGTTGTCGTCCTTCTCAGATAAAAACAACATACATCTTCGTGTATGTTGGTTTTTGAACACAAAATCTGTGTGTTAGCATGTAGGTATACTTAGCATTTCTTGACCCAGAAAAAGCCTTCGATAAAGAACCAACACAGAAACTATTGAACAAACTAAGAGAAAGAGAGTAGAGATAGAAAAAACATGATCTCTAGAAGCAGAAAGCAATAGCAGAGTAGAGATAATGCTATAACTTTATCATATAATGAATAAAAAATGTATATGCAGAAAAAGATTCATGAAATACAAAAATTAAAGTTTCCAAAGCAGTTTATAGACCTGTTCTGGCTTTTGGCAGCGAATCTGGGTACCTCCTAACGGAACGACAAAAGAGCAAAATACAGGGTACAGAGATATAGTTTTTAAGAAGAGATAGAGGTGCTACCAAAATAGATAAAATAAGGAACATGGATATAAGGAATGACCTAAAGATACAATCCTCATAGGAGTTTATAGAACAGACAGCTGAGTTGGTGGGGTCATTTACACTGGATGACACTTACCATACCAGTGAGAAGAGTGTGGGAAGCTAATATATTAAAAAACAAAAAAGAGGAAGACCAAAACAGATATAGGATGAAGTAATAGGAAAGAAAATGAGTAACATGGACAGACAGATGCCAGGATATTGGCATGCACTCATAAAGAATGGAAGAAATTACGAAATTCGTTAAGAAGTAAATTAAACCTTACACCATGAAATGGTAGAAAAGTTTTTGATTATATAAAATGCGTGTATATATTTATATACACGGTTTGGCATTATTACGATGAAGTCAAATTATTTGTCGTAAAACTCATAATTTAAAAATATTTTCAAATATACAATGTCACTTATTTATATTGATAGGGTGGAACAAACTTAGGTTTTTAATAGAACACGCATTAATTTTTACATTTTTGAAGTCTTCTCTATGTTCTCGTTTTTCTAATATTAGATTTTGCGATATTATACAAGGTGGTTTAAAAGATAATTGTTTTTTATTAATTTCCTAGCAATATTAATACCTTGTAAAAAATATTAACAGCTCCTAAACATGCATTCATATTCAAACGATTTTAAATATAGTCTAGGTACTATTGTCAAAAATTATTAACATATAGATATAGAAATATTTAATTTTGGTATACAGGGTAGGTCAAAACTTGGAATGCGTATTTTCAGAGTTTTTTTAAAGGAACACCCTGTACTTTAGTGTTGTGTCTAGTATGGTACTTTAGTATTTCTTAAGCATTCCCTATATGTATTTGCTTTAATGTGTGAGTTATTCGTGATTTATGAGACAAACATTACTTGAAACAACATCATCATTCTCTTTGCCTTATCCCTATGCGGGGTCGGCTTCCCTAACTGTATTTCTCCATACAATTCTATCTTGGGTCATATCAATATTAATCCCCTTTACCAACATGTCCTGCCTAATCGTCTCCCCCCACGTCTTCTTTGGTCTTTCTCTCCTACTCATTTAAGGAATCTGCACTTCAGCAATTCTTCGTATTGGGTGATTAGCGTCTCGACGTTGAACATGACCAGACCATCTCAACCTATGCTCTCTCATTTTGGCATTAATTGGTGCCACACCTAGACTTCCCCTAATATACTCATTTTTAATTTTATTCTTTTTTGTCACTCCACTCATCCATCTAAGCATTCTTATTTCCGCCACATGCAATCGTTGTTCCTCTTTCTTTTTCACCGCCCAACATTCAGTTCCGTACATCATAGCCGGTCTTATAGCTGTTTTATAGAATTTGCCCTTCAACTTCATTGGAATTTTCCTGTCACACAGCACACCACTCACTTCCTTCGACTTCATCCATCCAGCCCTAATTCTACTGCATGCATAAAACTATTGCTTTTTACAATCAGTTCACCATCCAAAGATACCATTTTATTTGTAGTAACTCCATCTTTAAATGAACATTCCAAATACTCTGTCTTTGTCCTACTAAGTTTTAAACCTTTTTTATCCAGAGCTTGTCTCCACTGTTCCAGTTGTTCTAAGTCTCTTTCACTATTTCCTACTAACACGACATCATCAGCATACATTAAGCACCATGGAATGTTACCCTGTAGTTTCGCTATTATCTGGTCCAAAACTAATGAGAATAAATACGGACTAAGCACCGAGCCTTGGTGCAATCCTACTTTCACATGAAATTTATCAGTCTCTCCCACACCTGTCCTAACACTAGTCGTTACTCCCTCATACATATCCCTCACAATCTTTACATATTCACCAGGGACTCCTTTCTTATTGATTGCCCACCACAGAATCTCTCGAGGAACTCTATCATATGCTTTCTCAAGATCAATGAATACCATATGAGCGTTTGTTTCTTTACTCCTGTATTTTTCCATCAACTGCCTTATAATGAAAATTGCATCTGTTGTTGATCTGCCCTGCATAAAGCCAAACTGATTCTCAGATATTTCGGTCTCTTCACGTATCCGTCTATCAATTACTCTTTCCCATATTTTCATGGTGTGGCTAAGCAGTTTTATAGCCCTGTAGTTTGTACATTGTTGTATATTTCCCTTGTTTTTGTAGACAGGTACCAGTATACTGCTTCTCCATTCGTCTGGCATTTGTCCAACTTCCATAATTCTATTAAATAAACCTGCTAGCCACCTTGTTCCTGTCTCTCCCAATGCTTTTCATACTTCCCCAGGAATATCATCTGGTCCTACCGCTCTTCCTTTCTTTATTTATTGAAGCGCTTGAGCCACTTCCCCGTTTGTTATTTTGGTAACCATTGCTGTTACTGTCTCCGTTGACTCTACAGGCGGTCTGTCAAATTCCTCATTTAATAAGGTCTCAAAGTACTTTCTGCATCTCTTTTTGACATCCTTTTCGTGAACTAGTATTTTATTATTTTCATTTCGGATACATCTAATCTGATTAAAATCTTTTGCTTTTTTTGCTCTCTGTTTGGCTATTTTATATATCTTCGTTTCGTCTTCCCTGGTATTAAGTTGATCGTATAGGTTTTAATACGCTTCTGCTTTTGCTTTTGCTACTGCTACTTTCGCTTCCTTTTTCGCCAACACATAGTTTAGAACATCTGTGTCGGATCTGGTTTCTTGCCACTTTTTATATAATTTTCCCTTTTCTTTTATTTTTCCTTGTACTTCGTTTGACCACCACCAAGTCTCTTTATCCTCAAACTTTTTTCCTGACATTTTCCCAAGTATTTCAATAGCAGTTTCTCTAATACTACTGGCCATTTTTCTCCAGATTGTATTAGGGCTTCCTTTCATGTTACAACATATTTTGTCTACTATTATTTCCCTGAATAGACCTTCTTTCTCATCTTTTAGCATCCACCACTTGATTTTTTGTGGTCCTCTCCGATATTTTGGTTTAGCTTCACTTTTTACTTCAATGTCCAGAACAAGCAGCTTATGTTGTTGGCTTACTGTCTCACTAACTATTACCTTACAGTCCTTGCATTCACGTATGTCTTCTTTCCTTATCATGAAATAGTCTATTTGGGATTGATGTTGTCCACTTTCCTGTTTCTCTCTTTTTAAAGAATGTGTTAACAATCGCCATATCTAGTGCTGTTGCTAATTCAAGCATATCATCTCCAGCTTTATTTGTGGTTCCAAAACCTTATCCCCCATGTATTGCTTCGTATCCTGCCTTGGCTTGGCCCACATGTGCATTGAACTCACCTCCTATTATAACTTTCTCCTCTGATGGAATATCACTCAGTACGTCTCCTAATTGGTCATAGAAAGGCCATCTTTCATTCTCACCCAGACCTGTTTGAGGAGCATACACATGCACACACAACATTCAATACCTCTTCATCAATTACAAATTTCACTGACATCATTTTATCACTCGTTCTTACAACTTCTACTACGTTATGTTTCATTTCACTATCAGCAATTATACCAACTCCATTTCTAGTGTTACTACTCCCTGCCTACCACAATTTGTATCCTTCACCTAGTTCTTTCGCCCTTTGTCCTTTCCAGCTAGTTTCTTGAATACAAGCAATTTGAACTCTCCTTCGTTTGAGCGCATCCACTAACTACAGACTCTTACCTGTAAGACTACCGACTACCAAGATTCCACGACCCTATCCTGATTTTTCTGACCTGCAATGGTGTTCCCCCTGAGATAGTCCTCACCCGGAAATCCGAACGGAGTCTCATTTTACTTCCGGCATATTTTACCTCAGGAGATGCCATCATTTCAGTATAAGTTTTATATCATTGGAGAAGGTCTTTTAATTATTATGGCCTGAAAATATTTTGTTTGGATATTTGATGCCTGAATGCCTTTTCCATCAGCACCATACCCTGCCCTGCACGTTTAGCCAATACACCACCAATGCAACCAAAGTGCAGTATTACCCTACACCCGCCTGCATTTTTCTGTATAGGCCAGGATCCCTACTGTATGGACTGCCCTATAAGCTATTGTTGCCCGTATCCCGCCACTAGGAGGCACGTACTTTATTCGAGATACTACAATTTTAATATTGATTATTTACTTGAAACAACAATTAGGTGAAATTTCATTAGACTGGCCATGAAAATATTAAATCAAAAAGTATTTTTAGAAAAAAAAATACATAATAATTTGTTCTCTAACACAATGTTAAAAAGATTTAACACTAATCCTATTTTGTTTAACCAGATCTGAGTGGGTAGGAATTAATAATAATACCGTTATTGGATCTAATTTTTGGGATAGAACCATAAAAGGTGAAGAATACTGGGCATTTATAGAATTCTGGCTAATTCTAGAATTAGCCAGACTCTGTCTTGCTGATATAAATCCTCATCTCGTGAATAGATCAAATTGGTTTCAGCAAGATTATTATCTTCGAGGCGTTTGTGAGTTTCTCGACAATACATTTCCAAATGGTTCGATTGGAAGAAGAGGAGCTATCGAATGGCCAGCAAGATCCCCGGATTTGACACCTTTAGATTATTTTTGTGGGGTTATTTAAAAAGCAAAGGTGTGTAGATAGGCCACAGGCTATCCAAGAACTGAAAGACAGAATCACAGAAGTTATAGCACTAATTTCTCCGGAAACGATTAGAAAAGTGTTAGGTACCTACATTCTACATTCCATGTCAAATCACTCAGGCAAAAAATTTTGGATTTCCGATTTGTCTGAAAATTGGTATATAGCTTTTGCGGGACGTAAAAATAAGATATTTAAGGTAAAAAAATCTGCTCTTTTTTTCTCAAAATGTTATTTTATGCGATTTTACAGTGATTTGGTGTTTATTTAAACACATTTTCATTTTCTATCGTAAAGTGTCAATGAAAAAATAATATTTTAATAGAAGGGACTCAAAATGTCATTATATGACATTATAACAAGTTATTTTGATTCAAAACAAGTTTTTGATCAAATTTTATAGTGTAGAAAACTTTAAAATACCGTTTTCTACATTTTCCTCCATTGCCAAAATACATCATCATCGATTTGGCTGAAAATTTTCCCATAGATAGCCAAAATATAGGACTTTAAGTGGTTAGAAGGATTTGAATTATATTACAATACCAAAAAAGTTACATGCAGTAATATCAGACCCAAAAGTGTATTAGTCCAATCGGGATAGCATTTGACCTTGCATGCCGAGCTGCCCAAAATTTTTTTTCTAATCTTTAGGGAAATCAATAGTGGTCTTAATTTAAAATCACGAATGAATTTCTCCGTTACGTTAGCCGCCATCTTGATTTTAAAGGAGAACCTATTTTGCTCAATATATCCGCCATTTTTAACTTTTCGACAAAACTGTTAGGAACTGAAATTGTTCCAAATAAATCGTATTTACAATTATTACAATTTCTTATTAACAGTTTTTATCTTGAACACCATCTTTAACTTTTTTCTTTAGGTGGTTTTTGTTTATAGAGCAATATTAATCACAAAATAAAAATGCTTTTTCTAATTACTGCATACTAATGGTCAATATTGGCCATTATCAGATTATAAGTTACATCGGCAATAAAAAACTGTATCGCTATCAACTAACATAGTACATATTGTAAAATATACGGGTAGTCCAATTTAAAAATACGCATATTATCCGTATATCTCAGAAATTGTAAATTTGGCAACGTCGAAAATATAAAATTTTAAACCGCTGGTCCATCTTATATAAATAGCCAACATTGTGTTAATATATCATAAGGGATTTTACATATATTATATCTTTACGTTTCAACACTTTACGCGCGCACTGTATGTTATAAAACATAAACTTCGTTAAATATTTGACATACAACATCAACAAATGCTAACAATTTTGAATATCTCGAGTTAAAATGAACTACGAATGAAGAAATATGGGAAACAGAAATACAGTACTTGATATAAAAAGCTTGTGGAAGAACAACCTCGTGTGAAGCATTATTTTTTAATTCATTGATTACGGTGTAGTATAAAAATAACTCAGAACGCAATAAGCTATAACCAATAAGTTATTTATAATATCTACAAGAACTGTTTCCAGCAAATCGTTTAATGTTCTTTGTTTTTCTTATTCGTCAAGTTTATGTATCACCCAAGATGTTGTGTTATTTGCTAAAAGCATTTTGTCACGCTTATTTCGAATCAGGCTGTAATTAGTGTATAATTTACGACCTTATTTCTTACAACAAGGACTTGTAAAGATACCAAAATGTTATGTCTAGCTGAGCATGGAAACAACCAGCTTGTCCGTTCAAATGCAATAAAACTTAAAACAAATCTGTATAGGCATTATTTTATGTCTTATTACGATTACAGGATATGTTTGTACTGTTTGTTTGGTTAATTTTCTACTACATATAGTCATTAATCACTACAATACACCTCTGCTTCCTCAAACACTTTAACAGGGTACAAATAATAATGTAAGCAATAAAATTTGTACGTGCTTTTCTCTGTGTTTATCGCTATAAAGTATGTTCTTAAAGTTTTGGCACAAAATATTTATCAGATTTTTTAAATGAAGAACTTTATTTTAAACACTAACTAGTTATCATAAATTACAACTCAATATTTAACAATACTATACCTACTATCGAATTCTGTGGACTGGCCGACTGGCCCATTCTGCTCTACTAGACCCAAATTTCTTCGAAGGTTCTGTACTTCATCTTGGGCTTCCCAGCCTCCATGATCACCTTTCCTAGACAATAGTATCGTTCGCGGTAACGATCCTGTACTATTTCAGGATTACTTCGCATGCGCACTTTAAAAAAGAGAGTTCGCGGTAATCGAGTTCTGAACTGCTAGTCCGGGATTTTGTCAGATTTGCCGTTCGCAGTAACCGAACTGCGAGTTCGGAACCAGTCCAACCGATACTTGGGATCTGAAGCGAACTCGGAGTCCGAGTAGGGCGCAGTAGGAATAGGACGCGCAGTATGCGCAGTAGGAGTAAGAATTTCAAAATACAGTGGAACCTCGATAACTCGGATTAATCGGGACCGCGGCCGATCCGGGTTATCGAAAATCCGGGTTAGCCAGAGAATATGGTAAAAATTAATAAAATACGCTATATTTACAGATGAACTCAGTTATAATTGAAATAACATGAACTACACATCTAAATTATTAAAAAAACGCAAACACAAACCTAAGCAAACGGAAGCAAACAATACAAGACTGTACTACACACAATACAGTCACAATCGGAACAGTGAAAACTAAGACCATTGTTTAAAAAAGAATTTTTTTAAAAATAGTCTTTTAGTCTTTTTTAAACAATGCTAAGATAGTTTGAAATAAATAAAGGAATAACAGGTGCCTGTTGTTTCCGATAAATCCGAGACAATGACCGTCGCTCTGCCGCCGTCATGTGGCATGAGTCATTTTTACTATTACTATCATATACATAGTTAAAATTACACAAATACACATTATCTCTCAAATATTATATTACATACTATCCCTTGCAAGATAATTCGGATGGAATTTCCCAGATTAAGAGACTAGGCCGATATCAAGCACAAAATAATCTGTGGAATTCCATCCGAATTTTCTTGCAACGGATAGTACATTTTTATTGTTGAAATGTTTGTCGGATGAAAATCGGTTCGGGTTAGCCGGACTTCCGGGTTATCGGGGGCCGGCTTATCGGGGTTCCACTGTACTTACAAACATTTCTATATTGTTTTGTGCTTTAAACAACTGATTTGTAGCGGTGTTTGCTTTTCATTCTTGTTTATTTCATTTGTTTTTAATACTGTAGTCTAAGGTTTAACTCAAATGTTTAGAAATTTATTGAATGTGATTGTCAATAAAATCTTTTTTACATACTTTGATGTATAATTTTTACAGTTTAATATGATCATAAACAAATAAAACATTTTTTAATATGAAGGAATATGTACTAAATACTGTGTGTCTCTTTAAAGTTAAATATTTATTTTATTTGTGATACAAAAATAACCAATGTAATGTAAAATTTACTACTTGAAAAAATGAATAAAATAACATAGGTATATCTATGAAATCTTTATTAGACTAGGATACCCTAATATAATATTGATAAACAATACATAATATGGACGTTACTGTTAAAATACTCTATGTAATTGATATCAATACAATAAGTAACAATAATAATAATTATTATAGACAATACCAGTAACCAGTATAAAGAGAACAAATTTTTTTCTTAGAAAAAATATTTGGAGAATGTTTTAATATGGTCTCGTAGCTTATTAGAACCACTAAAAGTTATAACAATAAAAGATTTCATTAAACCATGCCTATTTATACTATAAACATATATCTGGTTGATCTGATCTAGTAAAATGTTCATGCAAATCTGAATTAAAATAACAAATTCATCAAAATAAGATGGATACATAAAAACTAGGTTATAATATTGTTATGGATCAGTTCTAAATTCGTTCGCGGTGTAAATAAATCCTGAACTGATTCTGAACCGCGCTTGCGTACAACCAGAGTACTAAGAGAATTCGTAACTAGTCCTGGACTTGTACAGGATTGTTACCGCGAACGAAGCCAATAAAGCCCGAAAATGCCCTATTGGACGAGCCTGTGGTAAGTTTGGAGGATTACCGTTTTTGGGAACAAAGAGTACCTACCTATGTGGTGTTATCGATGCCAGATTTGGGTATCTCTTAAGTAATGGCATCAGGCGAGGATACAGGGGGGTCAACGGGTCTATGGACTATTTTATTTAGTATATAAGTATTTTTTTATTATTTATTATTTTTTTCTGTTAACTCTAAACTTTAAGCCATCAGTACAACACTAATTTACATGACAACCGCTTTCAAAGAATTGAAAGAAGCCGTAAAATCTAATAAAACACCCTTCTCTGAAAAATAATCTGCAGGCGTATTTGTTTGGATATCAGTGGAACCATAAACAACGGAAATATTTTTCTCAATTCAAAGAATAACAAAAATGATATTTTAAAATGCAAATACATTACACTGGGTATAAACCTTATCTTATGAAAAGTCACGTTTAAAATTTGCGATACATAAAGATATAAAAATTTGTATTTTACTAGATAATCCATGCGTACCTATCTACCCATTGATGGTAGAAAGGTTAATCCTTATGGTAAAGAACGACCAGTGAGATTAATAGTCGTGAATTGTCTATCAAATCCTTTGGGTACCGTAGGTATCTGGGATTATATAGTGTATTTTATCCTTAGAGTAAGTGTGAGTCGTATGGCTAAATCTGGAAAATATAATATTTGACTTATTTGAGGTAAGTCTGGCTCCTATTATGAATTTCTAGATCCGCACCTGAATGGCACGATGCCAGGTCTGACCAAAACAATATCGTTTTTAGCATGATGTTCGCAGACAAACTGAAGCAATTTGGAAAGAGCAATTTTGAAGCAATTTGGAAAGTTATCAATATAGCTCTGACTATTCAAAGCTTCACCCCTCACCTTCCCACAAAAGGTCTGCATACACCCTGTTAAAAATTGTGCACAAGACAAGGATTTTTTCTGCAAATTTCGCTTGATATTTGCATATAACATTTTCAGGATATTTTTCTATGTTGTCCATGTTATGTAATATCCATCGTTTCACTTTTCAGAGAATTACTCAAAGTGAAATACTTTTCGTCATCTAAAATAATGATTTTTTCATTGGCAAAATGTACGTACCCGCCTCAATTGATGAGAGCATCTTGGTATACGAAGGAGTTGCGCTTGAGAGTATTTGGGGTACTTAAGTCTCTTTATTTAAGTCTCGGTATTTAAGACCATGCCTCCTCAATTTCAATGATATTGTAATCTTGGAAGATCTGTATTGGCGAGCCAATCTCCTAGTTGACATTCCAATCTGGTTTGTTCCTCTACTCACCAATCTCTCTGACCTCTGTGCAGTAAATGCACGTGGTCTTTAAATTGCACCACTTTTTGATAGATTCAGACATTATTAGGCCTATTCGCGCTGTATACCCCGAACGTACCCAAAAGGAGAACGCCTGCACATTACAAAATTGGACGTTCCATAAGGTCGAATATTTCCCTCCGAAAACGTAATGCGCAGGCGATCTCCCTCTGGGTAAGTTCAGGATGCGTTCAGGGCATGCTGCACGAATAAGTCTATATAAGTATTCCCTGCTCGTCCTCGTTATTGTTCTATAAATTTTTTCCAGATTTTCAATCTGGAATTTTCAAAGATTTCAGCTTTGGGTACGCGCCCACCAACTTGTAGATACTTTTTCTTATTTCTAATTTATACATCTTAAAGAGAAAACTTCAAAATAAATAAATATCAACTGACAGTAGGTACACAAAGTAAACAAACTTTTGTTTCCAAAGGCAACTTGATATTATTTTGTTTTTGTTAAAATTAAAGCCAAAAAATCTTGTGCCAAAAGTTTTAGGACATACGTTATGAGCATTTTGCTAACTTTTTTGTGAGGTTTTTCTCATGTGAAAAACACAATAAAACAGTTAGGTGTTCTAGATTATAATAACTTGAAAAGTTTATTTAGTGTATTGTTCTGACGCTATTTCTTTGTGGCATTTGTTAATTAACTATTCTAATTGGGAAATAAGCCACAATTTAACTTAAAAAAAAATTATTAACGTTTCGACTTCCACTTCGTACGTCGTTGTTAAAATACAAAATATTAATAAATTAAACAAAAATGTTGTTGCTTAGTAAAAATTCTTCTAATAACTTAATTTAATCTGACTCATTTATATCGGCAATTCAAACATATATTAAATTTTAAAGTAGAAGACTTTAAAATGATATTACCAATAGATTGGCGATCGGTTGATATAATCGGTCATAATACCCGTTTGCGCGCCAATGGTGAATATTAAATTCTTAATTGTATTTCAAAAAATGTGCAATAACTACGTCTTAAAACCCACCAAATTTCATTTGCATATCTCAACTGGTTTTAAAACAATAAATAAATCGTCAGTTTGTAAAAAAATAGAACATATTTCGAAAATGAAGCGTTTGGCAGACGTATGATTATAAAGCAAACTGTCATTATTTTCTCATGTAAAATTACCCTTTAAAGTTTGTCGCACTTAATTAGAAACACCCTGTACTGATGACGTACATTGCCAGTTGTTTAAGTAGGGACCTAACTTTTTTATTATCTAACATAAGCGAATGAATCTAAAAACATAATGTTAAGAAAACCTGAGACTATAGTTGGGTTTTAATTTCAGTATTTTATAAATGCTAAAATAGTCCATAAGGTGATGCGATTTTTGAGAAAAAAACACAGTTTGATTCGTACACTCAGTACACAATGACAGTTTACCCAGGGACGCGCCGTCCACGTGTGCAATGTGTGCGGCGCACACAGGCGCCAGCAATTAGGGGACGCCCCTAGAGTTAATTTAGAGAATTTTTAGTTGTTTTTTTAATTGCGTATTTCTTGGGCGCTATTAAATGTTTTGCACACAGGCGCTACTACCTGCTGGCACAGCACTTAGTTTACCTGTCTAGCAACAATATTATTACAGCGATATTGTTAATGAATAAGGCTATAACATGGTAAAAAAATCACTTAAATCGGACAACTGGTTTAGGAAATTCGTGACATTATGGTGGCTCCTGGCTTCTGAGCCACCTTAGATAATTAGGGGTTGGTTACCCCCGACCATAAGGGTTGATGTAGTAAATAACTCTCACAGTTAATACATTTATTTATACGTGGAGTATTTAACGGTAAGTAGCTGGTGGTATATTATTTGCTTAATGTGATGTTACTCGCTGGAATCTCAACTACCAATTGATTTATCTGTTCCCCGTGAAAGTATAATTAAAGGTCGATTGTTTTGTTTTATGTTTTGGTAAGCAAAAGTGAGAGTGATTCAAAACTGCTGACTGCTAACAAACATACATTGATTATTATTGCAACTTGACCTTGTATCAAATACTAGCATGTATCGATGTGGTAATCTAGGTTAATCGTATTTATTAAAAACAAACATATTTGTTTTTACCACGGGCATTTAATTATTAAACAGTTTGTCTTAAGAAGATGTTTACTGAGATGCTGTGTATCCCAACACATCTTCCTTTCCTTCCGAAAATTTTCTGACTACGGAAAAGGAAGAAAATTTTTCTATTAGTACCACCACCTGCTTACTGCGTTTTAATAAATACAATATATACATTTTTTATTTCCTATAAATAATAATTAAATACAAAAAAATAAAAGTGAAAATGTTCGTTATCAACATTGTTCCCGTTTCACTTGTCACTCACTGTGTTCTCGGATTGTAAGCATATAATCTATTCTTATGTATTTCCCTGATTTTATTGTTTTCCAATCTGATCTTACAATTAACATTATTTACCTCTGTTATTGTGAAGGGGCCTACATAAAGACTATCAAACTTACCATTCTCTTCCCTTTTTACCAGGACTAGGTCTCCTATTTTAAAGTGTTGTGGTGTTGTTTTGGGCTTATTTTCTTCTTGCCGCTCTTTTTTGTCTTCCTTGCTTTCATTGCTTCTAGTGAATTGACCTATCGTGTCTATGTATTCTGTGTCCTCTGGTTTCGAAGAAGTGTCCGATATCACGACTTCTTTGACATGTGTTCTTTTTGGTTTGTTGATTTGACATTCATGGCATTGTTGAACGTATTTTCTTACGTCTTTTCCAAATTTTTCCATCTAAATCTTGCTTTTAGCTTCTTTATTAGTCTATTTTTCTTTAAGTGTCCTCCAAACATCGGGTGATTATGATATTCTTCTATTAATCTGCTTTTTTCTTTGTCATCTTCTATTGTTTCTGGTACTTCACATATGTATATTTCTACATTCTTCAATATTTTGTTTCCTTGTTTAATAAATTCCTCAATTTTGCACACTTTAAAAATAATATCGTTTTCGTATATTTTTACTTTACGTACTGCATTCTCTACCGCCAGCTTATCAAGCTGTGCCAACATTTGGTTTAAATCAAAATGATTGAATCCTGTAGCTATGCTCTTGCTGCACTTTATTTTGTTTTTGACCCTAATGCTCAGTCTTGGTGAGATTAGTTCTGCTCCAAAAGACAAAATTGGTAGTCTATGCGCCTCTAAATTATTTAGTACCTTTCTTACTGTCTGTTTGTGGGCTTCTGGCTGTAGTGCGAGTTCACTTTCTGCCTTCGTTTGCCTTGCTTCCTTCTTCTTTTCTCTTGCTTGAGCTCGTGTTATAGCTAATATATGGGTATTGTCTATGTATAGGTTCTTTAGTTGATGTAATGTTATTCTTGAAAGGCTGTCTGCGTAGTTATTTTTCCCTGTTATATACTCTATTTCGAAATCGTATTCCTCTAAATCTAATCTGATTCTTGTAAGTTTCGAAGTTGGTTCTTTCATTGCGAATAAATGTGTTAGTGGTTTATGATCCGTTTATACTAAAAATGTTGGTGCTCCATATAAATAACATTTGAAATGATTAATTCCCCAATGAATCGCTAGTAATTCCTTAACGATTATAGGTTTATTACATTCTCCTTTATTGAAACTTCTTGATGCGTATGCTATTGGTAGGTCTATTCCGTTATAATCTTGACTTAAAATTGCTGAACAACTCTCGTTGGATGCGTCTGTTGTTAGTATAAATTGTTTATTGAAATCCGGATATTTTAGGATCGGTGGCTTCATCAGAGATGATTTAAGCTTATTGAATGCTTTTTCACATTCTTCTGACCAAAAAAATTCTACTCCTTTTCTTGATAATCTGTTGAGTGGTCTGCATATTTCAGCAAAATTTTGAATAAAACGTCTATAATAGTTACAAAATGCTACAAATCTTTTTGTTTCTTCCGCTGTCTTAGGTGTCGGGTATTGTTCAATCATTGCATATTTCGCTTTGTCTGGTGATACTCCTTCCTGAGAAAGATCATGTCCTAAATATGTTACTAGGTGATGTTTTTCGGATATTCCTATTACTACTATATCGTCCATGTAGAGAAATGCTTTGTCTGGTGTAAATCCCGAAAATGCTATTGACATCATCCTTGAAAAGCTATTTGGGCTTACATTTAATCCAAAAGGTAATCTGGTAAATTGAAATGCTCCATTTTCTGTGCTAAACGATGTGTATTTTCTCGATGATTTTTCTAATGGTATCTGATGAAAACCTGACATTAAGTCTATAACTGAAAACCATTTTGCTCTTCCTAGTTGATCTAGTATCGAGTCTGTCCTTGGTAAAGGAAATTTGACTGTGACTATTTTCTTGTTTAGTTGTCTAAAATCTATGCTTAATCTCCATGCTTTATTACCATCTATCGCCTTTTTCGGTACCAGCACTAGTGGGCTGTTGTATTCTGATGTAGACGGTTCTATTATTCCTTGGTCTCTCAGTTTTTGTACTTGTCGGTTTAATTCCTCTGTTTGTGCATGAGGTGTCCTATAGTCTTTAATGTATACCGGAGTTTGGTCTTTAACTCTCAGTTTCTGCTCGTAGAAGTTGTTACATGTTAGCATGTCATGCCTTAGGGCGAATATATCTGAATAATCTTCACATAAAGATACTAACTTATCGCGTATGTATTCTGGAATGTCTATTTTCAATGATTCCCGTAATTCCTTTTTCCTATCCTTGCTGTCGTTGATCAGTCTATATATGTTGAATAATTTAATGTCTAATGTTTTGATTGCGTTTGTCTCTACTTTTACTGTTTCGTAGGTTGTGTTCAAAATTTTGATGTACGGATTATTACTTGAAATAATTGCTCTCGCTATGAATATTCCTGGTTGTATTTCCTGTTGTTCCACTATCCTGTCATTCTTCAGCGTTTGAAAAATTTTTACGACTCTGTAAATTTCACATTTAGGCGGTATTACTATCATGTCATTATCTATATTATCCAAAATGTTTGTACTAATGTAGCAATCGTTGTCCTCTTTAATGTGCATTTTAAGGTTAGCGTAGTCTAGTATGCATTGAAAGTTTGAAATAAAGTCTCTCCCAATGATTCCGTCGGTTGGAATAGGAAAGCTAGGTTCCACTAACTGAAAGATATGCTCAAATCGAGATCCTTTTACTTCTAGCTTGTTTCAACTTCTCCCATTGTTTGTAATTCTCCTTTAGTTACTCCTTTTATTTTCGCTTTTGTGTTTGGTTTCACATGTTCCTTCATAAAATCTTGTGAACATTTCAGTATTGAAATATCAGCTCCTGTGTCTATGATAAAGGTATTTGTGTTTTCTAGGATTCCTGTTTTCATTCGTACAAAATTCGTTAGGTTTAAATCGAAGTTGTAAATATTATATTCCACTTCTGACTGTGTACTTTCCTTGTTTCGTTCATTCAAAACCCCAACTGCTGGTTTTCTGGTTCCTCTTGGCTGTCTTGTAACTCAAGTAGCCTTACGTTTCTGTTACGTCCTCCTCTCTGGTTCCCTCTGTACGTTTGGTTGTTGAGTTGTCTATATCCTCTGTTGGAATAATTCCTTTGGTTTCCTGTTTCTTCTCCTTCGTTCCGTTGTCCGAAGTTATTTCTTCTTCCTCTGTCGTATTTGTTATGGTATCCTCTTCGGTATTGCTGTTGTCCTCTCCTATTTTCATAATTCGTCCTATAATTGAACACTCTTCCCTGTGTGTTCTCCTCTGTCGTATCAATCGATAAAAATTTAGATACTACTTCCTGCGGTGTTGTGAAATTACCTGCCTCCAGTATTAACTTAGCTCTATCCGTATTAACATTTCGTTTCATTGTTGCTACGACTGTTTCCGTTGTGTATTTTTTCGCTAGCTCCAATGGCATTCCTTCTGCTATGTATGCTACCTTCAACTGTTCCGCTAATTCCTCTACTTCGGATGCGTACACTGCTGCATCTTTGTTTCCTTGCCTTTTCTTTGCTAACTTGTCTGTTATCGTTTTCGGATTGTCGCCTCTTAATTCCTTCTTCAGTGCCGCTGCTATAAGTGGGATCGTATCCTCTGTGGTTATCAGGTTTCTAGCCTTATTAGTCAATCTTGATTTTATTAATGTTATCGCTGTTTCTTCATGCCCTTCTGCTATTTTTCCAAGTAACTCTAATGCGTCTAAAAATGGTTGTAGTTTCCCTGCGCCTCCATCAAACTCGTTGGGCAATACCTTGCTTGCAATATTCAAAAATTCATTGATTGTCAGAGCCATGTTTAATATTTTTATCTCTTGTTTTATGTCGCTTTTTCCCTCTCTTATTTCCTCGTCAATTTTTTCCTCTATCTCCTCGTCACTTTTTTCCTCTTCTACTTCTTCGTCGCTTTGTTCCTCCTCTATTTCCTTGTCGATTGGTTGGTGTATTGAACTTGGAACTACTGTCCTTAAGTTTACAGCTTGAAATGAGCCTATAACTTTGTCTCTTATTTTTCCGAAATATTTGTTGCACGCTTCTCTTTGTTTGTCCGATAGCGCTTCCCAATTTTTCTTCGTTAAATGTGTGAATTTGTTATACAATTTAATTAGCTGTGTCGTTGCTTCTTCTTGTATATCCTTAGATTTAGGTAGTTTCTTCTTCGAGACCCTTCTACTTTGTCTTGTTACTTCTTGTGTAATCTCCTCAACTATTTTGACGAAGTCTTCGCAAGTAACTTTGTTGCTACTCATTTATTCATAATTTTCCTTATTCCTGTACCCGTAACGAACGCATAAATTTGACAGTCTTACGAGGTATAGTAAATATATATATATATATATATATATATATATATATATATATATATATATATATATATATATATATAACAAGGAGAGGTTAGCGCGAGTTAATAGATATCGGCATGGCTCGCAATAAGTATGAAAAACAAAATATGCACAAGATGGAATGCAACCATAGACACGTGTTTCTGACTTATTAGTCGTCATCAGTATGATATAGCTAAACAGGAGCAATGCAACCAATTTGTGGCTGTAATGTTAGAAGACCCTCAGGATTCGAGAGCAACAACTAACAAATCCACGGAGGAAGCTACAGCTACCTGAGGCAAGGAATGCCAAACGTTTAGAACGTTTTAAACAATCAAACAAGGAGAGGTTAGCGCGAGTTAATAGATATCGGCATGGCTGGCAATAAGTATGAAAAACAAAATATGCACAAGATGGAATGCAACCATAGACACGTGTTTCTGACTTATTAGTCGTCATCAGTATGATATAGCTAAACAGGAGCAATGCAACCAATTTGTGGCTGTAATGTTAGAAGACCCTCAGGATTCGAGAGCAACAACTAACAAATCCACGGAGGAAGCTACAGCTACCTGAGGCAAGGAATGCCAAACGTTTAGAACGTTTTAAACAATCAAACAAGGAGAGGTTAGCGCGAGTTAATAGATATCGGCATGGCTCGCAATAAGTATGAAAAACAAAATATGCACAAGATTGCTCCTGTTTAGCTATATCATACTGATGACGACTAATAAGTCAGAAACACGTGTCTATGGTTGCATTCCATCTTGTGCATATTTTGTTTTTCATACTTATTGCGAGCCATGCCGATATCTATTAACTCGCGCTAACCTCTCCTTGTTTGATTGTTTAAAACGTTCTAAACGTTTGGCATTCCTTGCCTCAGGTAGCTGTAGCTTCCTCCGTGGATTTGTTAGTTGTTGCTCTCGAATCCTGAGGGTCTTCTAACATTACAGCCACAAATTGGTTGCATTGCTCCTGTTTAGCTATATCATACTGATGACGACTAATAAGTCAGAAACACGTGTCTATGGTTGCATTCCATCTTGTGCATATTTTGTTTTTCATACTTATTGCGAGCCATGCCGATATCTATTAACTCGCGCTAACCTCTCCTTGTTTGATTGTTTAAAACGTTCTAAACGTTTGGCATTCCTTGCCTCAGGTAGCTGTAGCTTCCTCCGTGGATTTGTTAGTTGTTGCTCTCGAATCCTGAGGGTCTTCTAACATTACAGCCACAAATTGGTTGCATTGCTCCTGTTTAGCTATATCATACTGATGACGACTAATAAGTCAGAAACACGTGTCTATGGTTGCATTCCATCTTGTGCATATTATATATATATATATATATATATATATATATATATATATATATATATATATATATATGTATGTAAAATAATATGTCAAAAATAGTAAAGATATAGTAAATTGCCATAAAAATCATTATATCAATCAATATAAATCACCATTAAAAAGCAGTAGACCAATAAAAATGTAATAAAAATCAGTAGGTCAATTAATAAATGGATAAAAGTCAATAAAGATAAAATATATGTTGGTAAATATATAAAAATCATATAAAAATTGTATCATTGCGTCCTATAATAACTAATATCAGGGTTAAAAAAAATTCCTTATAATACCAATAAGGTAATTAAAAATAGAATAGTTAAATAAAAATAGGTAAAACTTAAAAGGTTATGTGCATCTTAAATTACAATTACGTTAATATTACTTTATACTTTATACTTAATTATTATACGAATCAGGAAATACCATAAAAATAGCTAATATGGACTTACCACTTTTACACTTCAATGTTCGCTGTTGATCTCGCCAGTCCACGATGAATGTTCCTTTTGAGGTTCCTTCTGTGGGCCTTCCATACTGACCACGCCAATCTAAGAATCAGAACAGCCGTAATTATGTAAAGCAGCACCTTCAGCTCCGTATCGGGTTTGACGTCCTTATTCTTGACGATAGAGTTGCTGTTCACTACTCCGTTCTCCTGGAGTTCATCCTTGGACGACTTTCCTCCCATCCTTGTTCCGTTTACCAGTCCTGAGTTCTTCCCTGGTCTTGGATCGCCATATGGTGGCTCCTGGCTTCTGAGCCACCTTAGATAATTAGGGGTTGGTTACCCCTGACCATAAGGGTTGATGTAGTAAATAACTCTCACAGTTAATACATTTATTTATACGTGGAGTATTTAACGGTAAGTAGCTGGTGGTATATTATTTGCTTAATGTGATGTTACTCGCTGGAATCTCAACTGCCAATTGATTTATCTGTTCCCCGTGAAATATAATTAAAGGTCGATTGTTTTGTTTTATGTTTTGGTAAGCAAAAGTGAGAGTGATTCAAAACTGCTGACTGCTAACAAACATACATTGATTATTATTGCAACTTGACCTTGTATCAAATACTAGCATGTATCGGTGTGGTAATCTAGGTTAATCGTATTTATTAAAAACAAACATATTTGTTTTTACCACGGGCATTTATTTATTAAAGAGTTTGTCTTAAGAAGTTGTTTACTGAGATGCTGTGTATCCCAACACAACATCAAATTGAACAAGTTTTTAAGTGGATCGAATTTTTTGCACTTGAGTGTATATTTTGTTATTGTTTAATTTTTATTTTATACATCACTCTTTCAAAAATAACCTTATTTCATTGGAAATTCTGTAATAAAATTCATTATTGAATTTTTACACGTTTTGGTTTTTTCCAGACCTCCAAAAAAAAACGAAAAAACCGTTCCGGTTTTTTTCCGGATTGTTAAGGGTTAAGCTATAATAATATGGCTTTGTTTTTTGATATTTCATTCAAAACGTTCTAGTCTCTAGAAATCTAACCCTGTATATAAGATATAAAATAGGTCAAAATGATATGAACGATAAAATACCTGTTTATGAAGTTTTTTCATTTTTTTAACACAAAACTAAAGGTAAACGTTTATCGTTGTTTATGAAATGATAATTATTGGATTTGGATGGAAGTAACATATGCGTTTCTTCATTAGCCAGTTGATTAGAAGATATCAATAGTAATTCCCTTATCGCGCAAGAGGCACATATGTTAGCAACATTATTACATCATATATCGTACAGATGATTGCGGGCAGTGGACTTGAAGCGAGAACCTCTCCTATGGCCAATGAGGGAACAGCACAGCTTTTGAGCGCGGATATGTAATGACCGGTGACGTATGTGTTATTTGTTCGGCGCCATCTGGCAGTAGCGATATTAACTTGGCAAATCAAACATGCCTGAGACATTAATTACCGAGATCTGATAGCTGTCGCGCGAATCAAACCTTGTTTTCAAACGGGTCATATTTTATGCTTGCGATGTCGAGGCTAGCACAAGCGACCTACACAAAAAAGAACAAGACCCAAGTACAAAACTACTCTAACAGGGTGGCCAATTTTTTCTTAATAGAAAAGCCCACTCGATATTTGGGATTCAATACTATTTTCAATATATTTTAAGTAAAAATAAACTCAAGGTTGTTCAAAATAATATAGTACCTATACAAAGTGTACGGAAATAGTAAGCAACAAAACAAAGAAGAAATAGATAGATGGGAAATAATACGGTGTGTGTAAATTTAATGCCTTTTGACTGTTGTTTTCCATCGACGATCGAAAAATAATAAGCAGTCGATTTTATCTACATTTGTTTATACGCATAACAACAGATCGTTAAGACCTAGGGTATTTTTATAAAACATAATCATTAAATTAACTATTTACAATTATTTTAAACAAAATTCAATCGTAAGTATGTATATACAAAATTCTTAACTACACTGGAGGACCTGATGAATAATATTTCTCCATTCACTTATATTTTGTCATTTTTTTTTTCAATCCCTCACCTTCAATTATTTAAGGTCTTCCTCCACTTTATTAATCCACCCCGTTCTGGATCTATCTTTTCTTGTCTTGGATCTATGTTTTCTTGATTCTATCTTGTCTGGAACCGATCAGTTTTCTGGTCTGACTCTAATTTACTCTCGTTTAACGTAGATAAAACAGTAGCATTATCTTATAAAGGAGTTCTTCAACCCTTACCCCTTAATAACAGCCAGATCAGTACCGTTGATTCTGTAAAATTTCTTGGCAATTTTTTAGACAACAACCTTAAATGGTCCCTTCATATCGATTTGCTAGAAAGAAACTATCTTCAGTTTGCTATGTTATAATATCTGTTTCAAATGAACTCAATTTAGCAACTTCCAAAATAACATATTTATTTTTTTTGTTCGAGTCGCATCTTTGATATGGTGTTCCTTTTTGGGGTTCTGGTACAGCTGCTCAATTCGATGTTATTTTCAAATTACAAAAAAGAGCAATAAAATATCTGTTTGGCCTCAGAAGAACAACACATTGCAGAAGTTACTTCGAAGATCACGGAATTTTAACCCTTCCATCTTTGTATATTTTAGAAACTGTTTGCTTAATTCGTAAACATCTACATGTCTTTTCACCAAGACCTAATCATGACTACTTCACGAGAAATTCTACCTTTGACGTCTATTTACCGACCCCGTCCTCTGAGTTAGTAAAGAAATCTATATTCATCATCATCATCAGTAACTGGACAATCCTTTTGGGTCCTGGCTTGTTCTAGGATTTTCCGCCATTCTGTTCTGTTCCTTGCTTTGTTCTTCCAGTGGGTACTGGTGCTTGGTGCTTGCCTCATTATATGTTTTGGTGTTTCGGTCTCCAACATTCGTTCAACATGGCCCATCCAGCGCAGACGTCCGATTTTTTTTGGATGTTATGACGTCGGGTTCGTTGAATGCTGAGTATAGTTCAAAATGATATCTTCTGCGCCATACGTCATTTTCTTTCACCCCCTTATACATATATGTGTCTGAGGATTTTTCGTTCAAACGTACCTAATAAGTTCTCATCGCTTTTCGACAGTGTCCATGTCGCTGATCCATATATAAGGACCGGTTTTATCACGGTTTTGTATATTTTGCATTTGGTTTTTCTCGTGATGTTGTTAGATCTTAGATGTTTAATTAGTCCATTATATATTTTATTAGCAATATGTATTCTTCTCTTAACTTCTTCACTGACATTGTTATCTGCGGTAACTAGTAAACTTAAATATGTAAATTTTTAAAGAAAAAAATCTATATTATATTCCGCAAAAAAAAACTTTACAACCATCTCCCTCTACAACTTAAATCTGCATCTTTCCCCAAATTCCGTAAAATGGCAAAAGCCTACCTATCTGAACGACCATATTATTCAGTAAAATATTTTTTTTAATCAATAACTAAGAAATTACAGTACCCTTTGCACAAGTAGTATTTTTATTATTTTTTTATCTATATTTAGGTAACATATGCAGCAGCTTAACTTTTAAACATTAGTTACTAGGTAGACCAGTGGTTCCCAACCTTTTATATCTGGCGACCAACCTTCTGATGTTTTTTCATATTCGCGACCCAATCCTCACCCACAATGATACGCAATTCTGTACTCTGTACGCCACTCAGCTACTGTAAGGCCGATGCCGCACTGCAGGAAGTTTGGTAGGGTGGTAGATGGTAGATACCTGCCTGGCGACCATCCAGCTACTTATACCACGAATAATACAACGACGGACACGACGGTAGCCGCAGTGGCCTCCCACTACCATCTAACCATCCGGTGGTCCGCCAGGCGTCTATCCACCCATATCAGTCGTGTTTGATAATCCATCCGGGTAGCCTCGCTATGGAGGAAAGCGTAATAAGTGCTGTGTATAAAAGAAAGGCAATTTGGGACCCAGCAGACCCACTATGTGACGAACCGTGGCTTAAAATATCTGTTTTATTTATTCTTTGCAGTTGCATTAAAAAAATCCAATATTCAAGTCAGGTGAATTTAAAAAGCAATTTTTGCCTTTAAGTCGATTTTTCTCCACTTTCTGAAAAGTTTAGTGAGTGAGTTTTACCTCTAATATGACGATATGCTAAAAAACAAACCAAATGTAACGTAAGAAATGAAACAAACGATTCCTCAGTAGTCAGTTGGATACTGACTTCATTTCACTCTTTCACTGCGTCTAGGATGCAGCGACCCTCCACCATCCACCTTTAAAATCCACCCTCCAAGCCACCATTTAGCATCCTGCAGTGCGGCATCGGCTTAAAAGCCACGCAGCGATTCACCTGAAATCTGTCCGCAGTGCCCGCGACCCACTAGTGGGTCGCGACCCACCGGTTGGGAAACGCTGAGGTAGACTATGCAATTTGCAATTTATTTAAATTTTGCAATTTATTTGTTTCTGTTTTACTTCATTATTATTATATACTTTTAATTATATTGACGATTTATGTAATTTTAGTAAATTGAATTAATTGTTATTGTTTTGTTTTCTTAACTTTTTATAAGCTTTGTCGATAAAATTGTACAATTTTCCATGACAATAAAGCATATTTCTATTCTATTCTATAAGTAGTTCGGGGATTCTGTTAACTTGCATTCTGTCTACATGCCACAACCATATGATTATTTGCGATTTGACGAGCCTGGTTAGATTCTTTATACCAAATATTCTTTATTCGTTGTTGGTTCTTCTCTCCCACCCGGCTTCTCTCTTCCGTTCTCCGAATACGCGTCTTAATATTTTCCTTTCCCATGTTTCCAGAGTCTTCTCTTTCTTGTTATTTAATGTCCATGCCTCGCAGGCATAGGTTACAGTGGGTCTAATTACTGTTTTATATACAGTATGTCCCTGTAAGTTGTATCCATATGGAAAACTTTTTATTGTTAATTTTACGAAAAAAAAGTTATTCTTCATAAAAAGCTCTGCATGGTACAAAACCTGAGATTTAACCATCAAATATAAAATTTTTTGAATATTATGCGAGGTATGTCAAAAAGTTTGAATTTCACTCAAGAGTAAAATAGCTTTATTTTTTACAATATTGAAAATTGCTATTATGAAAAGTTGTTGTTAATTAAAAACTATATTCTAATATGCAATTACATCCTTCTAATTGAAAAATATTTTTTTTGAAAAATTATGGATAACAGATTATTTTCAATTATTTCAATTCTGAAACTCTTTTATTATTAACTTTACGAAGAAAAGTGATTCTTAATAAAAAGTTCTGGATGGTCTAAAACCTAAAATACAACAATCTTATATCAAATTTTATCAATTTTATACGAGGTATGTCAAAAATGATAAATTTAGATCAAAGTAAAGTGCCTTTATAGTTCAGAATATTTCAATTAGAAGGATGTAATTACATACTGAAACATAGTTTTTAATTATAAATAACTTTTCATAATAACAATTTTCGATATTGTGAAAAATAAACGTATTTTACTCTTGAGCGAAATTCATATTTTTTGACATACCTCGTATAAAATTAATAAAATTTGGCATAAGATGGTTGTATTTTAGGTTTTACACCATGAGAACTTTTTATTAAGAATAACTTTTTTTAGTAAAATTAATAATAAAAGAGTTATCTATCTGAATTGAAATAACTGAAAATAATGTTAGTTATCCATAATTTTCAAAAAAAAAATTCAATTAGAAGGATTGTAATTGCATACTAGAATATAGTTTTTAATTTCAACCAACTTTTGATAATAGCAATTTTCAATATTGTGAAAAATAAAGCTACTTTACTCTTGAGTGAAATTAAAACTTTTTGACATACCTCGTACAATATTCAAAAAATTTGATATTTGATGGTTAAATCTTAGGTTTTGGACCATGCAGAGCTTTTTATGAAGAATAATTTTTTTTTCGTAAAATTAATAATAAAAAAGTTTTCCATATGGATACAACTTACAGGGACATACTGTATATATATATATATATATATATATATATATATATATATATATATATATATATATGTATATATATATATATATATATATATATATATATATATATATATATATATATATACAACAAACAAGTGGTTTATTAGGGTTGCAGTCAGAAGTTTGGCCAGGATATCAAAGAAACACTCTTTTGACTTTTTGTCTAGCTTTCGGGGTTGTTTGACCCCTTTATCAAGACTCTGTAATATAAAACAAAAATGTAAGTATTTTAAAATATTACATTGTTTTAGTAAACCTACTAGTCGTTGAGATTATTAAAGAGAAGCTTGATGATGCTCAACATTTCAAATTAACACAAATATTGGAAACAGAAAACAAAGGACACAATACATTTTAAAATTTTTGAATAATTAGCAGAAATACAATAATTATTCTGTCATGTTAACCTACTGATAATGTAAGTCAAAAACTCTGACACATAGAGAACAGAAAGAAGAAACAATGAAATTAAATAGTATCAAATAAAAAAGTAATTAAGTGTTATGATTATTGTTTATTCAAAAATTTTAAAATGTATTGTGTCCTTTGTTTTCTGTTTCCAATATTTGTGTTAATTTGAAATGTTGAGCATCATCAAGCTTCTCTTTAATAATCTCAACGACTAGTAGGTTTACTAAAACAATGTAATATTTTAAAATACTTACATTTTTGTTTTATATTACAGAGTCTTGATAAAGGGGTCAAAGAACCCCGAAAGCTAGACAAAAAGTCAAAAGAGTGTTTCGTTGATATCCTGGCCAAACTTCTGACTGCAACCCTAATAAACCACTTGTTTGTTGATATTGACAGTCACTAATATCCAGTATTTCTTGTATATATATATATATATATATATATATATATATATATATATATATATAACAAGGAGAGGTTAACGCGAGTTAATAAATATCGGCATGGCTCGCAACAATGAAAATACAAAATATGCATAAGATGGAATGCAACCACAGACACGTGTTTCTGACTTATTAGTCGTCATCAGTATGGTATAGCCATTGGCTACAAAATATGCATAAGATGGAATGCAACCACAGACACGTGTTTCTGACTTATTAGTCGTCATCAGTATGGTATAGCCAATGGCATCAGAAACACGTGTCTGTGTGTCTGTGGTTGCATTCCATCTTATGCATATTTTGTATATATATATATATATATATATATATATATATATATATATAAATCAAATAGACGAAATAGAGAATGTGGAAAAATCCCCTTACGAACAATTCACACATCCACCATTTCGGGCTGGATGATCACTGAGTGTGTTTCAAAGATCTACATCTTATGTTTTAAATTTATATATATATATATATATATATATATATATATATATATATATATATATATATATTTTTTACATACCAAATAAATGGTGTAAGCTCACATCGTTAAATCCTCCGTATATCAATGGGTACCAATAGAATAGACTAGTTTCGCGATGCCTCGCTCGTCAGTATTCGGCTAGGTACGAATTGATACACCGACGGTTCAATGATGTGTCTTAATATTTCGCACCTCAGGTGCCGAGCTACAAAAGTGCCATCTACTCTGATGACCAAGAAGTAGAAACACGACTCAAAAAGAGAAGTTTTCCACAATCTTTTGAGCTGTATTAAAAGTTGCCTGCATGCAGGGCTTCGGCAAAAGCTTTGTCAATGCTAGATTTTACATACCAAATAAATGGTGTAAGATCACATCGTTAAATCCTCCGTATATCAATGGGTACCAATAGAATAGACTAGTTTCGCGATGCCTCGCTCGTCAGTATTCGGCTAGGTACGAATTGATACACCGACGTTTCAATGATGTGTCTTAATATTTCGCACCTCAGGTGCCGAGCTACAAAAGTGCCATCTACTCTGATGACCAAGAAGTAGACACAACGACTCGAAAAGAGAAGTTTTCCACAATCTTTTGAGCTGTATTAAAAGTTGCCTGCATGCAGGGCTTCGGCAAAAGCTTTGCCAATGCTAGATTTTACATACCAAATAAATGGTGTAAGATCACATCGTTAAATCCTCCGTATATCAATGGGTACCAATAGAATAGACTAGTTTCGCGATGCCTCGCTCGTCAGTATTCGGCTAGGTACGAATTGATACACCGACGGTTCAATGATGTGTCTTAATATTTCGCACCTCAGGTGCCGAGCTACAAAAGTGCCATCTACTCTGATGACCAAGAAGTAGAAACACGACTCGAAAAGAGAAGTTTTCCACAATCTTTTGAGCTGTATTAAAAGTTGCCTGCATGCAGGGCTTCGGCAAAAGCTTTGCCAATGCTAGATTTTACATACCAAATAAATGGTGTAAGATCACATCGTTAAATCCTCCGTATATCAATGGGTACCAATAGAATAGACTAGTTTCGCGATGCTTCGCTCGTCAGTATTCGGCTAGGTACGAATTGATACACCGACGGTTCAATGATGTGTCTTAATATTTCGCACCTCAGGTGCCGAGCTACAAAAGTGCCATCTACTCTGATGACCAAGAAGTAGACACAACGACTCGAAAAGAGAAGTTTTCCACAATCTTTTGAGCTGTATTAAAAGTTGCCTGCATGCAGGGCTTCGGCAAAAGTTTTGCCAATGCTAGATTTTACATACCAAATAAATGGTGTAAGATCACATCGTTAAATCCTCCGTATATCAATGGGTACCAATAGAATAGACTAGTTTTGCGATGCCTCGCTCGTCAGTATTCGGCTAGGTACGAATTGATACACCGACGGTTCAATGATGTGTCTTAATATTTCGCACCTCAGGTGCCGAGTTACAAAAGTGCCATCTACTCTGATGACCAAGAAGCAGAAACACGACTCGAAAAGAGAAGTTTTCCACAATCTTTTGAGCTGTATTAAAAGTTGCCTGCATGCAGGGCTTCGGCAAAAGCTTTGCCAATGCTAGATTTTACATACCAAATAAATGGTGTAAGATCACATCGTTAAATCCTCCGTATATCAATGGGTACCAATAGAATAGACTAGTTTCGCGATGCCTCGCTCGTCAGTATTCGGCTAGGTACGAATTGATACACCGACGGTTCAATGATGTGTCTTTGATGTCTACAATCGCATTTTAAGTTCATTATGGCTCTTAAATTACTTTATTTTTATTCCCTTTTGGTATTCTGTTGATGTTATATTTTATTGTGCCACCGATTGTAGTTTAAGGTCACCCGTAATCTTCGTCAGAGGGAACGTGACAGCTCAGCCATATGTAGAAAAAATTCTGGAACCTCATTTTATACCCTATGTTCAGACGCTCCATTACAACATCCGATTTTTCAGGATAGCACCAGGCTTTACATTGCAAGAGTCAGTATTGACTTCTTTGAACAGGCTGGTGTCGATCTTTTGCCTTGGCTCCCGGATTTATCTACAATTGAACACGTCAGGGACATTATAGGTTAAAGAGCATCCTATTCAAACTTTGGGAAAACTTTTTGAGTTAATTAGGGTATGGAACGAAAGTCAATATCGTCCTGGGTATATCCTCAGGAGGACATTGATCACCTACTCAGAAGCGAGCCAAGGAGCATCCAATAGTGATAGTGTGTTGCCCGTCCAGGTCCATTAACACATTATTAATTGATTTGCCCCTATAAGTTGTTTCAATCACATTGAAATTTTGATCGTTTGTTTATTTTGCTACCCTGTATAATTATACAAAATATTTTCCAAATTTATTACACAATTTATGTTGGGTGTTCGGATTTCCTCGCCACTTCGTATATTCATCATATTATTTGGTCCAATCTTGCAAGTAATATAAACTGAGTTATGGCATAAGGTGCATTATTTAAGAAAGAAACACAGATGTTTGGTTTGACTTTGTCAAAATTCAGTAAAATAAAATAAGGAATAGAACAATCTCAAAATATCGTCGCAACAATTACAAAAAGTCCGTTGATTCGCTTGAAAGATCAAGAAGCTAATAATTGATTAAGTAAACATAATCTTTTGATGTCTTGACAAAACATTTTCCCTGTTGTTGATTTTTCTTTTATAAAGTGAATGCCCAAAGCTGTCATTAATTCGATGAAAAGGCTCACTAGAGTATTTATATTATCATTACAAGATAAAAACAATATTTTTATGTGGGATACAGTTTAAAAATACATTTTCTGACATATTAACCCATCAATGACAAGTTGCTATGTAGTTGCGATAGCATCAGGGCCGGACTGGCTCAAAAAAGGTGCCTAAGACATCTAAGAATTCTTATGCGTATATTGATACTTAAAGATAAGTTACAGAGAATCTTCCTTACACCGTTAAAAGAGCTGCTGGCTTTTTCAGTGGGTTTTTTTCTGGGTTTTTATTTCGTAGCTATGACCCCAAGTATCCTTAATGTTGGAGCCCAAATAGCACGTTTTCTCCACTCTTTCTAACGCTGTATCGCTTATTGTAATTTGGACGTTTATGTTGGTGTTGTTATCAATAATCATTATTTTTGTCTGATTACAATTTACTTTTCGGTCGTAATTGTTACATGTATCCATTATCCTTTGAAGCCCTATCTGCCAGCAATACTGTATTGTATGCATATCTGTATAGCAAAATTTTTTATAAGCTGACCATTTACTGCAATATTATCTTCAGATTCATCCAAGGCAAGGCAAAGATGTTTTGAGAGTTTATGTTAAATAATACTTTTTTTTATTAGTTTTTAAATACAATCTGTTACATCACAAAAAAAGTAACACTGAGCATTTTTGTTGAACGAACAAATGTGAGAGGAGTTTTACCCCAATTACTATCAACTCCCAGTAGGTTTGTTACTAATAACTACACTAAGTCACTTATTTTCACTTGAAACCTTAAAACACTTTAAAACACTTATGTTCTAAATGGCAACTCAAGAGGAGTTCTAATTTTCAGTCTATTTATTTGTGTAGAGTTGTCCAATAAATTCACTGCCAATTCGTTGGGGTGCTTTTCCAGTCGTTTGAAATATTTATCACTGCATTTGACGATCATCTGCTTCACTGTCTCGATCTTCAAGTCATTGTAAATGTCTGCATTTGGAATGAACCACGGTGCATTTGTGATAGCACGAAGAATCTTGGATTGAAACCGCTCCAGTATTGCTAGGTTGCTGTCTGCTGCAGTTCCCCACAGTTCAATCCCGTATGTCGAGATGGGCCGGATGATTGCTTTATACACTAATATTTTGTTAGACAGAGATAAGGTGGATTTTCGGCCGAGTAACCAGTAGTGTTTTTTGTATTTTATTCCTAATTGCTTCTTCTTTGTCCAGATGTGTGTTCTCCATGTTAGCCCCTTGTCAAGGTGTAATCCGAGATATTTTACAGTATCATTTTTAGGAACATTCTTGTTATGCATTAGGATATTCGGTGTTTCTTTGTGACATTTAGTGAATACTACGTTAACTGATTTTGCTTCGTTGATCTTTATTTTCCATTTCTTAGCCCATATTTCAACTAGATGTATGTTTTGTTGTAATATTTCAGCTGCCTGTATGGGATCTGGGTTTTTACCAGAATTGCAGTGTTATCTGCGAATGTTGCGATTGTAGATTCTTCTTCAGTTGGGAAATCAGCTGTAAAGATTATTGCTAAAGAGTATTGTATCTAGCGGCTGAGAGATTTCTTTCTTCAGTTTGAATAACAATCCTGGATGCCAGACCTTGTCAAATGCTTGACTTACATCCAGGAAAATGGCATTGAAATAGCTCTTTTCCTGGAAGGCTGATTGTATCTTTTCTACCACCCTATGCACTTGTTCAGTTGTGCCGTGGTTTTGGCGAAAACCAAACTGATGATTTGGTATATTGTTTGCCTGTATATCAATAATTAGTCTACTTGCAATGATTTTCTCTGCAACTTTGGACATAATTGGTAATAAGCTAATGGGTCGGTAGGATGTAATCTCATGTGGAGGTTTTCCTGGTTTTGGAATCGTTATGATTTCTGCTAACTTCCATTGTGCAGGAAAGTAGCCTGTTCTTCGTATCGAGTTAAGTGTTAAACTTACTATTCCTTTTAATGTTTAATACTATTCCTTATGTTAAATAATACTGGTGACAGTATGCAAACCTGTCTAACTCCTTTTCCGACTGTGAAGATCTCGGACAGTGCATTTTTGAAACGCATTGTTGCTTTATGTTGGAGATATAAGTTTTAGATCAGTCTTACATCCTTACCATTGAGTCCTGATGTTTTTAGGATATCGATTAGTTTCCCATGTGCTGCTTGAATGAAACCTGCATACACATCGCAGTTGACACCCATTACGTATTATATAAAACATATAGACGCGACGCGACGTATGGCGTAACGTTTATTGGCGACCATCATCGCCTAATAAAGGCGTACCGGCCACGGACCGGTCGGTCCTAAACAGTCCGGTCAGTCCGGTCCTGAACAAAATTAAATTTTCAGGTCAGTACTGAAATCCTTATATGGGTCACTTAATAATAAAAAGTCATTTAATAATAAAATTTGATGGTAAGAACTTGTGTAATTTGACTCTTTTATTAAAATATCACTACTTTTGTTGACTGCGCGTGTCAAAAAAGCTTAAACTGGATTGTGAATTTCATGACTATGCCATTTTTGGACTAGAGTAAATATGGATCTTTTTTATTATACACAGGTGCTGTTAAAAATTCTTACCAAGGATAAATTATAAAAAAAACTTTTTCTGGTGAGTTAAGGCAGGTCACATAACACGACATGTTTTTTTTTGTCGTTTTCAACACTCATCATTCATGTTTTCACATCGTTTCGACATATCATGTTATTAGTGATGATGATGTATTATTATTCTGAGTCGTACTGTGAAGAAGAAATAGGAAAGGAAACGGCGAAAGCATTGTATCCACCTGTAGAGTACAGTTGTTAATCCTCGCCAAAATAGACAAAACAGTTGCAGAGACAAAGAAATGACTGAAGAATCATTAAAGTTTCAGTAATTTTATAGAATATTTCGAGAAGCATGTCAAGCACTTTTGAGCAAGATGGGTCCTTCTATATCGAATTTGAATACCAAATTTCGAGTCTTAATATTCGAAAGAATTAATAGTAGCTTTGCGCTATGTATAAAGGTCATGTGGTAAGAACAGTTGATGATTGGTGGACGAAAAGAATTTTGGAATGCACACCCTGCATACAAGATAATAAAAGCAGATATCAATTCCAGACGCGATGGACCGATAACATAAAAAGAGCAACTACAAAAGTTAAACTCAGATGACGCAAAATCGGACTAAGTGGAAAAGCATGCGGGAGACCTATGTTCAGCAGTGGACGTTGGAAGCTAGATGTATAAAGGAAACTTAAAAAGGGAAAAGTTATAACCTGGAGGTGATAGGGGTGTAGTTATGGTAGATGACGCTCTCTGCGAGATGTTAGACATCATTGAGGACGGACGATTTCCTGACATATCGATATGGAGTTTCCTAGAATTCATTGCACATTTTGCAGATTTCTCTGTGCCGTGAAAACAGAATTTGATGGTATTTTTCATTGTTCTAAATGCAAATTCATGTTTTGAATATTTGTCATTTGACATAAGTCAGGCAGAAGACGTTTAAGTAATGAGTAACTTCTGTTTTCTTGAGATTTTTTTGGAGCGTATCTACTTAACCTGGAAATGATCAATAGCACATTGTTCTAATGGATTCACTTTTTTGCACTTTCACTCATCTTCGATTTGTATCTCAGTTTCTAGAGACTATATTACAGAACTTTCTTCTTAAGTCAAATTATTAGTTTCACCTATGTTCTCAGGAGACGGAATGTTACTTGTTGTTCCAAATTCTTTCCTATCATTACACTCCATGAAGTACTCTTAATTAAAGCCAAAATCTTTTTTATGGAGAGCTTGAGGAGCTGATCCAGAGAACCAAATTGCGGAAATCACTAGATAAGCATGACTGGCATGGGTAAGATTTGGTAAACGTAGTTGAATACTTAAGAATGGCAAAATACCTCAATACTTGAGAAGCAGAGTGTTCATGTATCCTTCCTATGTATCCAGTGTATCCTTCCTATCATGACATATGTCAAACATGGACCCTAATCAAGGCCAATATGAATAAACTAGCCACAACAGAAAGAGCAATGGAACGAGCAATGCTAGTAGACCAAGATGCAGCGCTGAATAATCTCTTTGAATTTACTAAAGCTAGATTTTTCACAGTTGATTACTGTGAGTGTGTAGAGAAACATACTGCGGTCGGTCAAGCGAAACGTAGAAGAGTGGTTACTGAGAGGGTATCAAAATTGCTTTCCTACGAAGGTAATTTAATCCATTTACTAAGGCTTAAAATCAGTACACACATTCTAAATTAAATATAAATAAAAGTTATTATAGTCGGTCAGCTGTATGACGGGACAGAGCCGGTCGGTCGGCCCCAATAGTCGATTGAGGAAATAAAGCATTTTGGCTCGCAATTTTTTCGTCCAGCATGGATTTACTTGAAATTTTTACAGAAGGTAGGGAATAGTCCGTCCAAGGATCATTTTCTATATCATGCCGCTATCACACGCTAAAACCTTGGGGGTGGTTGCCACCCCATCTCGGGGATGGGAATTTTTTATTACATTTTAACTATCTAATTCGATGGAAACAGTGATTCTAAGAAAAAATGTTTTTTACGTTTTCTTCGTAAAACTAATATTTTTCGAGTTATTCGCGCTTGAAAATAACAGTTTTTCGACGAAAAAATAGACTTTTTAGAGGGTTTTTTGAGAATACCTCGAAAAATATTCTATATATTTTTTGCGATAAAAAGTTTCTCCAAAAATGATTTTGTAGGATTTTTAAAGCTCTATAATACTGTGTAAATTAAATTCCGTAAGTTCCCATCGTTTTTAATTGGGGCAAGTTTAAAGGGCTCGAATAAGGGGGTGTTTGCTGGTAAATAGAGGTTTTAAACAGCTATATCTGGCTAACTATTCACTGTAATGAAAATTTATGCACAGGGTAATTTTAACCATTAAAAAAGCCACAATTTCGTAGTTTATAATTTTTTCCGTATCTTCAGTATTTTCGGAGATATTTTGAACTAAAAGGTGAAAAATACCAAATTGCAAAAAACAATTTTTTTTACACTCCAATTTTTTCCAAATTAGACATTTTAAATAAGTCAAACTACTTGAGCGTATTGATAATATTTATACATATAAAAGGAACTACAGAAAGGTGAAGACCAATTTTGAATTAGGAAGGTAGTTAGAGGGTTGTTTTCACTGATTTTTTCGTAGAGAAAAGCAGGTACCGACATTTTTTTGATTATAAGTCGCTTAATTTTCATGCTAGAAACTTTTTATTATTTTTTTTTGAAAGGTCTAATTGTACACTTGAAAAAAGATTAAGTTTTCCTCTAAAAATGCAAATTTTTCCCATTATTTGGCTTTGAATATTTCAGATTATGAATTTGACGAAAAAAGCTAACCTTTAACATGCCGTATCTCGGTTTGTATTAGTCCTAAAGATATAATTGGAAAAGAATTTGGTTTGTGTTACTAAAAGATACAATTTTGATATTTACAGTTTTTTTCATTAAATGCATATTTTTCGAGGTATTATCAAAAAACCCTCTAAAAAAGTCGATTTTTTCGTCGAAAAACTGTTATTTTCAAGCGGGAATAACTCGAATAATATTAGTTTTACGAAGAAAATGTAAAAAACATTTTTTTCTTAGAGTCACTTTTTTCATCGAATTACATGGTTAAAATAGAAAATTCCCACCCCCGAGATGGGGTGGCAACCACCCCCAAGGTTTTAGCGTATGATAGCGGCATGGTATAGAAAATGATCCTTGGACTATTCCTTACCTTCTGTGAAAATTTCAAGTAAATCCATGCTGGACGAAAATATTGCGAGCCAAAATGCTTCATTTCCTCAATCGACTATTGGGGCCGACCGACCGGCTCTGTCCCGTCATACAGCTGACCGACTATAATAACTTTTATTTATATTTAATTTAGAATGTGTGTACTGATTTTCAGCCTTAGTAAATGGATTTAATTACTTTCGTAGGAAAGCAACTTTGATACCCTGTCAGTAACCCCTGTTCTACGTTTCGCTTGACCGACCGCAGTATGTTTCTCTACACACTCACAGTAATCAACTATGAAAAATCTAGCTTTAGTAAATTCAAAGAGATTTTTCAGCGCTGCCTCTCCATGTATAGGTACACGACTGTCAGATAAAAAGAGGAACGATTGGTTAAGATCAACAACAAAAGTCGAGGTTATTACAATAAAAACTGCCAAACTCAATTGGAGCTTCGCAGGCCACACCCTAGCTAAAAAGAACAACGTTGGAATGCAACAATACAACATTGAAGACCTTGCGAAGGTAGATGATTAAGAGGAAGATCACAGATGAGATTGGTAGATGACATATAAAAATAGCCGGAACAAATTGGAAGCATGTTGCTCAGGATATAGATCGATGGAAGAAGTTGGGAGAGGTCTATGTCCATAAATGGATGAATGAATGGTAAGAAGAAGAAGTTGATCTGCTTTGACCTGTCTATACAGGTATAGAGATTCCTCACAAGTTTTGACGCAGGAGTTTGTTGCCCTTTTTGTGGTAGATGATACCGTTATTCCATGTTTTTGTCATTTTATCTTGTTTCCATGTTCTGTGCATGACCTCATATATCTTTTCCATTATTTGCCTTCCTCTCGACCTAAACAGTTCTGCGGGTATTCCATCACATCCAGGGGCCTTGTTTGATTGTTCTTTCAACATCTTCTATCGTAGGCGGTTTAAAAGTTGACGGACACTGTTATATGCTGATTTAAAATCAATGAAAAATGGAAAGTATCGACATTAAATTCATGGTTTTTTTTTAGTGTTTGCTAACACAAAATGATTTTGAAATGATTATCATATTATATAAATACAAAATGATCGTATCATTCGATTTTTTTATATCAAAATAGCAACGAGAAAATGGTATAAAGAATATCTGAGAAGGCGAATTATACTATTTACAAATCAGATATTACAACTTGAGCTTAAACTTTAGTAAAACTACCTAAACCAAGTCACAAAACTTATCAAATAGACTAACTTTTAATAGAGAACGGACATAGTGTATTAATACTCCCACCCCCGATTCCCGATATCATGTATTAAATCCGAAAGTTAGCATGACACTAATGACATATTACATTGTTGTTTTTGCTTTTGAAAGGAACATCAAAAAGAAAACAGATATTTTTAGTATACTTTAGCAATGTCTAATCAATAAAACGTGGAAGTTTAGATACTATGGATGTGAATAGCATGTTCTGGTAGCCAGTTTATTAATTAAAATGAAAAACTTGGTATAAAGTTGGTGAATAAAATGAAAACGATAATATTAATGAGCATAATCATAATAATTTTCATTATAAAACAGTTGATGGAAAAATACAGGAATAAAGAAAGAAACAATAATATTATATTCATTGATCTTGAGAAAGCATATGATAGAGTTCGTCGAGCGATTCTGTGGTGGGCACTAAATAAGAAAGGAGTCCCCGCTGAATATACAAAGATTGTGAGACATGTATGAGGAAGTAACAACTAGTGTTATTGTGTTGGGATACACGGCATCTCTTAGCAATCTTCTTATTAAAACAAATCCTTTTAATAATTAAAAATGTCTTTGGCAAAACAACTACGTTTGTTGATAGTAAATACGATCGACCTACATTAGCACATATCGGTGTAACAGTTTAGGTTTGACCAAGGTCGGTTTGAAATAACAATAGTATTCATTATTTTTATAACCTAGTCGACTCAGCGCTTTTAACCAAAACAATCTTACTTTCATTATATACCAAAACAATAAACAGGAGAAGACTAATTATTATTTTCTAATTCCATTGCGAAGAGTAAGTCATTAATATTTGAGATCCCAAAGGGAAAACATCACAGCTACTGAGAACTAACGTACCACCAGCTCTTTACCGTTGTACTCTAACTTACAAAATAAATGCATCTACGGTGATACGAGTTATTTCATCAACCCTTATGGTAGGGGGTAACCCACCCTTAATTATCTGAGGTAGCTCAGAAGCTAGGAGCTACCATATTAGGACAGGTGTGCGAGAGACTGATAAATTTCACCTAAAAGTAGGATTTCACCAAGACTCGGTGCTTAGACATTATTTATTCTCATTAGTTTTAGATCAGATAACAACGCAACTACAGGGTAAAATTCCGTGGTGCTTAATAAATGCTGATGTTACTACAAGATTGAGTTACTACAAATAAAATTATATCTTTGGATGGTGAAGTGATTGTGAAAAGTGAGAGTTTTAAATACCTAGGATCGGTATTACAGAGTAATGGGGAAATAGATATAGAAATAGAAATGGAATTAAGCGAGTTTTCTGTTGTGTGACAGAACAATTACAATGAAGCTGAAGGGGAAATTCTATAAAACAGAGGATATGAGAATGCTTAGATCTATCAATGGAGTAACAAAAAAGGATAAAATTAGGAATGAGTATATTAGGGGAAGTCTAGAGGTGGAACCTATTGATGCCAAAATGGAGGAGCCAAAATAGGTTAAGATGTTTTGGCCACATTCAACGTCGAGACGTTAATCACCCAATACGAAGAATTGCTGAACTGTGGGTGCCTGGAAGAAGCAGGAGAGGAAGACCAAGGGGGACACGCTTAGGCAGAACATGTCGGTAAAGTGAATTTATGTTGATATGACCCAAGATAGAAACTTATGGAAAGATGCAATCAGAGAAGCCGAAGCCGCATACGGATAATGGCAAAGAGAATGATGATGATCATAATTTAATAATGTTTTTCTGAAGCTATTTTCTTGTGGCATTTTTATAATCAACTATTTTCAATGGGAAATAAGCCACAATTTTACTTAAAAAATGATTTTATTAATGTTTCGACGCCCAAGTCGGGTGTCGTTGTCAAAATACAAAATAATACTAAATTAAACAAAAATGTTGTTGATTAGTAAAACATTCTTCTAATAATTTATTTGATCTGACTCATTTATATCGGCAATTCAGACATGTATACATTTTAAAGTAGAAGACTTTAAAATGATATTGCCAATATTGAGATGAGTTGCGTTCCTGGTTGTCTTTTTAAAGACAGATCACATGCTATGATTTTTTGTGACGGATATTCTAGAGTTGGGTTGATTTCATGTAATCAAATGAACTATCTTTTAGTAAAGTCGTCCCAGAAATGCAACTCATCTCAATATTGGCAATCATTTTAAAGTCTTCTACTTTAAAATGTATAATACATGTCTGAATTGCCGATATAAATGAGTCAGATCAAATAAATTATTAGAAGAATGTTTTACTAAGCAACAACATTTTTGTTTAAATTAGTATTATTTTGTATTTTGACAACAACACCCGACTTTTTTTAGTAAAATTGTGGATTATTTCCCATTGAAAATAGTTGATTATAATTTAATAATGTTATTGACTGTATGATAACTAATATTTGAAAATGAAATGAAGAATTGATAGAGTAAAAAACTCAATATATCTTTGTAAAAATTTTGTGTAAACAGTGAAGTCCCAGTGAATGAAAATAAATTTTAATTATTTGAGTATCTACCTATTTACCCTGTTCTCAGGTATATCTCCTGGTCCAAGGGATTCCTCTTCAGATGTTTACATACATTTTCAATTTTTTCGGTTATTAATTTTATTGGAGAGCCTACTATTGAAATTTTATGTTGGTTTTGGTTTCCACAGTCTCTAAATTCTTCTCTATTCTCTACCACAAGTTCTTTGAAATACTTTTCCCAGTCTTCAGTCTTTATGCTCTTTATTAAGTCTTTATTCGTTCCTTTTCTCAAATGTTTTATCAATTTCAAACTATCTTTGCTTCTGAGTTCTCTTAGATAAGTATTTATTTTTGGCAGTTTCTTTTCCAGGAAGCGTTTTTCTTCTTAGAAATTTTTCTTTGTACGTCTGTTTGTTTTCCTTTATATTTTATTTTGTCTTGTATTAATTTGGATTAGTTGTCTTTTAGATTAATTTGATCTCTTCCTCTATTTTGATATTCCATTTGTATGGTTTGTTTATTTTGAATTTTACGTAGATAGTATCAGATTATATTCAGGTTATAATTTTAACACATATCGGAGATACCTATAACCATCAGTAGTTGGTACAATGTTCTTATACTTTTATGTACACTGAAAGGTATGATACTGTTGCTTTCTCTGAGTGTATGTATGTACTTAAATACTTAGTTAAATATAAATACACGACCGTTTTGATGTTTTACATGGCTTTAGGGCTGCTATAAGGTATCATCCACAAATGCCTTCGCCAGAAATAGGAAGAATTATTACTCAATAAAAGGCGAAATAAATATTTAATGTCTTAAGGACTATAAAGGTATATTTAGGTATATTGTAATAAAAAAATTTAAAGATTGCAAATCGGTCTCGGCTTTAAATCTTTCCAAAGCGATTTGAATGTTCATGATATTGGAAATAAATCAATGTTATGTTTAGAGCAGTTCTGACTTTGGTCATAAATCGCAAGATAGTATTCTTTAGAATACGTATTTGTTTCGTAAATTATCAGTAGAAATTATACGTATTCAAAAAACGAGATTTGTAGAACAAGGATACATTGTAAAAGATGATAGGTAAAAAATAGAGAAAGAAAATGTTGTTCTGAAGCTATTTTCTTGTGGCATTTTTATAATTACTAGTTTTGATGAGAAATAAGCCACAATTTTACTAAAAAAATGATTTTATTAAATTAATTTTGGAATTTTGGAACACGATTTTCGGATGGGCAATGGAAACGGATAAACAAAAGTAAAACGTAATTCTTGATACAATCACAAGTAGTTTAATCCCATATAAAATAATAATTAAAAAAAGAAAAGACGTAATCACAATCAATTGTGTAAATCTTTTCTTTCTCTAATTACTAGTTTTGATGGGAAATAGGCCACAATTTTACTAAAAAAATTATTTTATTAACGTTTCGACGTCCAAATCGGATGCCGTTGTCAAAATACAAAAATATTAATGAATTAAACAAAAATGTTGTTCCTTAATAAAAAATTCTTCTAATATTTTATTTAATCTGACTCATTTATATCGGCAACTCAGACATCTATTATACATTTTAAAGTAGAAGACTTTAAAATGATATTGCCAATATTTATGAGTTGCGTTCCTGGGACGAATTTTACTGTCACCGGTGCATGTGGTTGTCTTTTTAAAAACAGATCACATGTTATGATTTTTTGTGACGGATATTCTTCAGTTGGGGTTGATTTCATGTAATCGAATGAACTATCTTTCAGTAAAGTCGTCCCAGGAACGCAACTCATAAATATTGGAAATATCATTTTAAAGTCTTCTACTTTAAAATGTATATAGATGTCTGAATTGCCGATATAAATGAGTCAGATTAAATAAATTATTAGAAGAATTTTTTACTAAGGAACAACATTTTTTTTTTAATTCATTAATATTTTTTGTATTTTGACAATGGCATCCGATTTGGACGTAGAAACGTTAATAAAATAATTTTTTTAGTAAAATTGTGGCTTATTTCCCATCAAAACTAGTAATTAGAGAAAGAAAAGATTTACACAATTGATTGTGATTACGTCTTTTCTTTTTCTAATTATTATTTTATATGGGATTAAACTACTTGTGATTGTATCAAGAATTACGTTTTACTTTTGTTTATCCGTTTCCATTGTCCATCCGAAAATCGTGTTCCAAAATTCTAAAATTAATTTATGAGTAATCTTTACCTGTCAACATTTATACTTAGCGATTGGTGATAATACCAATTTGACAGTTGGGAACTACTTGGTCTCGATCTTATAAGCTTTAGCCATGTTTTGAATAAAATTATGAGATGTTCCTGAATCCTCGGATTCATATCAAAATCTAATCTTTTTGTGCTTATTATGTAGTTAATTATATAGATGATGTGTCTCTAATCTCCATCTCAGTCTCCGTCTCAATCTTGGAGTCTCAATTAATGGAACTAATGATAGAAACATCGTAATCAGTGAAAGAATCCATTCAAGAAACAGAGCCTACTGGAAATACAATAACTTATTTAAAGATAAGAAGCTTACTCAGAATACTAAATTAAAAATTTACAAAGCAGCAATTCGACCAGTAATCACATATGGTGCTGAAGTAATGTGTCTGACCCAAAAAAAGGAAAAAAGATTGAGGATCCTAGAGAGGAAAATAATTCTGAGGATAGCAGACCCACTAACCTTAGGTAATAATGAATTTAGAAAACTCATGAACCACGAAGAGGACTTCTGAAAGGAGAAGACATCGTCAGATTTATCAAGGCACAGACTCAGATGGATGGGACATATAGAAAGGAGAAATCCAGAAGCCGTCATCAAGAAGATTTCCAAATGGAGACCTGTATCAGGCAGACGACGAGGACGACCCAAAACTAGATGGGAGAACCAGATAGTCGAGGACCTTAAGAAGATGGGAGTCAGAGAATGGGTAACCATAAGCAAAAACAGGAACGAATGGAGAAAAAATTGTAGAAGATGCCAAGTCACACAACCAATTGTAAAACCAAAATGTTAATGGCCAAAAGGCCAAAGAGGGCGGCAATCACTCCGCTAGGAGTGTGGATGCCATGATGATGATGTCTCTAATCTGCTATTAACTCGATAATATTTCAGCAATGTTGGTATATTCTGATTGCTGCCTTTTTCTTTCAGTATTGGTAAACAGAGCATGCTATTTTCCATTTATGTGGTTGCCACACGTTTTTCTGAATATAGTAAGATGATCCCTTATGATTTGCAGATGATATTATACTAATTAGCACTTGTGCACAGGAGTTACAAGAAATGTTAAAGGACTTAAAACAAGCATCGCAGGGAGTAGGACTGTATAATCCTAGGGCTCAGTGGAGGCTCTTCTTCAGATAAGGGAAACACCAATAGCGATAAAAGAATTTATTTATAAACCGACACTAGGGTAAAAACCCCGGGAGAACTTTGAGTAATGATTTGTTACTTGTACACGTTTAGTTGAAGACTCTAATGATACTACATATTGATTGAAGTTAAAAGCACCTCTGGCCTGGTTGAATTGATTCTTGAGAATGATTCTAAAATGTATTATTTCTTGTTGGTAACATGAATTGGGTCATGAGCCACACGACAACAAAGTTAATTAGTCAGCTTATTTAACATATAAACAAATGAAATATCCCGCACATGTTTAAATATGATAACAAATTGGTTAATATGATGTACGGGGTGATAAAAATATACTGTTCAGTATCGGATATGAATAATGAATGTTTGATATTGGACATACTGCGGGGGCGAAATTACTGCCCTACGAAATAAGTAATAACATATGCCTCAGTACTCAAAGTTTACAATAATCATGATACAGTATTTTACAAAGATAGGTTAATATAATGTGTGATGTAAAGACACTAGTCTTTGAACAAATAATACTTTTCCAACTGCAACACCTTAGGTAATAAATCAAAGTTTAGTTTAGGAAATTATATGAAAGTAAATGCAAGGTATTGAGTGGGATATATTTTTTAATCTGTTAAGAATCATATTATTATTGTATTATTTTATTATTATTATCGAATTGTACTATTCTTTATTTTATTATTAATGTTATAGATCGTGCGACGAGCTCTCGGACTATTTTTATATCCTGATATGCTTCGCCTTTGTGTTTGTGTTATTGTAGATACCGTTGTATATTATTACATAACATACCAGCTGAGTTTTTGTAAACTCGTGTTATATGGCATGATAATTATATGTAGGCTATTATTTGCTAAATGCTGATGCATTTTTAATTCAATCCAGCCTTGAACTGCATAAAAGTTATTCATGAATTTTATTATTAGACTATTTATTATTAGAGCATTTAATATCCTTCTTATTATAGCATTGTATGTATATGTTTATGAATTAATTAGATTGGTCTCCCTTTTGTATTTTTCTTTTGTTCGGTCCATAATTGAAGTATTAAGTTTTCAACCCTGTAGTTGTATACAGGAGTTGTAGAAAGTGTAAAATAATCTAATATAGTTATTAGATTCCTTGGGGCGAGGGAAAAAATTCCTCCAACTGCAGCGTTATAGCTGATTTCAAAAAAAAATATCCTAATTCCATAATTCCAAGTTCCGTTTGATTATTTCCATAATGTAAACAATCTATTTTCGTGTTAAATGTGCAGGTCTCAACTGAGTGGGATCCGTACTACCACCCTAGGCCTACCTCTTAGCATCATCCGACACGACTTAGTTTTCAACCCTTAAAGTCAATCCCTATCTAGTTTGCATACATTCCTGAACAATTTTGCATCAGGCACCGAATTTTCCTGTTGCTCACGGTGGTTGTAAGTCACCTGAGTCCATTGTTTATTTCTTCTTCCTTGTTGAGCTTGCTGTGCTCCTCTTTTTCTCTGTTTCCTCTTCTTATTATGATAAGTCCTTCTTTCATATGTTTCATGTTTCTTTATATTTGTATAGTTTGTATATTGATACCTCCTCGTATAATTTTCTCTTTCGTATTTATTTGTATTCTTGTAATTTTTCTTCTTGTTTTCGCTTGTTTTCCTATAAGTTTGATCTAGGTACGTCCTTGTATCACGACGTCTTTCTTCTTTTGTTTTTCTGTAATTTTTATCACGGTACATCTTCGACCCGTGTGGTTCGTTTTGTTTTGAATTTCTGTACGTTTTGTCACGGTACATCTGCGGCTCCTGTGACTCGTATTGTTTTGTATGTGTATTTAGGTAGGTACTTGTGTCCGTTTGATACACTTTTTCTTCTCCCTTTATACCTACTGTTTCTTCGGTTTTTGGAGTTTTCTACGTTTTCTGTTTGGACAAGTGTTTCTTGATCCTTAACGTTTGTAGTTGTACGTCGGTATCTCTCTACTGTCTCCGATGTGGTTCTCGTATAGTCTCCTTGTTTCATTATCCCATTTTGTTATGCTTATTCGAGCTATCAATGGGCTCCACGCTTCCGTGTCTGTTCCTAATCCTCCTATGGCTTCCAGACACTCATGGAAGGTGTCATGTAGTGATTTCAGTGCTCTAGCAGAAGATTCCTTTACTTCCTGAGCTAGTAGCATCCTGTCTATTAGTTTAAACAATACCATTCTCGGGTTTTCATATCTTTCTTTTAACATGTTCCATGCCACTTCGTAGTTGGCCTCGGATATGTGTAAGTGTTGTATCATTCTGTTGGCTTCCCCTCTTACTTGAGTTTTTAGGTACTGCATTTTTTCTGCGTTCGATAATTGATCGTTTTCATGTATTACTTTAGTAAGCAGATCGTGGAAAGTTGTCCACGTTTCATATCTTCCTTCATACACAGGGATTTTCACCTGCGGTAATGTCACACCATCTCTCCTCTGTACGCTGTCTGGCCGTTGCATCCCTGGCCGTATTTTCTTTAAAGTTTCCCTGACTTTCCTCCTTAGCTGATTTATTCTCTCTACTTCTCCATTATCTAACACGTCTAGCTCCTCATTTACTGTTGCTTCGATGACGAGTGTATTTATTTTTTCCATGTGTTCTTTTAACTCTGCCTGCACTTCTTCATCCTCCTGCAAGTCTTGTTCATATTCTTGTAATAATTCCTCGATTCTTTGTTTTCTTATCTGTATCTCCTTTACTTTTGGTGCTTTTCCTCTTTTCAGGTTTCTTCCATATTCTTCCAATAGGGTTTTTCCCTCAATGTATGTCTTAAGGACCTGATCGTAGTATTTTGTTTCAAAGTATTTGTCTTTCGTTACTTCCCCCTCTAGTAATTTTTCGTGGTTATTCAAAAATCTTGTCCCATAATCCTCCAACCTATCCTGACGCTCTTTAATATATTGTTGATTCTTTCGAGAAGCAGAATCCCTTTTAAGATTCAATACCTGTTTATATATCTCTGCTCCGATCTCTGCCTGCTTGCCGTATACAGTTTCCATGTTTAAATTTACCTACTTTTATCCAGTAGTAAATGTTTTTATTGTATTTTCATAAAAATGTTGTTTATATTTTCAAGTACTATGATTCACGTTACCTGTAATAATGTGATGGGGAAATTTGATTCTGTTTGACCTTGCTGACAAGCCGTCAGTTTTACTGCAGGTCAGTTATAATTTGTAGGTGAATGTTATATTATGTTACACAAATATAAATTGAAAACTCTTGGCTACGATGTTTTAGTAAAATTATGCAATATGAATGAACTACCAAATGAAATATGTAAAATTATCAAAGTATACGTTTTTCTTAATCAAATTTTTAATTAAGGTAAATATGTAATAAATATTTTTTGGGATAAATACCGTTTATTATTATTATATAGGAAAGAAAATCTATGTATAAGTTAAATAGTTTAGGGTTAAATGAAAAACATTGTATAGAGTGTACTAAAAAATATATATCTATGTATAAGTTAAATAGTTTAAATGAAAAATATTGTATAGAGTGTACTAAAAAAATATATCTATGTATAAGTTAAACAGTTTGGGGTTAAATGAAAAATATTTCGGTATACGATACGTAAAAGTTGGAAAAATATTAACTCATTCAAAAACTTACGGTTTTTTTTCTTGAGCGTTGAGTCGCTCTTCTGGTTGTGGTTTCTGCTCTGGATGCTCTCCGGCTCTCCTGTTTGTAGTTTCTGTTTTGGCTACTTTCCGGCTCTCCTGTTTGTAGTTTCTGTTCTAGATGCTCTCCGGCTCTCCTGTTTGTAGTTTCTGTTCTGGATGCTCTCCGGCTCTCCTGTTTGTAGTTTCTGTTCTGGATGCTCTCCGGCTCTCCTGTTTGTAGTTTCTGTTCTGGATTCTCTCCGGCTCTCCTGTTTGTAGTTTCTGTTCTGGATGCTCTCCGGCTCTCCTGTTTGTAGTTTCTGTTCTGGATGCTCTTCGGCTCTCCTGTTTGTAGTTTCTGTTCTGGATGCTCTCCGGCTCTCCTGTTTGTAGTTTCTGTTCTGGATGCTCTCCGGCTCTCCTGTTTGTAGTTTCTGATCTGGATGCTCTCCGTCTCTCCTGTTTGTAGTTTCTGTTCTGGATGCTCTCCGGCTCTCCTGTTTGTAGTTTCTGTTCTGGAAGCTCTCCGGCTCTCCTGTTTGTAGTTTCTGTTCTGGATGCTCTCCGGCTCTCCTGTTTGTAGTTTCTGTTCTGGATGCTCTTCGGCTCTCCTGTTTGTAGTTTCTGTTCTGGATGCTCTCCGGCTCTCCTGTTTGTAGTTTCTGTTCTGGATGCTCTCCGGCTCTTCTGTTTGTAGTTTCTGTTCTGGATGCTCTCCGGCTCTCCTGTTTGTAGTTTCAGTTCTGGATGCTCTCCGGCTCTCCTGTTTGTAGTTTCTGTTCTGGATGCTCTCCGGCTCTCCTGTTTGTAGTTTCTGTTCTGGATGCTCTCCGGATCTCCTGTTTGTAGTTTCTGTTCTGGATGCTCTCCGGCTCTCCTGTTTGTAATTTCTGTTCTGGATGCTCTCCGGCTCTGCTGTTTGTAGTTTCTGTTCTGGATGCTCTTCGGCTCTCCTGTTTGTAGTTTCTGTTCTGGATGCTCTCCGGCTCTCCTGTTTGTAGTTTCTGTTCTGGATGCTCTCCGGCTCTCCTGTTTGTAGTTTCTGTTCTGGATGCTCTCCGGCTCTCCTGTTTCTGTTCTCCCGGGCCTAGCGTCGTCTATCTGCTACTGGGTTTGTTTGGTGTGGACTGTAGTCGTAGGTATATCGAGTCTCGTTTCTACCTCGATTTTTCCTTCTTTCTCGATAAGAACCATGTATAATCCTAGGGCTCAGTGGAGGCTGTTCTTCAGATAAGGGAAACACCAATAGCGATAAAAGAATTTATTTATAAACCGACACTAGGGTAATTACACCCCGGGAGAACTTTGAGTAATGACTTGTTACTTGTACACGTTTAGTTGAAGACTCTAATGATACTACATATTGAATGAATTTAACCTTAGGACACCTCTGGCCTGGTTGAATTGATTCTTGAGAATGATTCTAAAATGTATTATTTCTTGTTGGCAACATGAATTGGGTCATGGGCCACACGACAACAAAGTTAATTATTCAGCTAATTTAATGTTCATTGCCAAAATATAGTTTATAAATTACGACAAATAAACAAATGAAATATCCCGCACATGTTTAGATATGATAACAAATTGGTTAATATGATGTACGGGGTGATAAAAATCTACTGTTCAATATCGGATATGAATAATGAATGTTTGATATTGGACAAGGACTAAACATGAATATTGAGAAAACTGAGGTAATGTTAGCTGAAGAAGTAGATATAACTCTTGATGATAGGTAGATTGAAAATGTAGAACAATATGTGTGTACTTGGAACATAAAATGAAGACAAGGCAAATAAAATCAAACTGCAGAAATAACCAAAAGAATAAGAATGACTTGTATAGCAATAGGTAAACTAAGCTTAATTTTAAAATATCCAAAATCCCCAGTTAATTTAAAACAAAAGGTTTTTGACACATGTATCCTTCTTGTCATAACTTATGGAATGAAGACCATGACATTTACTAACCAGTCTCTCAATAGACTTAGAACAACTGAAAGAACTATTAAAAAACTCATGATAAATGTAAGCTTAAAAGATCATATGATAAACGAAGATCTAAGAAGAAGAACCAGAGTAAAAGATGCTATCGAAGCTATCGCAAAATCCAAATGGAAATGGGACATGTGGAAAGAGAAAGCGAAGAGAAGTGGGCAAAGATAATAATCCAATGGCGATACCAAGAGCACATAAACAAGGCATAGGAAGACCACAAAAAAGATGGATCGACGACATTAAAGAAAAGTCAGAAAGAAACTGGCACCAGATAGCTCAAGACTTCACTAGAAGAGTCTGCTAAAGAAGACTAAGATAAGGGCTGCTTATTTGATTTTCCTCTTTTTGCTGTCTCCTTTCATGACTTATCATTGATACATCTTTCCATTGCACTATATTTGTCTCAGGCATGTTTACATATTTAGAATCTGTCAAAGTCCCAGGTGTGTTATCCCAGATATATTTAAGTAACTACTTCCCAAGAGATAGGACTGCATCCTAGATAAGTTCTCCCGACAAGAAAATTACAAAAAAAGCAGAACTGCAACTTTCTGCTGAAAAGATTTTGATGGTGAAGGTTATTCACTACAAAAGAAGCAAGCTGAAAGAGGCTAATATGAAATAAAAGATCATACAACCTTGTCTATAAAGAAAGATAGATAAAGATAACCTTATCATAAACGATGTCGACAAACTAAAAAGATGGAAAGAGTACATGAAAGTATTATTTTGCAATGAACAACAAAAGAAACACACAATTGTATAATAGGTCCCACAATAACAATGGAAGGATTAGAAAATGCAATAAAAATAGCAAAATACACAAAAACTACAGATCAAGATGAAATACCAACAGAAGTACTTAAAATAGTTGGAAATAAAGAGAAACATCACTTAAACAACGTAACCTTACATTGTAAACGCAGTTTCCATTGTAATATTTTTGTAATGCTTTAAACGAGTACTGGATTTATTCTTAACAGATATCATCATCATCATTCTCTTTGCCTTATCCCTATGCGGGGTCGGCTTCCCTAATTGCATTTCTCCATACAATTCTATCTTGGGTCATATCAATATTAATCCCCTTTACCAACACGTCTTGCCTAATCGTCTCCCCCCACGTCTTCTTTGGTCTTCCTCTCCTACTCCTTCCAGGAATCTACACTTCAGCAATTCTTCGTATTGGGTGATTAGCGTCTCGACGTTGAACATGACCAAACCATCTCAACTTATGCTATCTCATTTTGGCATCAATTGGTGCTTACCTAGACTTCCCCTAATATACCCATTTTTAATTTTATCCTTTTTTGTCACTCCACTCATCCATCTAAGCATTCTCATTTCCGCCACATGCATTCGTTGTTCCTCTTTCTTTTTTACTGCCCAACATTCAGTTCCATACATTATAGCCGGTCTTATGGCTGTTTTATAGAATTTTCCCTTCAACATCATTGGAATTTTCCTGTCACACAGCAAACCACTCGCTTCCTTCCACTTCATCCATCCAGCCCTAATTCTACTGTATGCATCTCCATCTATTTCTCCATTACTCTGTAATATCGATCCCAGGTACTTATAACTATTGTTTTTTACAATTAGTTCACCATCCAAAGATGCCATTTTATTTGTAGTAACTCCATCTTTAAATGAACATTGTAAATACTCTGTCTTTGTCCTACTAAGTTTTAAACCTATTTCCTCCAGAGCTTGTCTCCACTGTTCCAGTTTTTGTTCTAAATCTCTTTCACTATTTCCTACTAATACGACATCATCAGCATACATTAAGCACCATGGAATGTTACCCTGTAGTTTCGCTGTTATCTGGTCCAAAACTAATGAGAATAAAACGGACTAAGCACCGAGCCTTGGTGCAATCCTACTTTCACATGAAATTTATCAGTCTCTCCCACACCTGTCCTAACACTAGTCGTTACTCCCTCATACATATCCCTCACAATCTTTACATATTCACCAGGGACTCCTTTCTTATTGATTGCCCACCACAGAATCTCTCGAGGAACTCTATCATATGCTTTCTCAAGATCAATGAATACCATATGAGCGTTTGTTTCTTTACTCCTGTATTTTTCCATCAACTGCCTTATAATGAAAATTGCATCTGTTGTTGATCTGCCCTGCATAAAGCCAAATTGATTCTCGGATATTTCGGTCTCTTCACGTATCCGTCTATCAATTACTCTTTCCCATATTTTCATGGTGTGGCTAAGCAGTTTTATAGCCCTGTAGTTTGTACATTGTTGTATATATCCCTTGTTTTTGTAGACAGGTACTAGTATACTGCTTCTCCATTCGTCTGGCATTTGTCCAACTTCCATAATTCTATATTAAATAAACCTGCTTATTCCTAACATATATACTTATTACAAATACGTAATAACGTTATGTAATAAAAAAGAATGTGTGTGTGTACTTTGTACGCACGTTATACTTACGTTAAGAAGTTATATTTCTATTATACGATTTCAACGAAATACATATACTTTAATTAAACAGTTTATTTGTATTTTATTTAAATATTAAACTAATTTTAATACTTACCACCTTCAAAAAATTTTTATTAAAACAATGCCAAAAATAAAAAAAAGAAATAGGAGTCGTCCGGATTTCAACCCGGTACCACTCGATCTGTAGTCAAATGCTCTACCAATGACCCATAATCGCTCTATTTACATGATTTCTCGGACGTAATGACAAATCACGGTGACAAATAGATCAAGTGAAGTATAATATAAAAATGTTTTAATAAAACTTATTATCTTACTCCCGAGGAAGACAAATCCAAAGACACAAAAATTATAACAAATATATTTACTAAAAACACTAATATATTCTTTTCACACCTTATTTGCGCTGGTACATACATAACTTGAAAGATTTAGCAACTAACTCCATACTGTCTGTGTGCGCATGCGCGTGTCATAATAAATGACAATAATTCAATTTCAATCGCGCCTAAAGAAGTAAAACTTCAAAAACTTTTTAGAAGCTATGAGTGAATGTAAACAAAAATTTATTGGCATTCACAATACTCAAAAGATAATTATTTAATTTTGCTTGATGACAAAAGCGGAAACTAATTTTCCTATTTTGAACGACATCATCCAGTATAATAGAGGTCATCATATCTCCCCGTTCTCATAAAGCTGGAAATAACTCTTGATGGTGTTTATTATAAACATAAGGTACGGAATGTTCTTAACTCGTTGTGTTGCCATGTCATATTTTCCTTCGGTTTATTTACAAATTATTTCATAGCAATGTCGTTCTCGAGTTTCCCCTTTCTCTCGTTTATATTTCGTCAAGATAATTACTGTTACAATATTATTAGGTTTTAACCTCTTTATTTGAACATCCATTGTTACTTGTCGTGTACATTGTCTTTATTTGTAACCTTTCTGGATAGGTAGTAAACTGAAACAAGGCTTTTCAAGAAAATGAAATGTTTTATGGAAAAATTTATTTCTTTACATTCATGTAGAGTAGGTTTCAATATACGATAATACATATGTACAATAGTACATTACAATAGTAAGGTTTTCAAAAGGAGACTGAATACATGAGACAATAGGACGCAGAGGCATACCTTCTTTATGTGTTTTGGGTAGACCATATATTTTTGGAGCTACAGCATTATGTATCTTGAGAGATTTTGCGGTGTTTGGTGAGATGTAATACATTTTATGTAATGTAATACATTTGTCCCAGAAGAAATCAGTAGTTATTGGCCTAGCCGACAGAGCCATCAGATTGTCTGATCCCATCAATAGACCTCACGCTATAAAAAAAGCAAAAACAGCACTAACACTTAATTCATACCCACATCACCTCATTGAAAACACCTTCAAGTCACGACTACATACATTTTACAACAACAAAAACAACAACAAAAATAATAAGGAAAAGAAGAAATATATGTCTTTGCCTTACATACAAGGGTTATCTGAACAACTTTCGAATCTTCTAGCCAAGCATAACATTACAGTTGCTCACAAAGGATATAATCTCTTGAAAAGGAATTTTACTAAACTTAAAACTAAAACCCCTCAATCAAAAAAATCACATGTTGTATATGAAATTCCTTGTTCAAATTGCGATGGGGTATATATCGGACAAACCAGCCAGCTACTAAACTCTAGAATTCGGTCTCACAAATATGACAAAAATAACACTACAGCCCTCACAAAACACGAAAACGAAAAGAAACACAAATTTGATTTCGATAAAACTAAAATCCTAAAAAGTGAACCCAACAAAAAGAAGAGGGAACTGCTAGAGTCCATAGAAATTAAAAAAAATAACAAAGCTGTCAATGATAAACGGGATGTCAAAAACCTTAATAGGGTATATTTCAACTTAATCTAAAATTAACTATATAATATTTCAGCACGCCTATGAGACGAAGACAACTATTTTGACTTAACATAAAATCAAACATCAATAAACACCATAATAATTTTTGACACAGTTCATTACTCTCTTAACGCAATGACTTAGTGGGTCCGTTCCTATGCTTTAACATTTTAACATTGTTTTAATTGTGACGTCTATTTGTGTACTTGTTTCAATACTAAATTTACGATTGCATGGTAAGGCGATTTTCTTTTAAATTGTATTGTAGCTTTCAATAAATATTGTTTTAGTCAATCCTTGAAAAAGGCATGAATTTCCTGCCGAAACGTCGGATAATATATCAATAAATATGGTCATAACATCATAGACAAGCTTTTTTTATGAACCTAAACCCAAGAAACATTGGTAAAAAAATATATCAAGGTTCAAGAATTAAACTCAAACTATATATATATATATATATATATATATATATATATATATATATATATATATATATATATATATATTCCCTATTCCCAGCCCCAAGGTGTGGTTGTGCGAATTATTCGTAAGGGGATTTTTCCACATTCTCTATTTCATTTGTTTGATTTTGTTACGATTGGTCGGTAAACCAATAACTTTGGATCTTTTGATCACTGAGTGTATTTCAAAGATTTACATCTTTTGCTTTTTTGTTTTTCAAACATATATTTTACTTTAAGTAATTAGGGAATTAAAACTTGAGACTGTCATTGCAGATTATGCGGCGTAGATATACGCTCCTGCTATGTCTAGGTCTCGAATGTTGTTTTTTGATGGAATGTGTCTGAAGATATTCAACCACTCATCTTTACTGATGAGCCCAGAGAGGTTGAAGAGGGCGAAACACATTTCTGAGAACTGGTGTTTGGATCTTTGATTCTATTCAAAAAATTTTTCCCAGCCCGAAGTAGTGGATGTGCGAATTATTCGTAAGGGGATTTTTCCACATTCTCTATTTCATTTGTTTGATTATATATGTATATATATATATATATATATATATATATATATATATATATATATATATATATATATATATATATATATATATATATATATATATATATATATATACAGCTGATCTGGTAGGCAAGAAGGGGTTGAAGTTATTGGGTATGCAGCTGATTGAAAGCCAAGTGATACTCTGTTCAACAAATCATTATATTTCGACAATTTTCATTGTCATCATCAGATGAGAGCTACAAATATTTAAACATGGTACATTTTTTTTATAATACAATTTCTTTGTTAATTATGTCTTACTTGATTGAGGTTAGTGGCAATGATCTTCAACATCAAGTACTTTGCAGTATGAGACCGTGTGGGTTACAGCTTTAGTTGGTACTATATCCATTGAATTATTATAAATATTGTATAATTTAGCCTTAATGACAGTCGATTAACAAACGTTGTAGCAACACTATAGTGTCGATTCATAGAATGGTGAGATTTCACTCAAATAAAATGATAAAAAAAATGAGAAACACACTGGAGGAAGCTAACACATATAAATACCACGGTAGCTCTAGTCTCTAGAGATTATAGGGATGGATTCTTATGGATGTTATTAGAGATGTGATGCTGTTTATCAGATCAAATTATGAAAATCAAATAAAAAAAAAATATTTTAGTACAACGATCGGTGTCAGGTCTTATTTTCCAATCTTCAGCGGGCGCCACCATATCTTTCAGCTAACCTAGGAGAAACATGGAAACCACACAAAACAAACATGGTATACATAGTCAGATTACACAAAAAAAAATATATGAAATATTTATTAGGAGGTTAACTACCTTTACTATATCATCTAGATACACCTCATCATCTGGAATAGAATTAAGTATAAAAAAACTAGGAATAGTGAACAACGGTAATAACGTTAGAGTATGGTATATTTATTGTTCAATTAAATAACAAAAAAAAATTATAATTTTATCAAACCGAAAAAGAAGATATTATTATTATTTACTATGTAATTAACTTATTTTTGGACGCCGGAAAGCTTTCTTAGTCTTCACAAATAAGAAATATTATAATATTATGTAGCAGAGTATTCTAACAAAATTCTTTAGAAACTAAATATTCAATTTTCAAAAAAAAAAACAGGAAATAAGCTGGATTCTGTCGTCACATTCCGAATCGATGAGAAATATTAATAAAATTTATTACTTTAGTTTTCCAAATGGGTATGTAGTGGAAATTCAGCAACAGGATAAACAATTGTAAAACAATCAAAATATGGTTGACTTTATTCGTACAGGCCTCAAACTAGACGGTCTTAAATTGAATTGGTCTCAAATTAACGGCATATCAAAACGAGAGCGTCCTAACAATATACGCTACCTCGCAAAATCTGGCCAAAAAGTCAGGACTTTTTGTGACTTTTTCACATTCCAAAACCAAAATTATTGTGTGAAACCAGATTGTATGCACAAGTAAATTTTAAAATGATTTATTAGACAGTGACAGTTAGTCGGTGGATTATCAGAAAAATGACTTTCGTTATGCAATTTGTTTGAAAATTGAATTTAAAAAGTTTTCTCGCGGTGACCACTTATTATTATGATTACGTCATGCAAGTAATCGGTGTGAATTAAAAGAGAAATAAATATTATTAAATTAAAGGTATACTTATTTCGGATCGTTACACAACCTCCTTCACGAACTAAAGCTCGCTAGCGCGATTTAGATCGGACTATGGGTGTGGAAACACACGTAACGAAACGACCAAGACAAATTCATACATCCAAAGAAAATTTAGATAAAATTTATTCAAACGACCATACTATTACACTAAAATGGAAGGAGAATTGTAGCCTTTGTGGCTTGACATATAGAGATTTTCATTATATCTCTCGACTTGAGGTATACGTATTTATCCTCACGTCTATAAGCGGACTTAATCACATATTTTCACATTTCTACGTTCACTCACAGCGTAAATGTTATATGAGTAAACTAAAAAAAAAACAAAAAGTAGGAACATGGCCATAAAAGAAACAAACCATGAAATTCAGACATAGGGGTACGTTACTAGTTTTTCGAAAACAAAAGAATTGGGTTATACTGGAGAAAAGTTAGACATTAGAAATACGGGATGACATACTTGCATATGAGATAGATGGTAATAGTTATTGTTTCCTTAGGACTGGTGATAACTAACGCGTATCAAACGCCTGTAATAGGGACATTTTTGGTGAGGGTCAAATTCGGTAAGCTCAAAATCGGTGAGGGTCTAAAATCCTAGGTTACATAACTTAAAGTTAATCAGGATACTCAAAAATTATTATTGGTACGGTATATCTGAAAAACTTATTATTCCGACAAGTAGCTGGCGGAAATCTGCTAACATTTTTCCTAGCCCTTCTCCGTGCCTGGCTATCCAAGACATCCGTTGAACGCTAGTAACAAAATGAGAAAGAATGAGAAAAATATTGAATGCAAGGAGTCAAAATTCCTAGTCTATAGGGTAAAGTACAACTACAATATTCGAACTAGTACTCATATGATAGAATACATATCAGAACAGTAGGTACTGTTTACTACAATTCAGGATATAAACGATTCCCATAAAAAAATAAAAAAAAATACTATATTTACTACTACTACTATATTTACTATTAACTACATTATGTACTAATACATCATTTTGTTTTTGTGACCCCATGAGTATATCAAATCTCTCTATATAGGGAAAGAGAAATCACAAAACACACATGTTGACTATTTAGATGTATTATCTAAAAAACGTTATGTCGGCCAAAAATTTACCATTTACCAATATTCATGAAATCGACACTAACATCTATCATCAACCAGAACTAAAAGGTAGTGTGTTAACAATACACACCAAGATTAAAACAAACTGCACAACAGATATATGATATATAACCTACATATCATTAACATTGTGATACACAGTAGAGGCATAAACCAAAAACGACCAGCATGCGTATAGTATACACATCTGACAGCTTTATGTATGGTTGCCGAACTCAAAGCAAAAACAACACAATTATAAAATTTTTCTCTCGCAATTACCAGATAAGACAGATCATGGATGTCTGGATTTATTTGGCAAAAGAAAAACAAAATCGTTACAAAACAAAAATGGTCACAAAGGACACACTGGCCATAAGTAATTTAAACAGGAGAAGTTTATACATACACTCGATACAGTATTAAATAAAGAAAAACTTTCTTTTATTCTGTATCTGACGAGTTCGGTTCGTCGTCTGAATCATTATCAGGATAATATGTTTTCAAATCCTTTATGTGCCATTTGCCAGCATTAGATCCATCAGGATTTTTCAAACCATATATTAGAGGAGAAAATTTCTTCACAATTGTACATAACACATATTTAGGCGCAAGTTTTGCCATATATTTTTTTGGTGCACTGGAGAGAGCCATATTCTTTCTCCATACTTTATCTCCAACACTAAATTGGACATCACGCTTGCGCAGGTTGTACGTCTTGGCATTGCGCTCATAAGCTTTGGTGATATTCTTGCGTACAAAAGAGAAAACTTCAGACAAACCTTTAACTTCAGAGGCATATGATTTACGGTCACCTGGGACAATTTCCAAATCAACAAGATCATTTGGTATTCGACCGTAATAATTTCCGGAGATAGGTACATGCCGAGCAAAATTTAAAAAAGCTGGAGTGAATTGAGTCACTTCATGCTTGGCGGTGTTTATTGCCTGACGAATCTTATGGATTTCTTTATCCCAGTCACAGTGATTTTCTACGTAACAACGAATAGCAGTTCCGATGACACGGTTGCTTCTCTCGACAAAATTAACCTGAGGGGAATAGACTGCGGAAAACCATATTTTTTGAACGTTGTAACGATCACACAGATCTTTCATGATCTTACAATTAAGATTAGGGGCATTATCACAAAGAAGATGCTGAGGAACTCCAAACATGAGAAAAACTTGATTTTCAAGAAAATTGCAAATATTCGAAGCAGTAGCTTTCCTCAAAGGATGTAATAGAGTAAATTTAGAAAACCAATCAGCTACTACAAGTAACCAGAAGTGGCCACTTTTACTACGAGTCAAAGGACCTATTAAATCTACAGCAATGATTTGCCAAGGAAAATCGGCTTGTTTTTGACGACCCATTTTTCCAATTTTAGCAGTATTAGGGGCTTTTTGAGCTCCACAAGTCTTACAAGATCTAACATACTTTACAACGTCTTGGCGCATCTTCGGCCAATAATAACGTTCTCGGATACGTGCAAGAGTTTTGTAAGCACCGAGGTGTGCACATGTTGGTGGTTCATGGCATGAATTGATGACATCACGACGTTGAGGTTTGGGCATTAATATTTTCCACTCAAACATATTCGAATTAAACGGTAAACAAGACGGTATGAATTTATAGACGAGATCGTTTTCGACTTTCCATTGGGGAAATTCATCTGGATGATTAAGGATCTTAGAACGCAGATTATCGAACCAGGGATCGATACGATCGGTATCTACCTCAAGATAGGAAATTTCAGAATGTTCATGAGTTCTGCTAAGTGCATCCGGTACATTGTGGGAAGTTCCTTTTCGATGTATAATTCTAAAACCAAACTGTTTTAAACGCATCGCCCAACGAGATAAACGTCCAGTCGGATTCTTAAGATTCGTTAGCCACAAAAGAGAGTAATGATCAGTTATGATAGTAAACTCGACTCCATCAATATAAGGACGAAATTTTTCAACCGAAAACAACACGGCTAAGCACTCTTTCTCAGTCGTGGAAAAGTTACGTTCCTGCTTAGTTAAAGAACGACTTGCATAAGCGATTACCTTTTCTCCGCCATCAATTTCTTGGGTTAAAACAGCACCAAGACCAGTATTGCTAGCATCACATTGAACAGTAAACGGACAGGAGAAATCAGGCTGTACTAAAACAGGAGAAGATATTAAAGCTTCTTTAACAGAGAGAAAGGCTTTTTCAGCTTCGGGATTCCAAGATATAAGTTCCTTTTTCTTCTTACCTTTAAGTAAGTCATTAATGGGAGAGACAAGTGTCGAAAAATCTTTGATAAAACGTCGGTACCAAGAACACAAGCCAATGAAACGTTTTATTTCCGTGGTGTTAGTCGGACGAGGATAATTGACCATAGCAGTTATCTTATCAGGATCAGATCTCAATGAATTATTGCCAACGATGTAACCTAAATATTTAAGAGATGTTTTAAAAAATTCACATTTTTCCACATTGATGGTAAGATTTGCTTCTTTGAGTTTATCTTTCACTTTTTGAAGGAGGGCTATATGCTCTTCGGCTGTAGCTGAACAAACTATTATATCGTCGATGTAAGTAAAGATATATGGTTCGAATTCGGGACCAAAAATTTGATCGACTAGTCTTTGTTGTGTCTGTGCAGAATTGCATAAGCCAAAAGGCATGACTGTAAATTGGAAAAGTCCACGACCTACTACAGCGAAAGCGGTTTTTTCACGTGAAGCATTATCAAGGGGAATTTGCCAGAAAGCTTTTTTAAGATCGATGGAACTGATATATCTAGCATTTCTTAAAAGAGACAAAATACGATCGATGTTTGGCAAAGGATAAGTGTCATGACGGGTGACCTCGTTCAAATTTCTGCCATCAAAGCAAAATCTATACTCGCCTGTCTTCTTCTTGACCAGTAACACAGGGGAACACCATGGACTATTAGAAGGTTCTATGACGTTAAGTTTTAACATTTCGTCCAATTCATCATTTAGAATTTTGGCCATATATGGGGACATTGGGAAAGGACGTTTCCGAAATGGTTTGGCATCACCAGTGTCAATAGTGAGCTTGATCTTATTAGTTAAACCTATCCCATTTTTATTGTCTACTTCTTGGAAACTTTGTATAGCTTTTTCTGCACGATTTTTCGATTCTGGATCTAACGATTCAATAGAACTCAAATAATCAAAAGACTCATTCATTTCTGATTCATCACATGATGTTAAACATACTCGATTTTTTACATTCCAAGTGTTTTGAGTAAAATTCAACGAAAGAGAGAATTTCGAAATAAAATTGCTACCAAGAATAAATGTAAGAGGTAAGGATGGAACAATAAGACAGTTTATGACGTGACATACGCCATTAGCAACTATCGGCAAATCTACAATTCCAGTTACCTTTTGACTAGAACCATCGGCAAGCGATACACTCTTATGATTGGGTATTGCAATCTGAACGTCATGTTTTAGAAGAAATTCAATTCCCTGGGATCCTACGACAGTGGTAGTACATCCTGTATCTAACAGAAGAGTAAAAGTCTGAGAAAATATTTGTACCTTTAGATATGGTCGGTTGTCACACGGTTTGGAATATATAACTGGAGTTATTTGTGGTTTTGGTTGGTTTAAAAAAATTTTAACGTTATTGAGCCATTTGGACCACTCATTTGAATCGAAATTTTTGTTAGTCGAAATAGAAAGACATTTTCGTTCGGATTCTTTACTCCTACGAAAGACACACCTACCGAACACAGTAGTGTCATTCTTTAGTTTTTTGAACAATTATTGGGGCATGTTGGAATGGTGACATCTTTTTTACCACAGCGATAACAGTAACGCTGATGTTTTCGTCTACACTCACTGGAAAAGTGCCCCGGTTTTTGACAATTAAAACATATAACATTTTTGGGACTTCCACTTGAAAGGTTTTCAGAAGACTGATTCGATTCAGCATGATTTTGAGAAGATTTTTTATTCCTAAAATTAGAATGTTTAGTCTGACGGTGGTGACTAACCAAAGCAACATTAGAAGATGATTCTTTCTTAACATTTGAAATCTGAGCGTTATTTTCTAATTTTCTGATAACTATTGAAAGTTCCTCGATGGTGTTAGTATCGGTTAAAGCAATTAAGGGAATATACTCTGGAAGAATATTCTGTCTCATATATTTAACTAGAGTTTTTTCAATAGGAGGGGTAGTCAGACGTTTTGACAAGGACAGAATTTGAGCTTGATACAAAGCAAAAGATTCATTCCTCTTTTGTTTCCTAGTTTTGATCTGACTCCATAATTCCTCGTCATAGTCATGCGGTAGAAATGTAGTTTTTAATAAAACAGTAAGGTCGAGCCAATTCGTGATGGTATGACGAACGCTTCTAAACCATGTAGCAGCACTGCCAGAAAATAATTCTACAGCTGAACGAAAAAGTAGTTCTTGTGAAACATTCCTAGATTCTGAGATGTCTTTAACTTTTTCAAGGAAAGAGAATACACTTTTTGGATCACCATTGAATTTGATGTTCCAATCAGCAAGATTGATCGGATGAGAAACTTGTACAACTGGAGTTGGGATAACGACATTGTTCTGATTAATCGGAGTACCTAAGGTAGTGGATGGTTGACTAGAGACAATCTTATCATCAAGTTGACCTTCATATAATAAGCAATTTGCAGTAGCTTCATTTTTGTATTCTACTTCATCAGCTGAAACACTAGGAAGACGAGCAATTCTATAAGCGAGATGGGTCAACCTAGCCTTAGCTCTACGGTAGACAGAATCATTATCATCACCTTCAAATTCATCAACAAGGTTGGTAATATCAGCTAAAGTGTTATCAATGCTTGTCTTTTCATCGTCAAAGTGAAGAACATTGATTTCAATGTCTATTGGAGAATTCTTTAACAGAAGTTTACGAAGAATAGTCTTTTTGTCACTAACACTCCTTGTAGTTTTAACTCCCCGTATAAAAAGTTCATAATCTAACTCATCAACTTTTAAATATGGTACAATAGAGGACTCCATATTATCGTTAAAAGAATTAACAAAATCTCAATAGAAAAGAAAAAAATTTTCTTAACCAAATCAATATATTTAAGTCGTCGAAAAAACGATAGTGTGCACTTCAGCAAACAAAAAAAAAACTAAGTCACATTTGGGGAAATAAATTTGTAGTAACTTGACTCAAAGACACAAGATAAATATTTTCGTAATCTCCTTGGTATGTTTGAAATTTTCTTTCTAAACTGGAAATTCACACAAAAAGAACTTTCAGAACTTTCCGAAAGACAAAAGACTTGAGTCAACTACAAACACACGACGACTTCGTTATTACCTGCCAAAAACAAAATATTTGATATGCGACCAGACACGACACTGTTGTCCAGAAAAAAAAAACATACACTAAAAAGGCAAAATCACTCAATCATTAGGACACAATCCACAGTTTACCCTTGGAGGTATTCTGTTGACAGATTCAAACAAACACTAACAATCGGAAAAAACTGGAATTATTTATTCCTATCATTCAGTTTACATAAACAATGCAACCAAAATTTTTATCATTAACAAGATATCTATTTTTTCTAAATTTGAATAGATTGTTCTTTGTTGCTGTTCCTGGTACTTACTAAGGTGTTATGTTATCGAAAAAAAATAAAAGGTGAAAGAAAAAAAATTTAGTTCCTTTTTTATCTCTATGTATACCTGTTCTTATACTTAAAAAAAAAACACTATCACAAACCTCTACAGAATAAGTCCCACGTTCGAGCGTCAAATTATGTGTAGCAACACTATAGTGTCGATTCATAGAATGGTGAGATTTCACTCAAATAAAATGATAAAAAAAATGAGAAACACACTGGAGGAAGCTAACACATATAAATACCACGGTAGCTCTAGTCTCTAGAGATTATAGGGATGGATTCTTATGGATGTTATTAGAGATGTGATGCTGTTTATCAGATCAAATTATGAAAATCAAATAAAAAAAAAATATTTTAGTACAACGATCGGTGTCAGGTCTTATTTTCCAATCTTCAGCGGGCGCCACCATATCTTTCAGCTAACCTAGGAGAAACATGGAAACCACACAAAACAAACATGGTATACATAGTCAGATTACACAAAAAAAAATATATGAAATATTTATTAGGAGGTTAACTACCTTTACTATATCATCTAGATACACCTCATCATCTGGAATAGAATTAAGTATAAAAAAACTAGGAATAGTGAACAACGGTAATAACGTTAGAGTATGGTATATTTATTGTTCAATTAAATAACAAAAAAAAAAATATAATTTTATCAAACCGAAAAAGAAGATATTATTATTATTTACTATGTAATTAACTTATTTTTGGACGCCGGAAAGCTTTCTTAGTCTTCACAAATAAGAAATATTATAATATTATGTAGCAGAGTATTCTAACAAAATTCTTTAGAAACTAAATATTCAATTTTCAAAAAAAAAAAACAGGAAATAAGCTGGATTCTGTCGTCACATTCCGAATCGATGAGAAATATTAATAAAATTTATTACTTTAGTTTTCCAAATGGGTATGTAGTGGAAATTCAGCAACAGGATAAACAATTGTAAAACAATCAAAATATGGTTGACTTTATTCGTACAGGCCTCAAACTAGACGGTCTTAAATTGAATTGGTCTCAAATTAACGGCATATCAAAACGAGAGCGTCCTAACAATATACGCTACCTCGCAAAATCTGGCCAAAAAGTCAGGACTTTTTGTGACTTTTTCACATTCCAAAACCAAAATTATTGTGTGAAACCAGATTGTATGCACAAGTAAATTTTAAAATGATTTATTAGACAGTGACAGTTAGTCGGTGGATTATCAGAAAAATGACTTTCGTTATGCAATTTGTTTGAAAATTGAATTTAAAAAGTTTTCTCGCGGTGACCACTTATTATTATGATTACGTCATGCAAGTAATCGGTGTGAATTAAAAGAGAAATAAATATTATTAAATTAAAGGTATACTTATTTCGGATCGTTACAACGTTTTTGTTTTGATTTTAAAGTGTATTGTGTTCGTCCTTTTATTATTGTGATAGTAAATTATACAATATTTATAATAATTCAATGGATATAGTACCAACTAAAGCTGTAACCCACACTGTCTCATACTGCAAAGTACTTGATGTTGAAGATCATTGTCACTAACCTCAATCAAGTAAGACATAATTAACAAAGAAATTGTATTATAAAAAAAATGTACCATGTTTAAATATTTGTAGCTCTCATCTGATGATGACAATGAAAATTGTCGAAATATAATGATTTGTTGAACAGAGTATCACTTGGCTTTCAATCAGCTGCATACCCAATAACTTCAACCCCTTCTTATATATATATATATATATATATATATATATATATATATATATATATATATATATATATATATATATACATATATATAATATATATATAATATATACATAATATATATATTATATATATATATATATATATATATATATATATATATATATATATATATATACCCCTATATATATATAGGGGTCGACAAGACAAGAAATTTTGTCTTGATAACAACTTCTTGTCTTATCTTGAGAAAAAATCAAGAAATTCTAAAAAATCTTGTCTTGACGTTTTCTTGACATCTTATATTATCTTGTCTTGACTCAAGAAATTTCAAGATCTTGAAATTTCTTGATTACCCGGTCCGATGATTCCCCGGCGACCTTTTTATTGCGTTGCGTGCTAATAAAATAAGCATTTTGTATGTTTCGCACATATTCTAAACATAGCTGTCCAGTATTTCATAAAAGTTGTTGAATAGTTCGAAACAGTTTAGACATCGAAAAGAATTTTGATAATTTGTAGGATAAGATCGAAGTAGAAAATGATATAAATTATACTGCTTTAGATTTCAAATCTTCTGTGAGTACAATTAAATAAATATCTTGTAAAAAAATCAAGAGAGCAAATGCAACTTAAACAGTGCTTGCGAGGCCTTAAATTATAATATGACTATGCCAAAATTAGATGTGCCTACAAAATGGCATTTAACTTTCGAGATGCTAACATGGGGTTTAAGTGTAAAAAATGCTTTAACTATATTTTGCGATAACATCGAAAATCTAACTAAATCATTGCAAGATATTAGATAAAGATCAGCAAATGTTGTCAGTATATGAGAAGCTTTAAAACACTTTCTTTAATACTCGAAGGGGAAAAATATTGCACACTCCCATTGGTAGTAATTTCAATAAATTTACTTTTAGGCAAACTGGAAATATGGGCTCATTAACTTGATAATAAAATTGACAGAGACGCTACCGATAAGATCAATTAATTTGCTGCATTCAAGCTGCGAGAGATACAATACTGAAACACTGTAACACAACTAATTGGATATACTATATATTATATAGTTCTTATTTTGGATTCTCGGCATAAAGTAGAGGCATTTTCCTCTTCATCTTGGGGAAGGCTCCTACAATCAGAGGCAGTAAAAAAAATTGAAGAAATATTTAAAGCTAACTACTTTAATAAATCCAAGAATGATCGACAGAATCCATAAACACTTAGTCCTAAAAAAGAAGATAACCCATTTGATTTAGATATTACTTGCCTATTTAAAAAGGCTGATAACGATAACTTCTAACAATCTAGGAAGCATTAAATTGAAAAATACTTAAATAAGCGCAGGTCAGAAGACTCTGAGAATATATTGAAGTTGAAGACACAAAAATACTACCAGTCATGATCGAAAATGGCCAAGGATTTTCTCGGAACGCCAGCAACATCTGTACCTGCTGAAAGGCTATTTTCTAGAGCAACTTTAACAATAACAAAGCCAAGAAATCGGCTAGACATTGACTCCTTAAAAGTGTTATCTGCTTTAATGCATGGCTTATCAATTTCTACATAGGTTTTAGAGTTTTTCATTATTAGTTTATTAGTTAAGATATTTCAAGGTTTCTTGATTTCTTGACAAGAAATCTTGGTATTGACATAAAATTTCTTGTCTTGTCTTGAAATCTAAAATTACTTCTTGTCTTGGTCTTGTCTTGAAATCAAGACAAGATCAAGACAAGATCTTAAAATTTTCAAGAACTTGGCGACCCCTACATACATATATAGCTTCTCAAAAACCTTGGAAAGAATTGGCAGCAGACTTATCGGTCTGTAGGAAGACAACTCTTCTGTTTTCTTCCCGGGATTATGTTAAATACATATGTAAGTAATAAGTCTATAGCACTTTTCAGATAGTTCTTGAAGAATTTTTCCAGATACCAAATCGAAACCAGGAGCCTTTTTTAAGTTATTTTTCTTCCATAATTGTTTGTTTGACTTCTGTAATAGTGAACTTGTTATGAGGCAGGTCCATTTGGAAGGGTACATTCTGATAGTCGGTAATTTCGTGTTCTTCTTTAGCACTTTAGCAGATAATTCTGAAGGAAAGGGCATGAGTCATGTATCTGAAAAAAAATATTTTACAGGGTGTTTACCGAAGTAATTTAAAATATTTTTGTGGATAATTCGTCATTCAATTTTAAAATTTAAAGTTCTTAAAGTAAATCTTTAAGAAGATTTACACGAATTACTCGAAGATATAACTCCCGCCTTAGAAAAACCTGTGGTTTTTGCACGGCGCGACGAATACCATCTTTCTTTAGAAGTTAATAATCAACAGTTTTTGCATCGATGGATTGATCGTGGAAGTGAGTTTACTTGGCCACTAATAAGTCCTGATTTTAATGCTTTGACTTTTTCAATTTGGTCGCAAATGAAGGCATTAGTTTATGAAAAAACAATCAATTATCTTTTAGAATTGCGACGTAGAAAACAAGAAACCGCGAATTTGATTAAAAATAATAGAAAAGAATTATTTGATATTAAAAGATATTTGCGAAACCGGATAATAGAGTGCATTGAAGTAAATGCTGGACATTTTGAACATTTACTTGACATTTTGAAAAGTTTTTTGTTTTTTTTTTAACTATTTTAATTTGCTTTTGTTGCATATGTAAACAATAAAATTTTTTATTATAAAATTAAAATTCATTGGACTTTTTAGAAGCAAATACCCGATCGAATTACATTATCAACAAACAAGAGTAACTTTTTTTTTGTAGAACTTAACGCTTTTTCATATTTTTGTATTATTTTACCCATAGTTCCCCCGAAAAAAAAAATTGCTTTGATTTACTAAAAAGAACCAAGTATAACTATACCCTGTTTTTAAACTCTGAGGAGTCCAACCTCAGGCAAGTTTACTCCACTGTTATGAAATTTTGACACTATTAACATTTCATAGGTTAATTAAGTTATATTCGCGATTTTTTATTATCGCGTTATTCCTATAATTTTTAGTGTACTTTTATATAAAAAACAATTGTTTTAGAACTCTTTAGCGACGTATTGGTAAAATATAATATTTATGGATTACCGTCGAATGCCGACATGATCAACCAAGAAAGAAGATGTATTTGGTGATTTTTCTAGTAACATTATTGGGTGTAAATCTGTCTGTTGAGTTTACTCCTTCTGGTTTAAAAACAGGGTATAGACCCAGCTATTAGCAATGCTAAATTAGAATCTAAATTAGCAATTCCCATGCCAAAAAACGTAAAATTGACCATTTTTAAATAGAAATTGTGATAACATCCATAATTAAACTTTACACACCTATGGTTTGTTTTTTAACCAAGAGGAGTGATTCATATTTACCGCGATGTATTGATTGTTTGTAATTGGTCCAACCGCAGGCAAGTTTAATCCACTGTTATAAAATTTTGACACTACTAATAACATTTATCAAATTTTGACACTAGTGACATTTCATAGGTTAATTAAGTTATATCGGGGATTTTTGTGTTTTCTCTGTTATTCCTTTAATTTTTAGATTGTTAGTCTGCTTTTATATGAAAAGCAGTTGTTTTTGGAACTCTTTAGCGACGTATTAATTTAATATAATATTTATGGATTACCGTTGAGGGCCGACTAGATCAACCAAAAAAGAAGTGTATTTGGTTATTATTCTAGTGACTTTCTTGGGTGTGAATCTGTCTTTTTAGGTTACTCCTCCTGGTTGAAAAATAAACTATAGTATCTCTGAAACTAGCAATATTTTTATAAGGTGTATTGGGCAAACTCATTATATTTTAGATCTAGAATCTACAACTTAAAGATTGAACATTATAAATGAATCACCCTGTATACATAGTATACAATTAAAATGAATAATTTTTAAACTTTAATAATGATTTAAAAAAATGTTTCGTCTTTTATAAGTATTAAATTATAAAAAAATACATAAATTTTAAACGAAAAACATGCTGCGCGTAAAGACCAATTTCCTATTTCTGAGGGTTTATTCAATTAAATTATATCCCATTTTTGTTTCCGCGAATCAATAAATGAAATCCGCCCCGTAAATTATATAAATGTTCAATTCTTAGTTTGAGCTATTTATGGAGCAAAGCGGCGAACAAGTAACACCATGTTATGCAGCCATAAATCATGTTATTAGCTTTAACATACCAAGAAAATATATGATCCATTAGTGAGAATACATAGAGCAGCAGCGTAGGGGCCAGTCTTAAGTGGTTGAAACAAATTTAGCGAATGGTTGAAACAGTAAAATTGGGGTACGATAACATGACGCACTGTTAAATGTAGCTGTTATGAACAACTGGAGAACTTCAACAACGAACTTAAATTAAAAAGTTACATACTTTTGTACAGTATGTACAGCATGGAACCCAACTTTTGTGCATTATGTATGTACATGCCATATCAGAATATATTTAGGAAAAATAAAACTCTAAAAAACATTTTGAAACTGTTTTCTTGCAGCATGTTTAAGTTAAATAAATGTTGTGTTTATATGGGATTAAGCCACAAATGATTGTAATAAAAATTACATGTAATATTTATGTTTAACGTTTTGACTTCTTCTTTTTCTTGACTGGGTTTACAACTCAGGGTGTCTCGCCACATCCACTATAGCCCTTCATCTTCAACGATCTTGCGCTTCCATGTCCCATTGCTGTACCCCAATCGGCCCAATCCTAGATAAATCGGCTTCGACATCATCCTTCCATCTTTTTTTGGACCTATTGATCTTTTATCGTCTGGTCTCTTAAAAATTTTATTTTATAAAAAACTCAAATTTCGTTCTCTATCATTTTTTACGTATATCTAATATTTATTGTTTGAGTTATTATCAAAAGAAAATAATTTACGAAAATTTGAAAAATCTTGATTTTTTTTTAAATCGGTAAATAAATGCATATTTTTAAAAAATACGCATTCTAAATCGGTCAAAATGTTTAAGGTCATTACTTATGCTAAAGTAAAGAAAATCTTATAGGGATTACTAAAAAATTTTAATTTTTTTGGAAATGGCGTATGTTTTATTTATCACTATTTCCTAAAAAATTCTAAAGGGTCGTCTTATTTTCATTGTAGCTTGCTTAAATTTGACGATATCAACTTCGTCAGTAGCTCACTTGTTAAGTATTGCTGAGTACTTTGACAAGCGTATATTAAATATTTATATTTTATAAAATGCATCGTTTTCCCGCTAATTAGGCTTGAATAATAAGATTTGAGTACTCGCCGAAAAAAAAATACATTCAATTATCTATAACTCACTTTAAATTAATAATAAAAGGTTTTTCAAAGCTTCAATTTTGGTAATCATAACTTATAAAACCGCTTTAAATCATGCATTTTTTTTACGAAAAATTTAAATTTTTGATCTTTAATAACTCAAAAAGTATTGATTTCCTTTAATAACTTTATATAATTTTGCTTATAATTTGTCCTTCTATCGATTTTTGAAGTTATTTTTAATGAAATCATTTTCGCCCCGAGAAGGGGTGGTATCCACCCTCAGGGTAAAAGCGCAAGGTGGCACTATGTCATCTTTATTTCTTGAGGTATCCTCTAACCTCTCACCAATTTTCGTAAAAATGCATGAAGGTTCGCCGAAATTAAAGGTAATAGTTTATTTTTGCCTTCATTGACTGCACTATACAAAATAAATTGCAATTTAATGATCTAAATGAGTGTATTTTGGGAGCTCAGGCCCGGACTGGCCCGCCGGCCCACCGGCCATCGGGCCGGTGCGCCTTTTGCCTTGGTTACTATCTATCCATTAAAAAAATTAAACGCTGAAAAAAGTTTTTTTTTGAACTGTTACACAAATATGATGCAGCTACCATTCCCCTAAAAAATGTTTCTACTTGCTTGTGATTTCGCCGTTTGGCACCAGAAACCTACATAATGAAGCCAGTGGGTACAACAAAATACCAGATATCAGATAATCAAATAACGTAGGCTATTCGGGCGCCTTTCATGGATATCAATATCCGCTCCGAGAACGCGAAGCGCCCTCGAAGACCATTTTTACGATTCGGGCGCCTTTTGTAGGTATTAATGTCCGCTGTTCCTGTTATAATAAATTGCTTAGATGCGACGAACGGCGCCCTCGAAGACCATTTTTACGATTCAAACGCCTTTGTGTGTATCAATATCTGCTCCGAGGACGCGCGCGCCCTCGAAGACAATTTTTACGATTCGGGCGCCTTTCGTAGGTATCAACATCCACTGTTTCTATTATAATAAATTGCTTGTATGCAACGCACGGCGCCCTCGAAGACTATTTCTACGATTTGAGCGCCTTTCGTGGGTATCAATTTCCGCTGTTTCTATTATAATAAAAAGCTTAGATGCAACGCGCGGCGCCCTCGAAGACCTTTTGTTGGTATCAATATCTGCTCCGAGGACGCGCGGCGCCCTCGAAGACCATTTTTAAGATTCGGGCGCCTTTCGTATCCACGGTTTCTGTTATAATAAATAGCTTAGATGAGTCGCGCGGCTATTTTACGATTCAGGAGCCTTTCGTAGGTATCAATGTCATCTGTTTATATTATATTACAATAGTGTTACATCCCACAATTGGCCTAATGAGTGCAGTTTTCTGCGCGCCATAACTAAATCATACATACAGGATTTTTGCACCCTAGAATCATACATCATAATGAAGCCAGTAGGTACAACAAAATTCAACTCGTATCAGGTAATCAAAGGCCAACACACATAGCTCGAAAATGGCACAAAGGTTTTTCTGACCTCTTATGGTTCAGTTGTGCGGCGAGCCTTAGCTTGTCCGGTATGACTCCGTCTATGCCATGTACCTTTCGGATCTTTATCCATCCAACGGCCTCGCCGAGTTCCAACTCAGTAAAGGGTACCGCCTCTATGAAACAAGTAACACTTAAACGTCTGTTCTCCACTTGAGGAAAGCGCTCCCGTATTAAACAGTCTCTTCTCCTCGGGTAGGGGATAGTGTGTCTTTTCCCCTTCTGTTAGATACACACCATCTTGAAACACTGTCCCCAGATACCTCTTTTGAGATCCTGAAGCAGGTTACTCCACTTTTCTCTCTTCAATCATGTAATCTCATTTCTGTACTGGTTCTGCATTCGCTTTAATTCATTGATTATCTTTTTCCTGCTTGAAATTTTAATAACCTCTTCCACTCCATTCTTACTCTCATACAATTCGTTCTCTGATATTCAAGCCCCTCATTCTACCAGTACGGTTATTTTCTTTCATACCACCCATTTGACCTAACACAAGCCAACTCCGGTGCCCCACTCAGATCCTCGATCAACTCACTCACATCCTCGCATCTCAGACCAATCAAGCTAAAAGCACCCACAAAGACTTACTCATTTAAAAATCTCTTTAGATCGATATCTTCATCTTTCGGTTTCTTCCTTTTGCTCGCTAGTTCAAAACTCACATATTTATGTAAGCTGAGTGATTCTTCTTTTAAAACAGTTCAGCTTACGACCCTGTTTAGAAGTAACGTTGAAACCAGCGAGATGTCCGGAAAGTATTTACTATTACCTACGAACGTAGGTGCATGGATCCATTATCATAGGTATTTCCCTCTCCCATCTTGAACTCTTTGGTTCCATGGACGATCGTTCACATTCAGGTTACCGGAGCATCCCCTTGTCCATCCTTTATTTCAAAAGTTCTAGAATTATATTTCTCTGTACTTACGCACTCTTTTAAGTCAGACATTGTCATTCTAGTTGGTCGGAGTTGGTCATTCGAGTTATTCTGGTGTAACAAACTCATGTATTGATTGGTATAGTACTGTTCTCTTAGCATTGTCGTACGCGGCTTTGAAGTCAACAAATAGACGATGGGTTTTACCATCGGTAACCGGAGACCGGTACACTCTCCGTCCCAGCCTCTTGGATAATCGAGTCAATATACTCTTCATATACTCAAAGCGGGACATTTGGTGAAACATAGCAATTGCACACCATCAGGTATCAAACTTGTACTTCAACATACCGATTCTTAACAAAGTGTCTGGTGATGCCAACTCCTCGGTTCATCACGTATATGGTCACGTTAGATCTCTTATCTTTAATGATTCTTTGTTGAGAGACTAAATGTGATAACATTCCCTTCGTGTGAGTACCTCTGCAACGTCGTGAGCGGCCCTCGCCCTTCCCATATTTATTTAAAGGAACTTCGAATTAGATGGTTCTTATCTCTCTAACATACCTATAGGCTGTCTGAGTTCTGGTCCTAGGTGCTTTCATCCACCCTTTCCTCATCCCTTGTGGCCAGGTGTCTCTTAAGCCCCCGCTTTTCGAGAATGAGTTTTTTATACTGCGGGCACTGTAAGTTGTCGGCTCTGTGACCGGATTCTTTACAAGTGACGCAAAAAGTCGCCTTACTACTACACTATCGTGCCTGGTGTCCCCTTTGCCACATCTGTAGTAGGAGTCCGTCATGTTTTCTCCCTTGCAGTCGGTTTTACTATGCCCGAACTGCAGGCATCTAAAGCAGCGCTGGGCATGCAGTCTCTCTCGAATCTTGAACGAGTTCCAGTCAATTGGTATATGTTTTCTTTCCAGAGGCTTCTTGGCTGTGATGTGTGTCAGTCCGACCATGACGTTTGTGTTCCCTTCTCTATTTTCCCTTCCTCCGTGCGGGCCACGATATTCTTCTTCAGGCGCTTGGCCTGTTCTTTCCCTGCCACTTTGAGGGTGAAGTCCCGTCCGTAGTATTCTTAGCGCTTGTGATGCTAATCGCCTCCTTCTTTGTGTCTAGGCTACCCTTGATTTGCTTGAGCAATTCGGCATGGGATTTTCTACCTTCATTCATGATCACCTTCTGCGTCTACATCCTACTTTCCTCGCATTCATACTCCACCTGCGCGAGGTGAAAGTCCATACCCATAAATGTAACTTCCAGGAGCTTCCTGAAGTTCCTACCTTTGTAGCCCCCACTACTCTTAGGGACGCCTCTCTGGTCCCCAGTATCTCCATGTCTTTCCTCAATTTAGAAATAACTGCCAGTAGTCTCTTGTCCCCGTCAATTTCCGTCACCCTTTTCTCTACAGGGACCATGAAAATATTCTGACGATTTTCCCGGTTCTCTTCCTTCTGGCCCGTCCTTGTCATCGTGCTTATAGTACTAAGTTGGAAGTACTCCACCTTTCCTGGTCTGTATGTACCTCCTGCATATACTCCCAGTTCCTGTTTTTCCTTGTCAGGTCGTGAAACCTTTCCCCCTCACTGATTCCATGACCACTACTAAGTCGCATGTAGGTTTATCCTATCTTCCCGGTTTGGCGACCCTATAGTGAGCTTCTTCCCATCTTTATGATGTCCTTTATTTTTTAAAGCCTCTTTCTCCTGAGTTCATAACCGTTGCGATCATTTCTATCTCTTCTTCACTAAGTTTTTCGGGAAAGAACTCTTCGAAGCCGACCTGTGTGGACACTCCTGCCGTTTCCTTAGTCGTTTCTTCCTCACCGGTGTGCTCTACTATTCTATTTCGTTTCTCAATGCTGCCGAGGGCGACTTGTCTGAGATTGCTCTTCATGTCTTTGGTGACTATCTTTAAGTTTTTTACCTCATTCTTGATCTCGACCTTCGTGTTTGTATGGTCGGACATTAGTTTCACTAAATTATTTGAAACTCTGGTAAGTTTATCCATTGTTCTTACCATTAGTGAGGAGCTCCTTTGCAAGGTTGTCTCCCCTGGGAGATCCGTCTTGGTCAGGTCCCTACCACTGACCGGAGATCTTCGAACAGATCCCATTCTTCCGAAGATCATAGTCTCTTTCTTCCTCTTTCCCTCTTCGCTTAGAATTTTTCCTTTGTTCCCTCTACTAGAATGAACACCTTATCATCTCATTCATACCGTGTTAAAGCTGCACCACCACCGGTGACACGCTCCATTCTCACTTCGTTTTGTTTTATTTTTTCCTAAGTGATTAAATACTTATCCATATAGTTCCCGCGATTAGGAGAGAATTATACTGTCCGGTGAGGCAGTGAGCCCTTGCCCACGCTAAGGCTTGAATTACAAAGGACTTTCGCCAGTTCTCCGAGGGCTCCGTTTGCGAGCGACTGACATTAGGCCATTCACTGCTCATTTACGGATCACCTGAAACAGTGTGATTGCGGCTTTTTTATCGAGGTTTACTCTGCTATTTTAGAGCGCTCTAAGAATTCGAAATAATTTTAAAAGTACCTTCTGTTGAACACCAATGATCATGATTGTTGATCAATGTTTTTGAACCAGTAGATTCTTCTGTAGAAGCAGTTGAAAAATGGTAAATTACTTTATTGTTTTAAATTAATATTAAACTTAAAAAAATTCACAAGTAATATTAATTTACTTTACATGTAGGCCTGGATCTTGCGTACCAAAAAAAGTTGTATAATAGCAAGCTGAAAATTTGTTAATAAGTTAACAGTGTCTAATCGGACAAACTTTGATGTACTTGTGTTTGGAAACACTGGAACAGGGGAAGTTTTAATTGTACAACAGGTTAAAAATTTGGAACGTCAGACTACGAAAACGTCCCATGTATTTTGTCGGACAGAACTTCCAATTAATTTGTTTCCCTTTCATTCAACTCTTATGCAAAAATCAGACTGCTATTTATCACCAACATAATTTCTGTCATTTAACATGTTCTACGTGTCTGACTTATTAAAATGCTCAGTTGGTACCAGTCTGATTTTTCCATGAGAGTTTAATGAGTGAGTAAAAAATAAATTGGAAGTTCTGTCCGACAAAATACATGTGACAGTTTTCGTAGTCTGACGTTTCAAATGTTTAACCTGTTACCACAATTAAAACTTCACATATTCCAGTGTTCCCATACATCCAAGTTTATCCGACTAGACATCGTTAACCTATTAACAAATTTTCAGCTTGCTATTATACAACTTTTTTTGGTACGCGGGATCCAGGCCTAATGCACTAGGATTTCAAAAAAGTTTGATGCAAAAGCTTAGAAGGGGGTCTGGCGCCTTTGTTTAGAGATTGGGTTGGCGCCTTTTTTAGAATTTTGGTTAGCGCCTTTTTTAGGAGCCAGTCCGGCCCTGTGGAGCTCATAAACCAGTAAACGATATGTAGCCCAAAAATAAGTTGAATTCATTTTAATGTTGTTCTGAAGTTATTTCCTTGTGGCATTTTTATAATTACGTATTTTTTATGGGAAATAAGCCACAATTTTACTAAAAAATGAATTTATTAACGTTTCGAAGCCCAAATCGGGTTTCGTTGTCAAAATACAAAATACTATTGAATATTCAATAGTATTTTGTATTTTGACAACGAAACCCGATTTGAATATTGAATATTCAATAGTATTTTGTATTTTGACAACGAAACCCGATTTGGGCTTCGAAACGTTAATAAATTCATTTTTTAGTAGAATTCATTTTAGGTACAACTCTCTCTTAAGCCGGGAAGATGGGGTGGTTTTATTGCGAAGGGGTTGTAGCTCAATAATCGAAATGGGCGTGATTTAAGAGTTTATTCTTAGAATATATCAGCTATACGAATTATATCCGCGATACGGTAAATTTTAATTTTTCTCAGCTTGTTTCTCTTAAGTTAAATTAATTAAAGGTTTGTTTGGTGGTGAAGGGGATGAGCTCAAAAATCTAAACTATCTATTCTAAACTATCTAAAGATCTATTCAATATCCCTATTTTTAAGTAGTGGGGGGGCTGACAAATATTAAATTCCTGCTCAGTGGAACGAGCTCAAAATTTTTAATTTGCGGAATATGAGAGCTCATAAATCAGCGCTATTAATTTTTTAATTTTTGCAAGTGCGGGGGGGGGGGCAGCTCAACACAGGTGGTTTTCATATGTGATTAACGCCTCCAGATATTTAAACCCTTTTACTACCTCGAAGTTGTGGTCATTAGTTATGTTCTGCATAACTCTTGGTCTTGGATTTTTGGATACGAGGATATATTTCGTTTCGTCTTCTTTTCATTGATTTGAAGGCCCAGACTACTTGTTTCTTACTCGAGTTCTGGAAACATCTCTCTCACGTCTCTTGTAGAATGAGCGACTACATATAGATCATCAGCAAAGGCCAACAATAGTTTTGATCCTCAGTTCGCAAATCCCCCTGTCAGCTCAGATGATATTTTACTTATTGCATATTCTAAGGCCAAATTGAATAGCAACGGTGATAAGGGTCTCCTTTTCTAAGTCCTGATGTTATACTACTGACTTCCATTGCAATTGTTTTCAGAAGGAAATTAAAGATGAAATTGAAGTGCACGACAAAACCGGATCATAAAGTGTATCAGAAGTAACTGGTGGGAATTTTGAACATTTATTTAAAAGTTTTTTGTTTTTTTACTTTAATTACTTTAATTTGTTATTGTTACACACTTAAATTTTTTATTGTAAAATTAAAATTCATTGGATTTTTTAGAAGCAAATAACTCGAAAACGGATTGACTTACATAAATCAAACACAAGTATGTAAATTTTTTTGTAAAGTTTAACGCTTTTTCATATTTTTTTTATTATTTTACCCATAGTTCAACCGAAAAAAATTACATAACACGTGTAAATAGCGCCCTCTATAAGAATGCTAAATTAGAGTTGAAATTAGAAATCGTCATGCCAAAAGACATGTAAAATTGCCAATTTTTTAAATAATATATTGTGAAAATATACAAAATTATTGCAAAAATTAAAATCAATCCATAAGTTGTCAGTTGGCTTTCACCTTTCTCTTTGTGAAGACAGAGAAATCAACTCAACCACCCACATGCTCGCGGTATAGTCATATGATGCTTTAAGGTATATCTTGTTTAAATTTCACCCATCGCCAGGGTTTAATATATAACAAGCCAATGTAAGACTTTTGGTCGGAATTTTAAGGGTTTTAACCCATGTATTTTTGGTGGCTTAGCATGTAGAGCTTGCTTAGAACACTGATAATGCTCTCTTTAGAGCGAAAACGTTCTGTTTTTTAATGTAGCCATTTATTGGGGTTTAAATAAATATACCTTTTAAACAGAAGATCTTTTTCTTCAATTTTTTTAAAATCAATATTTTGAAACACTCGGTAACTCGGAAAGTAGCAATATTTGTATAAGACATGTTGGCCAGAATCATCATATTTTGAGGTCTAGGATCTACTCAGAGATTAGAAATTCTTAATGAATCACCCTGTATAAAATCCGTAACTGCTCCTCAGTTTATTTTTACGGTAAATCAAACAATTTGTACCACCTTAAGTGTAGTCGCGACATAATTATCATAATAACAAATCTAGAGAAGCAAAAACGGTTTAGTCGAGGCATTGAAGGATTGAAGTGTCGATTTTTTTGCAGTAAGACGGATTTTAATGCGGATTGGTACGTTGGATTCCTGAGAATGTCAGGAAATTTTGTGAACTAATGTAATGAATAGGAAATCTCAAATTGCATTTGTGCATAAGAAAAATGCATTTCAAAAGTGCATTTTGAAATAGGCAATTATTATAAATTTGCAACTCGGTAAATAGTGGAAAAAATTGACTCAATTTTTGTTTGCTCTATTTTGCTTACAGTGTAACCGTTATATTAGTGTATACAAACGTGTGAGAGGGAAATGCAATAAATCCTACATGAAATTAGTCAAGAATGCATCAATACTGCCAACATAATTTTAAGCGCCAAATTAAAAAAAAAATGGAGAGCCTGAACAAAATAATCATGTTTTTTATAATATCCTATAAAATTAGAATTTAGTCGTTGCGATATTTATTTTTAGTGACCACAAATACCCCCGAGTAACAAGTTTGGGCCAATTATTTAACAAATTACAATAATAGTCCAAAGGAAGACGTTTATTACACCTGCTGCAGGCACCAGGTAGTTTGCACACTCTCGCCGACCTCATATTCATTTTCAGCGACCCCATAAACCCGCCGAGTAATGAGTTTAAGCCACTTATATGATAAGTTACCACAATACTCCAGAGGAAGACGTTTATTACACCCGCTGCAGGCACCAGGTAGTTTGCACACTCTCGTCGACCTCATATTCATTTTCAGCGACTCCAAAAACCCCCGGGTAATGAGTGTAAGCCAATTATATGATAAATTACCACAATACCCCAGAGGAAGACGTTTATTACACCCGCTGCAGGCACCAGGTAGTTTGCACACTCTCGCCGACCTCATATTCGTTTTCAGCCACCCCAAAAACCCCCGAGTACGAAAGTTGAGTCAATTTTTCCCACTATTTACCGACTTGCAAATTTATAATAATTGCCTATTTCAAAATGCACTTTTGAAATGCATTTTTCTTATGCACAAATGCAATTTCAGATTTCTTATTCATTCCATTAGTTCACAAAATTTCCTGAGATTCTCACGAATCCAATGCACCAAACTGCATTAAAATCCGTCTTACTGCTCCAAAAATCGACAGTAAGGCCTTTTTTTGTGCTTCATTGCCTCGACTAGTTGAAAATATTACACGACCCCATTAACGCCTACGGGTACCATACGGAGCCAACAAATTGCGTACGCATCCGAGTCTGTTTACCGTATTGTTAGGTACAATTTCGTAGAGAGATTCGGCCTATTTGTAGTTCAAGATTACCTCTTCTTGAATGAACAACTTAAATTTAGTTCTATACCTATTTTCCAATGTAATAACTTTTTGAATTTATGGTTGGTTTTGTTTGTACCAAAATATGGACATTCATTTCGTGTAAGTGTTTTATTTATTACTTTGTGCACTAAGATCCTCGTTTTTGTTTTCAAAAGTTTTCTACAAACTTCAATAAATAAATTGTACAGGTTTTCCTAATATCTCATCTTTTGGTTTTTTCGTAATTACGCCAAAAAATGTGTGTTCACAAATGGAACCGCTAGGCGGTTTGCTGGATATGTCGTTTTCACTATTATTTTTTTACTTTTAGAGGACATTCTTTGTAAGAAGATCTCGATATATCTTTCGAGGAAAATGAAAGTAATAACGATGTTTCTGCCGTTTTCATAGAAGCTACAGATAGTAACATTCTGACAGACGAAAATTTGCCCGATGGAGATGATGCGGGTTTTAATGATAATCTAAACCGTAACCAGCTATATTCAGACGCGGAAATTGAATTCTCGGATGATACTAGAATCGGAGGAACTGCTGAAGACACGATCGTAGAAGAAACCACTTAGATCTACCAGCCACCCCTTACTGCTCACTAGCCCTTACTGATCCTACTAGCCACCCCTTACTGATCAATTCCATCTGCGCCAACTTCAAGTGATGGAGGTCCAATTAGGTTCACGTGGCAGCAAGATGCAGATTTTTGCGAAGAATCGGATTTGGTTCCTACGGTGTATGATTTTCCTGAATCTGATTACTCAACACATGGTGGTTCAAGCCCTACAGAACTTTTTGGATTACACCAACTAGACCTGTTAAAAGGTTTTCCAGACAGAAGACAAAAATATTAGTCTACATCCCACCAGACTGAAAGCAATGGGAACCTTCTCTGGTTACACCTCCGAGGCTTCTAAAATTTGCAAGCCATAACGGATGCTGAGACTAAAGAAGATACAGGAATTTTACAATTTATAATTCACGTAACATCTGCTCAGCGTGGTAAAGTTCCAACGAGAATGGTTCCCTTCGTACTCCAATCAGAGTAAACATGTAAATCAAAAATGAATAACCATTTTCAATTTCGTTGCAACACGAAACTACAGCCGCATTATATCCTAGTTCAATTAGAGAGTGCAGCAAGCACCTCTACCGGTTTCTAAACCTATTAGTCTCTTATCAGGAGGCACATATGCTGCTCTCCCTGACCCAACCAGGACAAACCCCGGCGCGCAGTCACGGATTACAACGAAGGAAATGGCAGGGATGCCCTAGCGCCAACTGCTAGCAAAATGAGCAGGTGGGACGTGAATTATAAATTGTAAAATCCCTCATCTTCTTTAGTCTCAGCATCCGTTATGGCTTGCAAATTTTAGAAGCCTCGGATGTGTAACCAGAGAAGGTTTCCATTGTTTTCAGTCTGGTGGGGTGTAGAGTAATATTTGTAATATTATTTTATGTGCTATTATATTGAAAACTTCATCCCTGCCATTCGTGGGTTGCTATCCGTGACTGCACGCCGGGGTTTGTCCTGGTTGGGTCAGAGAGAGCAGCATATGTACCTCCTGATGACAGACTAGTGAGTTTCGAAACCGGTAGAGGTGCTTGCTGCACGCTCTGATTGAACTAGAATATAATGCGGCTGTAGTTTCGTGTTGCAACGAAATTGAAAATAGTTATTCATTTTTGAAAAAAAAAACATTGTTGTTCCGAAGCCAAAAATATTGTTTCACAATATAATAATAACATGGGTAGCACTGATTTGATGGATAGCAATGTATCTTGCTATCGAATTGGAGTCCGTTCCAAAAAAATGGTATTTGCATATTTTTACATACCTAGTGGACGCGAACATTCAAAGTGCATGGAAGTTGTATAGAAAATCTGGCCGTAACATTAGCCAATTGGAATTTACACGGGCTATTATCCAAACGTATTTAATAAGATATAAAATCCCCCGAAAGCACCAGCAGAAGAGCATTCGCAGCTGCAAGAAGTGACCCTCGAATTGGAGATATTCGGTACGACGGATTAATTTGTGGTTTATGTATCAGAAAACAACAGAAGAAGATTTGCACGGATTGGATTTTTAAGCTGGGGGAGAATAATGTACTTCTAATGTGATCTGGTCCTTTGTATTGACTGTTTTCGCAATTTTCATACCAAGTAACTCTTAACGAAGATCTAACGGGTTCGCGCCTAGTGGTCCCATATGGGAACAGCTTTTTTCTCTATTATTATTTCATTTACAAACAAATTTCTTCTTACGTTTTGTACAGAATACTGTTACATTTAAAGATTTTTAATAAATTTTGTCGGTAATAAAATTTTTTTTTCTCGTCGTTAATGGGTTAACAAAATCAGGGACTGTATTGTGCGAGATAGAAAACAAAGGAAGCACTCTCGCAAATCCCTATAAAAGAGTACAACCTTCTTCACCCAATGAAATTACGCACTCTTTGGTTGAAAAGTAATTAAGTTGTTGATTGCAAATGAGAACGGGGGTGATGGAGGAAAAAGATAACCGCACGGGGAAATTTTGTTTTGTTTCAGATTTTCCGCTGCAAATTTCCAGGTCTTGAATCAATATTGTCTGTTTTTGGCTTCATTTACACAGACTTAAACGTTGTTAATATGTACAAATAAAAATACTAGTGTAATAATTTTAAGACACTTATCCAAGGAATTAACGCACCACCTTAAAAATGGGTCATTTTTGATGTTTCGAATTTCCTAAACCTGTTGTCCGATTTAAGTGATTTTTTAAATTTGTTATAACCTTATTCTTTACCCATATCAGTATAATAATATTGTTGCTAGGCTATAATATTGTTTTTTTTTCTCAAAGTTGGTAAAGTGGAATATAAGCATTTATAAAATACTGAAATTAAAACCCAACTATAGCCTCATGTTTTCTTAATATTCTGTTTTTTCGTTCATTCGCTTAAGTTGGATAAATGCTTCGTTTCCGAGATAGGGGGTGTTGAAATTTTTCTTACAAACTGACGATATATTTAGTGCTCTAAAACCTGTTAAGATATGCAAATGAAATTTGGTGGGTTTTACGAGGTTGTTATAGCGCATTTTTTGATATACAATTAGGAATTTAATGTTAATATGACCCTTATGTGTGCTAATGGTGAACATAAAATTCTTAATTGTATGCCAAAAAATGCACAATAACTACCTCTTAAAACCTACCAAATTTCATTCGCATATCTCGACCGGTTTTAGAGCAATAATAAAATCGTCATTTTGTAAGAGATATTTCAACATCCCCAATTGTGGAAACGAAGCATTTGAGGATATACGTTTATAAAGCAAACTATCATTATTTTTTCATGCAAAATTTCCCCTTAAAGTTTGCCATACTTATTTAAAAACACCCTAAATTTAAAGTACCTAACTTTTTTATTAACCAACATAAGCGAATTAATCAAAAACAGAATGTTAAGAAAACCTGAGGCTATAGTTGGGTTTTAATTTCAGTGTTTAATAAATGCTAGAATATTCCACAGGGTGACGCGAACTTTAAGAAAAAATCACAGTTTGATTAGTATAGGTACCCGGTATACAGTGGCAGATCCAAGGGGGTGTCACGGGGGCCATGACCCTCGTGACGAAAATAAATATCAATTCAATAATCCTAAAAAAAGAAAAACCGAGAGCCGTCAAACAAAAAAAAATTTTAGGCCCATCGAAAAAATAATTGAAAACCATCCCAGGAGTGGTAAGACTAAGTAACCTTGCATCAGAGAAAAGTAATTAAATCACCCTCAAGATCCATGACCTCTTTCCACTTGTGTAATATTATTACAGCGATATTGTTAAAGAATAAGGCTATAACATGTTAACAAAATTGCTTAAATCGGACAACAGGGTTAGGAAATTCGAGACATTAAAAATGACCATTTTTTAAGGTGGAGCGTTAATTTATTGGAGAAGTGTATATCTGCATATTTATTATAGCGGGAAAAATATATTTTTCTACAACCACTATTCAAAATGCACTTTTCTGCACAGTTTTATGTTAGCAAACTTGATATTTTCTCCTAGTATAAGATATTTGACATTAGTGTGCAGAAAAGTGACATATCTGTACCGGAAAGTTCTTTTCTACACAGTTGACTACCTCATTCTGAGTAACGTCATATTCTGTTTACATCCGTGGTTAAAGTTTAGACAAATATATAACCTCTAAGACAATTATTATATTTAACTATAGAATAGAAATTAAATTATGGATGTTACAATTGTTTTATTTTACAATTATATTCTTAATAAACATTTTATAATTATCAATTAACCAATAAGGATTTAGCAACCTCAACAAGATACGTCGAATGAAGTAGGTTTGGTGGAACTCCGTGACTGCATAAATATAACGTCTAATGTTACATTCTTTTGTAATAATTGAAATTTTGTAATAATTGAAATTGAAAATGATTATTCATTTTTCATTTACATTTACTCTGTGTGGAGTATGAAGGGAACCATTCTCGTTGGAACTTTACCGCGCTGAGCAGATGGGACGTGAATTGCAAATTGTAGAATTCCCTCATCTTCCTTAGTCTCAGCATCCGTATGGCTTGCAAATTGTAGAAGCCTCGGAGGTGTAACCAGAGAAGGTTCCCATTGTTTTCATTCTGGTGGGATGTAGAATAGCATTATGTTGTTTTATATGCCATTAGAGTGAAAACTTAGTCTTTTGTAATAATTATTTAAAATAGTTTAAATTCAAACAAATTAAGACAGTGCATTAATATTTTAACTGATTTCTGTGTAATTTGTTTAGGTATAATGAATTTAAATTGATTAGTATTAATTAAATACAGTTTAAAATTTATAATTTATTATTATAGTAAATCTGCGTTTGGAAATTGTGATTTTTATTTTTAGCAAAAATTTTGGTTGTAGAAAAAGTATAGTGTGTAACACGTGCAGAAAGGTAATTTCTCACTCGTTTGAATTGCGGCACTCGCTTGCGCTCGTACCGCAACTTTTCAAACTCGTGAGAAATTAGTACCTTTCTGCACTTGTTGCACAATATACTATTCTTTGCAAAGCAACTATAGTAAGGTTTTCACCTTAATGATCGAACAGAAAATCCTATGAAATAAAATAATATTAGTTTATATTTTATACCAAATGTTTAATGTTTGATTGAACTTGAATTCAGGATCTTCTTCATGTACCATGTCCTTTCAGAACGTTGGTTACCATTATAGCTATCTTAATTTTATTTACTGCCGCCCTATATCTAGAGCTTCACGATACGATACAATATCGATACTTTTAAGTATTGAGTATTGTATTGGTTATGCCAATGAAGAATCGTATCGAGTATCGATATCGGCAATACTTTCTTATAAAAATATCGTATTGATATTGATTTCGATACGATATAAATACAATACTCGATAAAATATCGACATAAAAAAGATTATACATCTGAGCTGTGTAGGCCCTTTATGCCCACTTTTGCATGCTTGGCAAATGGACATTATTCTAAAAATATTACGAATATTGCTTATAACTTATGTATATATTCTTATAAATATTGAATATGGCTGAATGCTTCTTTGAAAGTCGACAAATACTTACCTACTAATTCTGTATTGTTTAAAAACTACTTTTGAACGTATAGGGAAATCACCGGAGATTCGGATTAAATCGCAATTTAGTATTTGTTAAAAATTACTTTTGAGTCATCATCACGCACTTCCATAATATTGCCACAAATGTCACATGATATAAACAGTGTAATCGTAACAGACATTTACTCACTCTCAAGAATTTCAAGTTCATGCACTCAAGTGTAAAATATTATAACAGCTGATTCTTGGGTTGCAGATCACTTATACTTTTATGTAATAAATAATTATGATCTCAATACCTATTCCACAAAATATTTTCAAACAACTGTGGCGTTTTATTTTTTTTTTCTCGATATCGATATTTTCAATAATATCGAGGCAAGCGTATCGACAATACAAGAGTATTGTATTGATTTCAGATAATGAGTATCGTATCGACATTAATATTGCTAAGGTATGTATTGTATCGGTATCGTATTGGTTTTCGATAAGATATCAATACAATATCGATATTTTTATCGAATATTGTGAAACTCTACCTATATCATGCTTGTATCAACACCATACCAATCTCGCAAGTTCTTCAACCATGAGATTCTTCTTCGTCCTGGACTGCGTTTGCCTGCTATTTTCCCTTGCATAATATTTTGTAGTAACCTATAATTGGGACCTCTCATTACGTGTCAGAAATACTCCAGCTTTTTCTTCTTGATGCTTTTTATAATCTCAGTAGTCTTGCTGAGAAGTTCTAGTATTATAAAGCTTCGAATCTTCTCCACCCAAGAAACTTTTAAAATTCTTCTATAGCGCCACATTTCGAAAGCCTCAAGGGCCTCAAGGCAATTTAGATCGATTTTATTCACAGTCCGGGACTCAATATCATAAAATAAGAGCGACAGCACGTAGTAGCGAAGTACGTAGGCGGATCTTCAATGCCAATTTTAGGTCTCTGTTACATAATATCTTGGACATCCTTCTAAAAGCGGCTCTGGCATGCTCTATCCTAGATATAATTTCGCCTTGACTCTCTGTGTTACAATTTAGTTTATATCCAAGGTAAACAATTTGATCAACTTGCTCAAGTTTGATATTATTTATATATGAAGGGTGAAAGAAAAAAACAGGGAATGTCACACTTTATAAGAAATTGAGATAGTGACACTATCTAACAGATATTTTATGTATTTATTATTTACAGTAGACTAGTAGATAATAACTTGGACCCTCCGATAAATATGCCTATTTAAAATAGTACTGCGAAGGATAAAAACTGGAAATGTCCACGCGTGAAAGGTAAAAACAAGGAGAGTCCACTTGAACAGAAACAAATTAGCTACGTTTTTATTTAGAGTTTAATCGTTTAGTTTCCTTTGTTTATGTTTGTTAGAAACATCTTCATAACGTGCCTGTCCGTTCCGAACGTTGACGATCATTCTGGCGATGATGACTTTGTTGCTATACGAAATAGTTGTGTTGAGATTGAGATCTTTCTATACCATGCTCTCAGGTTAGCAAGGCAGGATATTCTTCGCCCTGGGGCCCTTTTTCCTTCAATGTTACCTTGTAAACTGCATTGGAGTAGCTCGTATCTGCCTTGATTTCTCATTATATGTCCCAAGTACTGCAGCTTACTGTTCTTCACGATGTTGACCAAATCTGCAGTTGTGTTCATCATCAGTAGCCGTAGTATTTCTTCATTGGTGACTTTGTCTGTGCATGGTATCTTCAGTATCCTTCTGTACAACCATAGCTCCAAAGCCTGAAGTGTTGAACACGGCCAATGAAGTTAGAGATAAGCGTAATGGAGATTCCCAAGAAATTAATGTGTGTTTTAAAGCATTCATGCCATCACATGGCGTAACTAAGGGCAAAATTGAACACCTACAAAAAAATTTAAAAGCTGCAGGAACTTCTGGACAAGACAAACGTGGTAAGCATAGTTCCCAGCATAAAAAGTTGCATCCAGAATCGCGTGAAGCAATATATTATAACCACAAAGTTTTTTAAAATTAGATTATCCCATTACAGTTTACACGAATCTAAGAAAAAGTATTTACCAGAGAGTTTGAATATTACAAAAATCTTCAACTTGTTTAAAGAAAAACATCCGACCAATAAAGTTTCTTACGTTACATATCGGCAAATTTTTAACACAAAATTTAATTTGTCCTTTGGTTACCCAAGATCAGACAAATGTTCAGCATGTGATGAATTCCAGGCGAAATTAAAATCATTAAAATTATGACAAGGTGCTACAGAAATCCGTAAATTAACAATTCAAAATGAGTTACACAAACGTAAGGCACAGACATTCTATAATTTTAAAAAGGCTGCTGGCAAAAAGTCAAAAAAATCAGGCGACCATTGCATTAGACTACCAAAAAAATATTGCATTGCCCTTTGTTATAATTTTTATTGCAACTTTTGTTGCCATAATTTTGTTTTCAGCCTTTCTATCAGCTGGTGCAACTAATGTTTGTAACGTAAAGTAATATTGTAATGTAAAATACAACGTGACATTTGGACAGTCCTTGTTTTTTTCAGTTTTTATTTATAGTTAGGTACTTTTTTAATTTTTTTTATCTCTGTTCTTTGAAAATTTGATTAAATTGTGTTTGTGTATTAAATACAATGTATTTTAAGTTTACTAAATAAAAATAAATACTATTTCTTCAGTGCAATGGTTTAAAAATATGTAGTCACAAACATTAAATTTCCCATTTTCTCAAAACAAAGATAACATGACATTCCTTGTTTTTTCCCTTAACCCTTCATAGATAGACGGTTGTATATTCTGTTGTTTACTTATTACGAGTAATTTGGTTTTCCGTGTGTTCAGATCAAGACCTGCTTCCTTACCCTTACAAGTCGCAACGACACTATTAAGTAATGTTTGCAGATCTTCTTGAGTAGAAGTTAGGAGTACTGTTTCGTCCGCATATTGCAAATTATTGATGACTTTCACAATTATTCCTTCTTGTTTTTCAGACTGTGTTTTCTGACAACAGTAAAATGTATTTTGAATTAAATAAATTAAATACATTCTTCTTTTTGTGTCAATTATTTTAATTAAAAAAATTTTTGTACCCCGTGTATAAATAATTATGTTAATATTTCTATTACTAAATAGAGAATTGAATAACCTTTCAAATGAGCTATCACAAGACCCCTATTCTGATTTAAAAAAAATCATCGATTACGCCATCACGCCCAGATGGATGACGTCACCAGTATGATATTATGATATATATGTCAAAAAATCATAACTTAAAAATAGAAATCGACCTGTCTCGGGATTTTCTCCAAAGTGACTTATTCTCGAAAAAATGAATTTATTCCATAATTTTGAACCTCTTGTATATTTGAAAATAGTAAGTAGTTTATTTTTATTTTCTTAAAATACATGTTATGTGCTAGTAGATTCACCTACAGAAAAAGTAGAAGCATTTACACTATAATTTTAGTTAGAAAAGCACATTTAATAATACGTACCTATTTTAAACCTTTTTTATAAACAACCCCCAGTATGCGACAATTTGATTAATTTTTCCCCGTAACCTACCATAACCCGTTGCATTACACCCTGGGGAAAGCTGTATCCTAGTTTGACATTGTTTTTTAAGTGAGGCTGTAACGTTAAAATTTAATTAAGGCGACGTAGACTAATGGACCGTTCAATTATACACACACCATTTATCCCCCGATAGAATATTCATTCAGTCAATTTAATAAGGCCAGAATTCCCCTCTATAACTGTTATTCTCTAATATTCTCTAATAGCGCAAGTATGGATAGAACTAACGGAACATTTTGATGGAAATAAAAACGTCAGGGCAGATAAAACCCATAACAAGTTGAGTGTAATAATAAATCTTTGAAAGTATGTCACTACTTTCTACATTGAATGTGAAAAGTAAACCGAGGGTGTATTTTGGCAAAATTTCATCTCGTTTTTAATCACCATAAAGATTAAACTACTCGTACAGAAACTTAGCATCGGGAAAGTTTAAGTTTAAACAGTTTTGCTTGACCAAATAATGAATTCGTGTGCAAGAAAAACCATGGAAGCATTCATCAATAAAATGGAAACAATTTATTCCATTTCTATTTATCTTATTACCTTATTGCGGTATCTCATCCTCTTAATGTGCTATATTAGAATTATTTTAATTTTACGACCACCATTGGCTTCTGGATCTTCTGAAATATGGAATAATTGTCTTGCATTTGATATCTAAGTCCATTCACTTTTTTAAGTTTTTTAACTAAGAAACTTGTTTTCTTCCTACGCTTCTACGGCCATATATTCTGCCTTTAAGATCAGTTGTAGCATTCTATATCCATTTCCCCTCACTATATGTTTGGGATAACACATTTTCCGCTATGAATAGTCTTTAGCAGTGTTCTACATATTGTTGACCCTCCTTAGTACCTCATTAGTTTTTCTTGCTGCCCAAGGTATCTTCAGCATCCGTCTATTCATCAAATATTTCCAATGCTTCAATTCTGTGGACAGGATTCTATGTGTACAGGAGCATTATAGGCCAGAATTCCCCTAACCTAACGGTTATTCTCTAACAGCACAAGTATGGATAGAACTAACGGAACATTTTGATGGAAATAAAAACCTCGGGGCAGATAAAACCCATAACAAGTTGAGTGTAATATAATAAATCTTTGAAAGTATGTCACTACTTTCTACATTAAATGTGTAAAGTAAAGGGTGTGTTTGGCAAAATTTCATTTCGTTTTTAATCACCATAAAGATTAAACTTCTCCTACAGAAACTTAGGATCGGGAAAAGTAAACCAAGCAATTGTGCTTGACCAAATAATGAATTCGTGCACAAGATAAAAGTATGAAAGCATTACTCAATAAAATCTACACAATTTTTTACTTTTTTATTTTTCTTATTGACTTGTTGTGGTATTTGTGACGAAGAAACACTGCATATACTTTTAGATCTATTCAACAAGGTATATACAACACGAGTAGTGCCCCGGAATTGGTTGCATTCTGTTCACGTTTGTAACACTACGAAATTCAGTACATGCGACAGAATACTCCCAGTACAGAACAAATTCCTTAATAAGCCACACACTTAAGATATTCCTCAAATATTACATGGAAGAATAAAAAAAATAGAAGAAGATATAGATATCACCCAGTTTCGATGCAGAGGATGACTAGGAAAGAAAGAGGCTCTGTTCGCTTTTAACATTCTGGCGCAAAGACGACTACATATGAACCAGGATCTCTATGTCTTCTGTATAGATTATCAATAGGCTTTTGATAGAGTACGACATCAGAAACTCGTAGAACTTTTAAAAGAAAAGAATGTGGACAGTCGAGATATGAGGATTATTGTCAATCTGTACTGAAATCAGAAAGCAAAGGTTAAAATCGAAAATGTCGAGACAGAAACTATAGAAATCAAAAGAGGTGTTAGACAGGGTTGCGTGTTGTCTCCATTGTTATTCAGTCTGTACAGCGAAGCTATTTTTAAGGAAGAATAAATGGAAAAATCTTGAACAACATAAGAATCGCAGATGACACCGCTATTTTTGCAGACAGTCTAGAAGCACTGCAACGATTAGTAAATAGATTAAATCAAGTCAGTTCATGATTACTTCTGAGCAACATACAGCAGGAAGGCAGGAAGACTTGATATCGGGGGGAAACAAGTAGAAATAGTAAATAACTACAAATGTCTGGAACCTGGGTAAATGAAAACAATGACCAAGGTAGAGAAATCAGGACACGCATTGAAATTGCAAGACAAGCATTTATAAATATGAAAAAAATGTTTGTTAATCGAGACCTTCCTCTGGAGTTGAGGATAAGAGCCTTAAGATGCTTCGTGTTCTCGACTTTGTTGTATGGAATGGAAAGCTGGATACTAAAAGTAGACAACATAAAGAAAATGGAAGCATTTGAGACGTGGTGCTATAGCAGAAAATATCATGGATCCAACGAGTTAAAAATGCAGAAGTGTTAAGAAGGCTACAAAGGGGTTGCGAGGTAATAAAGAACATCAAAACAAGAAAGCTGGAATATTTATGCCACATTACCAGAGGTGCTAAATATGAGATATTAAGGATCATAATGCAAGGTAAAATTAAGTGTAAAAGAACCATAGGAGAAGAAGACTTTCCTGGCTGAGAAACCTAAGAAAGTGGTAAAGTTGGGACTCAGTATGTCTTTTCAGAGCAGTCGTCAATAAGGTACGGATAGCTGTGATGATAGCCAACCTCCGATAGGAGAAGGAACTACAAGAAGAAAGAAGGTATCTGTGTTGAGCAGCAATCAGTCTCTTAGCAAATGGTAGAGTACGACAAAGTCACTTTCCAGTGCTACGGCAAAAATAAATGGATATTGTTAAACTAAGAAGTTAATACTTCTTTTATTGGACCAGAGCTATTCTGTGTTGTAAGAAAAATGCAAATAGTGGAGGATGGCTGGAATGGAAATGGGAATCGAATATTAGTCTAGTCTACCAGGAAAACATTCCGGACCAAAGGCAAGCAAAAAGGTTATTAAGCAAAGGGAAAACATTCCAGACCAAGGCAAGCAAAAAGGTTATTAAAAAGGCTTTTTTTTTCAATTCTTCGAAAATACAGAGGAAACGGTCAAATATATTATTTACATTTGCATGATACACCATTTACAATTGTCCACCAACCCCATAAGTATTTCGAACAGGTCTTTTCGAACCTAATCAGGTACCTACCAAAGCTTTCTCCTAAACGAGTAATAAGCTTTCTTAGAAGAATAGATCTATTGGATCAGACATAGATGTAGTATATTCATCTTCTTTGAAAATGAGGCTGGCCAAGCAATGATGCTCGATATCGCAACATGATAAGAGAGTTCTTGCTGTCTAAAATGAATGATATTGATATGGATAACATGTCGATTCAATTCAACAAGACACGTACCATATAGCCCGTGGAACAATTCAGTTACTTTTTGTAATCGTAACTTTTTGTTTTGGTGATCAGAATTGGCCCCCTAGATCGTGTGATTTAACACCATTGGATTTCTTTTGATGGATTTATTTGAAGTCAAAGGTATATGTCAACAAACCTACAACACTCGGTGCATTGAAGGAGGAAATTAAACTGTGCATCAATGACATTTAGCCATATTCATGTGCCATAATCCTACCCTATGTACACACACCCAAACTTATATGGAATCATCTAATATTTCTTACTATTTCGTGCGAATTTAAAAAAACGAACACACGAAGTCAAACAATATTTTTTAAAAAGCCGTACGGTATTTTGTGGATTATCCCGGCGGGCTCTAATTTTTCTTTTAAGCATATCCCAAAAATACTCTAATGTTGTTCTGAAGATATTTCCTTGTGGCATTTTTATAATTAAGTATTTTAAAGTATTATAAAAATACTCTATATGATTAAGCTCGGGTGAGCAAGCAGGCCACTCCAAACAAGGGATACCTTATGCTTCAATGATGTCTGTAGTCACTCGAATGGTATGTAGAGGTCAATTATCATGCAATAAAAATTAACTACAGGATATCAACATACCTGTGAGCAGTTAAAGTTGATTGGATGAAAATTAAAGGAGTTTTTTTACGGATCACAATTCCTCTCCAGAACATTACACTTCTCCTTGTATATTTGTGGACAGATCTGACAGTTTTCGTTCTTGCTTGTCTTCCTCGACCTCTAAGTACACGATTTCGTGAAGACACCAATTTAGGAGATCAATGAGTCTCCTGCTGTATACTTCTTGGTACGAACTCTTCTTCTTATTTTTTCAACTGAAACAGTTACACCTGTAGCTTCCAAAAGCTACCTTTGGAGCTGCAGGTGAGAAATCGTTGGGTGTCTTCCAGCTGATTGGACAATTAAACGATCGTGGAGAGCCGTTATTACTTTTGGCGACTTTCTCTTGCTTTATTTTTGAGCTTTCCTAGTTCCTGTTACCTAGCATAGGTTTTGGACAGAACGTCTTGTATTACGCCTAGCTCTACAGTTATGCTCCTCTGAGAACATTACTTTTTCCACAAGACCAATAATCTTTCCTCGTTGTCTGGTTTATAACCCCACATGAGGCATATTTTCGTTTTAGGACGCAAAAGTTAGTTTATTTATTTTCGTTCAATTTGCAACTCAAGAAAATAACCTATTAGTCCAGGGTAATAAGGTTTTATCCATCACACTTCAGCAGCCAGGGTACTGAAGCGTTTTTTCGACAGGTAATATCTATAGGAACAAATTATAACTATTTCCTGCGTAGGATCTAGCGGCCATTTTTATTTATAAACAATAAAGTGTCAAAAATGGCATTTTTGACTTTTTTTGTCAAATCAATGGAAAACAGGGAAACTTATGGTTTCTTTAGTACAAATATCTTCGAGATTATGGAAAAAGCTTTAAAATGACGTATTACAAAGTTTGATATACTCATTTATTGCATATATATCAAAGCGAGTCATTCAATTGTTTAAATTTTATTCAAATTGTTTATCCCAGAGAGCATTTTTTTGCAATAACATAAGTCCAGAAAAAAATGACCTTAGAACCATTCCACAGGTGTCAAATGAAAGAGCATGAGCTACATTTTCAACATGGTTTAAAAAAGTGAATAAAAAATGCATTTATTAGTAATAAATAATTATGCAAAAGTATCGTAAATCTTTCCTTATAAACTTTTTATTTTGTTATACCTATAAGAAATTATACATATCTATTAAATTTTTTTATCAATTATGATATAGATAACATTACTTGGTAGTTGTGCACTTAAAACAGGGTTAAAAAGTAAATTTTTTTGGAAAAAGTTATTCAAAAAGATTATAAAGAAAAATTGACGATGCTTTTGCATAATTATTTATTACTAATAAATGCATTTTTTATTCACTTTTTTAAACCATGTTGAAAATGTAGCTCATGCTCTTTCATTTGACACCTGTGGAATGGTTCTAAGGTCATTTTTTTCTGACTTATGTTATTGCAAAAAAATGCTCTCTGGGATAAACAATTTGAATAAAATTTAAACAATTGAATGAATCGCTTTGAAATTTTTATCACATATTAAGCACTAAAGAACCCCCATTTAACAAAAATTTCAAAGCTGTACACTAATTTTTACAACAGTTATTGAGAAAATATTTTTTTTTGCAATTCCGACCTTTTTTCGCAATTATATTAACAATAAATGAGTATTTGTATTGTACTAAAAAAATCATAAGTTTCACTGTTTTCCGTTGATTTGAAAAAAAAGGCGAAAATGTCATTTTTTGACAGTTAATTGTTTATAAATAAAAATGGCCGCCAGATCCTACGCAGGAAATAGTTATAATTTGTTCCTATAGGTATTACCTGTCGAAAAAAAGCTTCAGTACCCTGGCTGCTGAAGTGTCACGAACAGGGTATATTTTTGTCTTATTATCCTGGCCTATATACCGTACCGAGCTGTACCATCCGATTGTCTTATATATTTGTTTATTTTCAATAAAAACCTTTATTCTTCACATCAATAACAAGTTTTTTCAAAAAAAATAAATATTACTTTTAAATACATGGTGATTCCATATAAGTTTGGGTGTGTGCAATTTATGATTCAATAAAAATTACAATCTAAAGAAAAAGAACAGTGTTTTTTATGTAACAGTGCCTATAAAAAGGTATGCTACTAAAATTTAGTATCCCTTTTATCCATGTTTTTAGTCATGTCCATGTTTACTAATGATACTATTTGCTAGTCTTCTTACGTTCAGGAAATATATCTTCGCATTCTATTGTCTCCCCTTAATACCACATTTTATTAGTTTACCACGTCTTTAAACTAGCTTCCATCAAATATAGCTCTCCTCCAACATTTGACTAAACGCGAAATAATAGAAAAACTTGTATTCAAAGACCGACCTGATCCTATTGAATTTTTACGATTCTAAAATGCACGTGACTTATTTGTAGATTTGAGAATTGAAAACGGAAATGAATAGCAGGCAAAGAATTTGGCAGTGTAAGTCATTATCCAAAGGTACTTTCTGACAAAAGAAGTGAATGCTTTTGTTTGTGATTTTAGCGGGTTGTATCCGTTTCAGAATGATATCGTTTGTAGTAGAGAAGAATGAAATCGGATGAATTAAAGAGAACAAGAGAAATACCAAAGGTACATACATATACAGGGTGACTCTTATTTGTCACAAGACACTTTTTAAAAATTTAAAAAAATTATAGATTAGATTTGAAGAAATGATTAGCATAAAATTGTATTTTTTTATTTAGTTATATCTTTCCGTGGCTTCCATAAACTTGAGCATTTCTTTCCATTTTTCCAGCCTCTTTTTTTATTACCCATTTCTCCCTACTTCAATATTGTTTTAACATTTCGATTCTCATTCGTATAATGTGACCAAGCCATCTATCTCGTTGGGCTCGTATTTTCCCCGTAATTATTGGTTTTCGGTACATCATCACCGTAAATTTATTTAGTCTTCTCCAAATATTCTTTGCCGTCTGTATTCCTTTGAAGATTTTTCTGAGCACATTTTTTTCCAGATCGCTAGACTTTTTCCCTGCGAATTCTTTTAACTTCTCTTCTATTTGGGTATTTTCTCTGTCTCTTTGTATTTTTGCCCTGTTTCTTCTTGACAGAGTTATATCTTTCCGTGGCTTCCATAAACTTGAGCATTTCTTTCCATTTTTCCAGCCTCTTTTTTTATTACCCATTTCTCCCTACTTCAATATTGTTTTAACATTTAGATTCTCATTCGTATAATGTGACCAAGCCATCTATCTCGTTGGGCTCGTATTTTCCCCGTAATTATTGGTTTTCGGTACATCCTCACCGTTTATTTATTTAGTCTTCTCCAAATATTCTTTGCCGTCTGTATTCCTTTGAAGATTTTTCTGAGCACATTTTTTTCCAGATCGCTAGACTTTTTCCCTGCGAATTCTTTTAACTTCTCTTCTATTTGGGTATTTTCTCTGCCTCTTTGTATTTTTGCCCTGTTTCTTCTTGACAGAGTATTCCTATATTCTTCATCGGGACAGTCTTGATGTCTCTTTATATTAACTTTTCCTATACCGGGTGGTGAATTGGAAAACGGGCCATAGGAAACTCAATGTAAAATTCTAAATTGTTGAATTTCTGCCTCCCTAATTATTTTACATCTAAAGACATTAGAAACTATTTGTAGAGGATTGAAATCTGTATTGAAAACAACTGTTAAAATTGTTCTACGAATTAAACATATTCCAAAATTTTGTAAAAATGTAATATATTTTTCAGTTTTTCAGCCCAAAATTAGGCCACACACAGTGCAATAATGTGTCACAAAGAAGTTATTATTTTCACATTTTTGAACTGTAAATATTTTTATTTTATCATTTATTGTTTATAAACAATGCAGTTGCTAAGATACCCTCAGTTGCGGAAAAAGTATTAATAATAAAGATCTTTTATTCAGTCAATGGTGTGAGCACTGAGAATACTTGAGAGTTTTTAAGCCCCTTATTTCAGTAACGTTAAACGTTATACGTTATTCTGCTCATGCGCAGTAACAGAAAAATAACGTATTACTTTATTAGCGGATAAGGTATCCCCTTATTTAGGTAGAAATAAGATTCACGTTTTTAAGGGATTACGTATTTGTAAGATTGCAAATGTATTATATCTAAATAATAAAAAACGAAAAAAAAAGGTCATATGAGCTGAACCAAAGACAACTAGAATAAAAAATATAGTAACGATGTATAAAATTGTAATCAAAATTTGTTTTTCTTAAAAACTATCAGGTAATAAACAGATTATATATAGTTGAATATAAATCTGCTTTGCAACACTGGTAGAATAATTCTAAATTACACCATTTCTTGAGAAATCTGACACTTGACTGAATTGTCTTGTTAAACTTAGGATGGATGTTTTGTATTCCTAAAGTGGTAAATTGTCTTTGGTAAACGTATTAATACATTTTCTTCCATTATGGCAAATAATTCAATAATATAAGATTTAGCTCACAGCTGCCGTTTTATAGGTTACGTCTGCCAAATGTCAATTAACGTTAATCTCTTTGCGAAGTTCCTGAAAGGTTTCAAAAACTATTTTAAGTAAACACGTTATCCCTTATTTATTTCTCAATGCGCATGACAAGTATTACGTTTAACGTACGTCAAAAAGTAAAGGGTCTAAAATCTCTCTAGTAACGTGTGGCCTAACTTTTACACACATACCTACTGTGGCAAATGTATTATATTTTTCAAAATTTTGGAATGCATTTAAATCGTAGAACAATTTTAACTTTTGATTTTAATACAGATTTCAATTCTCTACAAATATTCTCTCATGACTTTTGATGTAAAATAATTAGGGAAGCAGGAATTCAACAGTTTAGAATTTTACATTGAGTTTCCTATGGCAAGTTTTACGATTCACCACCCGGTATACTTTTTCACTGCTTTCGACATTGCTTTCTGTATGGTCTGCTAATCTTTTTCTATTTCCGGCTTGACTGGATTCTCTAGCCGTTTATTGATTCAATTGCCTTGCTTGGTTTATTTATGTTTTGCATATCCATAGTTCACATGCAAACACCGCAACCTTTATGGATCCTGTTGCTTCCGAAATCAGTATTTGAAGCAGAATGAATCTTCAAACATCGCCAATTTGTATTACTCCTACAACATAATATATAGGGTGAATGAGTGATGAAGTAGTAAAGTCGTGAAATGCAAAAAATGCGAAATTGATGCCATTTGTGAATGTGAAATGCTTAGTAACTTGAGTCGAATATACCCTGAGAAAAGAAGTATTAGCCAGAAGATTCTTCTCATAAAGAAACTGGCGCTTTTATCAAGAACATGGGATTTCTTGGTGAAATTTAATGAAAGAACATAATGTAACTCGGTACAAAAGTTCCAAAACCACTAGCCAACGACAAAAAATGTTCAGACTGTTTTAAGAACAACAAGAAGAAATAAACCCTTCAATATTTGACTATTTATCAGAGCGACTGGGAGTATTTTTATGAGTCCAAGTGTCAATTGAGTAGGTATCTCCTACTTGGTATGGTGAGAGTTGCTCAGGCGTCTGTCAGTGAGTTAACAATGACATGGCCAACAATACTAAACACAAATCAGCTGTGACTTACAAAAATGTCTGTCACTAGAAGAAGTGTTGTCAATCTAAAGCTTTACACAAAAAAGCAAGGTCATGATCAGGTCATGGTCAGTAATGCTTGACTGGATCTATTGACGCAATCTTTAAATCAAAATAATATACCCCTTTTTATGGAATTTTTATCAACAACTTTGTACTAAATTCATGCCCAAACAAATATTTCGTAGAGAAGACTGTCTATAAGAAGCTGTAAGAAACGTATTTGTTGTATCTGTTAGACTGTTAGACGTAAGTATGCATGTCACTTTTTAAAAAGAAAACTAGAAAAAAGGACGACGTAAAAATTAAGCAAAAACTGATTTCGTGACATCATTTCAAAACTATCAATTTTAATATCAATTCTAAAGACTATAGCAAGTTTTATCCCATTCTATAGGTGTCATTAATTCAGCATGAAATTCTTTACACGCGTCTATTAAAAAGCCGAAAAATGTAAATAGTGCGAGTAGATAAAAATGTAAGATAAGCCAGACTGTTATCGTCTCAATTAATCCTGAGTATCGCTATTCGTGTGGTGTTCTACAAGCATCATCATTGTAGCAGTGTTTCTGCGATCTCCCCCAGGTCTTCTTTGGTCTTCCTCTCCTACTCCTTTCAGGAACCCGCAGAACAGCTATTCTTCGTATTTGGTGATTAATATCTTGACGTTGAACATGACCAACTCATCTTAACCTATTCTGTCTCATTTTGGTATCAATTGGGGCCACCCCTAGTCTTCCCCATCCCCTAATATACTCTTCTTAATTTTTTTCTTTTTTGTCACTTCGCCCATCCATCTAAGCAATCTCATCTCCGTCACATGCACTCGTTGTTCTTCTTTGTTTTAAATTGCCCAACATTCAGTTGTATGAATATCTATCTATCTCCCCACTATTCTGTAATACCAAACATAATTATTTAAAACTATTACTTTTGAAAATGATTTAACCATTCAAAGATATCATTTTATTTGTAGTAACTCTATCTTTAAATGAACACTCTGTTTTTGTCGTACTAAGTTTTAAACCTTTTTTCTCAAGAGCTTATATCCACTGTTCCATTTTTGTGAATAAATGATAACTGCAGGAAATGCGAGATTGAGAAAGGTATACATATCATTTGTGAATATGAAATGCTTAGTCACTTGAGCCGAACATAATGGGGCAAAAGAAGTACTAAGCCAGAAAGAATCTGCAACCTTCTCATAAGGAAGATGGCTTTTATTACAACCACGAGACTTCTTGGTGGAATCGAATGAAAGAACATAGTTTGGTACAAAAGTCCCAGAATTACTAGCTGGACAAAAAATATTTGACTGTTTTAAGACCAACAAGAAGAAGAAACAACAAGTAAACCCTAAAAATATATTTGGTGATTTTTATTTTACTCCCCGCCTGGGAATATTTTTATGAGTCCAAGGGTCTATTTAGTGTCTTCTCCTTGGCACAGTGAGCATTACTCAGGCGTCAGTCAGTCAGTTCATAATGAAATGGGCAACAATACTAAACATACATCAGCTGTCGGTTGTGTGTAAAGTGTTGCGAATGTAAAGTTTTATACCTCTAAATAAGTCACGGTCAGGATCAGTTCATGGGCAGTAATGCTTGACTGCGCCATTTAGTGCTGAGCCGATCCCATAGCCAGATCAAGGGCGGATCCAGGGAGGGGGCCATGGGGGCCATGGCCCCCTCCGAGAATAAAAAAATATAAACTTAAATATTTGCAGTTCAAATGTTTTCAGTTTCAAACACATATATATGTACAAAACAGGGGATAATAAATATATATTCTGGACTAGAATTGAACAAAAGCAGTAACGGAAGCTTCAAGAATGACATAGGATTTTGTGTAAATCAAAATGTTGATAATTTTACAAAGTGCCAATGGTTAGAACGACCTTGGCTGCCGTCAAATTCGTATCAATTTCTATACTCTGTACACATAAAGAACAAAAAAGAAATGAAGCGTTACTTGGGTCACCAGCACTTAGAACAAAGGAGTTAATTGGAACTTTCGCACATTCAAAAAGGATTGTTTTGCAAGTTTTGCGTTTTATTTTTCTAATGAAATATATGGTCATTATAAAGGGGATGATAGCCCAAAACATATTTCGCCAAAGTAATGGGCAACGACAGAGCGATACAATCCCATGAAAAAACATCAATCAGACCACAATGAGTGCCTTCAGGTTGAGCTAGATTTTCTACAAAGTTATCTCAACCCGCAAAAGTCAGTCATTAACCAGATAGACTCTCAGAGGTCTAAACAGATACAAGAAAATAAGGAAAGACTACGACCAATAGTAGAGTCGATAGTGTTCTTAGGTCGACAAAATATTCCTGCCTTCTGCTTCTGGACGAAGATGCTGGATCTAGCAATGAGGGGAGTTGTGAAGGTTTAAAATAGCATTAGGAGCAACTCTTAAACAACATTTAAACAACACCTATCCACAGCATCTTCCCGAGCAACATACATTAGTAGCACCAGTCAAAATCGATTGATAAGACATTTTGTTTGATAAGACATGTAGTGAAGAAATAATTGAACAAATAATGAGTCAGGTTCAAAGTGCAAATTATTACTCTGTCATATTTGACGAAACGACCGACGTATCTCACATGAAACAGCTTTCTCTAAATTTGAGATACATACACAATAACACCATTCGTGAAGATTGGTCAAGTTCATTGACGCTTATGAGAACATAAAAATAATTAGTGAAAATCAAGAAAGATGGGAATAGGGGAAAAGAAGGGAACAAGGGCTGATAGGAGAAGCATTGGAAAAAATAGTATTAAACTTGTTAAAAGAACTGCACTTGGATCTGAAGAAATGTGTAGGAATCGGTACTGACTTTAATAATACTTTAATAACGATAAGTTTTGAATGAATTTATGGCAATTAAAAGTGTGTGAAAAGTGCCTTAAAACTCACCATTGTAACCCTAATTTTTTAAAATTAACCCCAGATACCCGGTACCTCCTCCCAAAAAAGTTCATGGCCCCTCCCGAAAATCGGTCCTGGATCCGCCCTTGAGCCAGATATGATAATAACAGGTGGGCAAGGGCTTTTTTAGAATGGAGACCAAGGGGGACGACAAGAAGTAAGGGAAGACCTCAAAAACATGGATAGACGACATAAAAGCAGTGGCAGACAAACAGTCGATTCGATTGGCGCAAGAAAGGGAAAGATGGAAGCAGTTGGGAGAGACCTATATTAAGGAATGGATAGAAAATATCTAAAAGAAAGGAATAAATCTTGTCTAAAAAATATTTCGGACAGAAAACTACTAGTGATGTTGATTATAGTTACTTTCGAGTAATCGTTACAAATCGTTACTTTTGTATAAAGTAATAATTTACAGTATTCGTTACTTTGATTACTTTGATTACTTTTGCTACTTTTGTATTTGAGTACCGGTAATCATATCGAGAATCGCATTTTTCTCAGTACATATTTTGTATTAGTGTTAGTAGGATACTTTGATTACTTTTGTATTTGATTACCGCTAATCATATCGAGAATCGTATTTCTCAGTATTTCGTATACGTATAAGATACGATATAACAACGACCGTCCCGATCTATTTAATGGATAGAAATTAAATGATATGTAATCTATTATGTTAAAAATGATTAAAAACAATAATTTTGTCCAGACTAATTAATAATTAAAAATGATTTTTTTAATAAATTCTACTAATTTTTTGGCCAGGCAGATATTATTTTATATTTTTGGATAATAACAATAAAATACACATAGACCCAGAGCCTATTTTACTTCAAATCAGGCCCGAGGCACTACATAATTTTCGGGCCCCTAACAAAAATCTAATAGTAATACATAATAATAACTTTTTTCTAATGTATTATTTATTTAATATAAATATAGTTGCACCAGAAATTAAAATTTTTAAATTTAAATTTTAAATTAAACATTGTTTAAAGTGCAAAAATTACCGTGGAATTTTTCTACTATGTACAGCATATAAAGTCCTCACGTAAGTATATTATAAACTAGCGGCTCCAACCACTAGCAAAAAATATTATTGGAGACTTTCAGACGGGGAAGGTCGACAATGGATCAAAAATATTTACGAAATATCAGGTCTTGCCCAAATCATGGGAACACGATATTGATGTTCACAACGTGTTTGTAGACTTCAAACAGGCATACGACACAGTCAAAAGGAAAAGTGCTGTTTCACGTTATAAGAATTTTGACCGTGCGACGGTTAAAATCTACATAGTGGCTCGAGCAATCATATGGAATATTTCTCCTTTCACCGCTTGAAACGTTCGGAGAAGGGCGAGCCACTATGTAAATTTCAACCATCGTACGGTAAAAATTCTTATTATGTGAAAGAGCACAAATACTATACTATATATTGGCTGAATTGGCAATACCACACAAGCTAATTAGACTCATTAAAGCCACAATGGATGAAACTCAGTCATGTGTACGAGTACAAAACTACCGGACAGACTTTTTCAAAATCTCGCAGGGATTGATGCAGGGAGATGGGCTGGCCCCAACATTGTTTAACCTGGCACTGGAGTATGCGATTAGGCAAATGCAAACTGGATGAGTATACATACTGACCAACAGAATCGTTCAACTGACCGCTTGTGCCGAAGATTTATATAAGATATTATGAGTAAAACATCAACAGGCGCACAGGAAACACACGCAGAGTTAAAAACGCAAACGAAAAGGCTAGGTCTAGAAATTAACACAGAAAAAAAAATGATACAGACGAGAAGAAATATAGTCCCACAAAACATTATATTATATGAAGATGACATAGAAACGGTTAGAAAGTTTACATACCTGGGAGTAGAAATATATGCTGACGGATCAGAAGATGGAGAAACATGGAAGAGAATAACGCAGGCAAACACAGCTTATTTTACCCTCCCCCATATATTTTGGTCTAAAAGTGTCCACCTAAATACAAAGACGAGAATCAATAAAACCTTAATGAGTCCTGAAAGAAACATCCAACAACAAACTTGACACATTCGAAAGTAAAGTACTACTGAGGAGAATACTAGAACTTGTGAGGGAAAACGGAATCCTCAGAATTCGATAAAACAACGAGCTTTATCAACTTTATAAGGAAACACCTTTGTCAGACTTCATTAGAATACAAAGATTGCAATGGGTCGGACATGTGATAAGAATGGGAGAGGATAGGCTACCAAAAAGAGCAATAAACGCTAGGATGCAGGGAGAGAGACCGGTTGGAAAACCAAGAAAGCGCTGGGAAGACACAGTAAGCAGAGATGCACAAGCATTTTTAGTAGTCCTTGTATGGAGAAGAGCAGACAAAGATAAACAAGGGTGGAGGCAAAAAATAAAGGAGGCCACGACTCAATTTGGGCTGTGGTGTCGTAGAAGAAGGAGTTGAGCAGGATGGGAGAATGAACTTCATTTTTGTGCACTGTTTTAAGGTGTAAAATATGATAATATTGCATCTTTTTGTGCCTGCCGTTCCTGTTCTCTTAATGTTTGTTTTTTTCGTTTTTTACTAACACTTAAATGTTTATAACTTATAATAGTAACCAAACGATTACCTATTTAGTTAATAAAAATAAGTGTTTTAAGAAATTTAATAAAACGACTAATGATTAATGAATAGAATAGTTGAACTAGCTTAAAACGCACAGGACTCAAAACTAATACATACAAACAAGGTAATTTTTGAAGAAAACGGCATCAAAGATCAAACTAAATATTAAATTTAAAAGTGTATTTATATATTAGGTGTCTTAATTTTGCTTATTGTTGTTATTGGTGCCGACAAGGCAATCTACCTACTCTTATTGCAGTTTTATGATAGGAACGGTTTATGGTTTATGAATATAACTTTAACCTAATTTGTTATCATTTCCTGTTCGTAAAATGAAATAATTTTGAAAATTTATTTTGTTTTTTCAATAAAAATTTTCTTTTAGTGATCTTTTCGGGCCCCATTAAAAGGCGGGCCCGAGGCAGGGGCCTCATGGGCCTAGTGGTAAAATAGGCCCCGCATAGACCAAGGCATTTAGGAAAAAATAAATGATTTTTAGGGAAATAGTGAAACAGGAACAAGTATTCAATAGAAAAATGGGTGGAAATGCATAATTGCAGTATAAAATGCATCCAAAAGGACATAAACATTCATCCATGATTAAATTGAAGAGCATAGGACTCAATGAGTCTCCCTGTATTATTTCGCTGCCTATATCTATAGATTCTGTAAGTTGTTCATCTATTCTGACTTCCATTTTGTTGTTATGGTAGATTTTTTCAGTAGTTTTTATGATATCTAAGGGGAATTCTCTATTTTACAGAAGATGGATTACATCTGTGAGTCTTAACTCTACTCTGTCAAATGCTTTCTTCAAGTCAATCAGACATATAAATGCTGGTCTATTATACTCTAGTGATTTCTAAATAATTTGCTTTATGACGAATATTGCAACGTTACACGATCTTCCAGTACGAAAACCCTGTTGTTCATCTGCTAAACTTAACCTCTGATTCATTCGATCTTGTAAAAATTTAGTTGCAAGTTTTAGTGTAGTATTTAACAAGTTGATACTTCTGTAGTTTTCTGGCTACTTTTTATCTCCTTTTTGAATAGTAGAATTAGTTCGCTCGTTCTCCATTCTTCCGGTATTTTATTGTGTTTTATGATTTTGTTATTAATGTTAATTGTTCTGTCATTACTGCTCCACAATATCAGGAATCTTGAGTAATCTATTTGCATCACATCAATTAAGTGCCAAAAACAAACCCTCGAAACTCTAGATGACGTACCTTAGCAGTAACCCTGGGCACCCAGGTGCTTCGGAGGTCGGTTCTGATTGCAAATTCGTGTTCAGTGACCCCAAATACCCCCAAATAAGAAAATGTGGCACTTAATATACTGATTTTAACATGTTTGTGCATTTTTCGATGCGTTTTATACACTTTAAAATGTAATAAGGCATTTCCACCCATTTTTCTATTGTAGATTTTTTTTCCAGACGTCATCCTAATCCTAAATACAATGCAAAAAGTTGCAAGTCTCTAGGTACCTACTATATTTAAAAATATATTTATTCCTGTGTTTTTAGTGTTAAATGCCCTGGTCTAATAAAAACAATGCCATACCTACATGTAAAATTAAAGTTGGTGGTCATAGTCTAGAAATATTGTCATTTCTAGGTCAATCTAAGCTAGGTATTTTTTTTTCTAGGTCTGATAAGAATAGTGTGTATTATTAAAATCTAATGTGTTGCATTTTTATTTTCAAAGGAACAAACATCTGTGAATTATCTACCTCAACAATTCGTATAGACATCTGATTCTGGGTGCATGCTTTGTTAAATGATTTACCTCCCTCTGTTTCAGCTACTTCTCAGCGCCCTGTAATCCTGTAAAACTCTTCATAGCCTTCTCCCTTCATAGATAAAATTTTATTTAACTGTACTGATACCGAACACTCGTGGACTCGTGGAGTACCGGTCCGATTCCGATATCAACCGATTGTTGATACAATACTCAAATAGGTATTTACTCGCTCTGATACGATTGGTACCAAGTAACGAAGTAATCAGAGTAATCAAAGTAATCAAAGTAATCAAAGTAACGATTTGCCTGACTGTATAGTAATCGTTACTTTCGGTATTCGTAAGTAACGAGTACGTTGTAACTTGACTACTGTTATAGAGCTTAAGAAACGTATTTTTCTATCTATTAGACGTATGCATGTCACTTTGTTAAAACTACGTTCTTCGTAATCAAAAAGTACAACGTAAATATGAAGCAAAGACTGATGTCAATTAACAGTCATATTTAAATTACTGAAAAGTGATCCTAAACAATGTGCCAAACTTTTGTCAATTTGTATATTAATGTTAGAATTTTAGCAAGTTTTATGGTCATTTAATCATCATTTCACCCTTATACTCCTTTCTATGTCATTAATTCAGAATAAAATCCCTTACACGCGTCTATTAAAAAGCCGAAAAATATAAATAGTGCGAGGAGATAAAAATGTAAGTTAAGGCAGACTGTTATCGTCTCAATTCATCTTGAGTATCGCGAAGTGTTGTGCGTGTCGTGTTCTACAAGCATCACCATTGTAGCAGTGTTTCTGCGGTTTCGAGAGGCGGTAACCTAGCAACGGGAAGCGGCGAAGGGTAGGAGCTACCGCCCGCGACCGAGCAAGCTGTTTTAAGCAAGACACCCTGTTAGAATAATTATATCTCCAGATAACAGGATCATGAGATTATCCACTTTAGTATCGCCCCATTTCATTTGTTTAAATGCTAACACACTCTTACAAGCAGCAATTATATCTGTTGGCTCTTATCCTTCTATTTATATGAGTCCTTTTAGGCCCTAATCAAGATCGCATCCTCGCTAAAATTTTGTTTTATGAGCATTCACATAAGAAATAATCAGCTTCACTATAAACAAAAAGTGAAAAATTATAACTCAAAGCAACTTAAAATACAACAAACAACATTTGAAAATGGTTTTCCAAAAAAAATCTGCACTCTTAATCGATTTATATTTTTGGACAAATACCTCTAGGGTGTTTTCCTTGTTTATTTAACAGATATCCCTCTAAACTAAGGTAATGTCTAGGAAATAATACATAAATTAAGAATATAGGATGAATTAATAGACTCCACAAAAACTATGCACAAACAAAATTAGGCCCACTGTTGTACTTCCGTAGAACAAAGGGTATGCAGTATGCATGCAACATTTTCTTAACCATTGCTCTTATTCCTCATACAAGCAAAATCCTGCTACATAAAAAAATATGAAAAAATAGTTTTTAGGAAACGCTTTTCTTTAGTTCCGGGTGACTAAAATTATAAATATTAAAAAATCAACTAAAAAGCAAAAATAAAAAAAATTGAAAAAATCCAACACATTCGTCAAAGAAAAGCGTGGGGCGTCTTCATCGAATAAACGGTTTTCGCCCCACGCTTTTCTTTAACGAATGTGTTGGATTTTTTAAATTTTTTTTATTTTTTGCTTTTTAGTTGATTTTTTAATATTTATAATTTTAGTCACCCGGAACTAAAGAAAAGCGTTTCCTAAAAACTTTTTTTCATATTTTTTTATTTTTTACTTTTTAGTCTTACACTTTTCAAACATTAAAATATATCGTCATGTTTATTAAAATATGTATATAAAACATATGATATACAAACATAAAAAGTAGTCGGAATCGGCAAAAAATTTGAAACTTCATTGTTTATTTGTGAAGCATAACGTAAACAATTAACGTAGAAAGTGAAATTATGTATAGTTCATATCATTAGCTACAATCCGTAAAAATTTCAAATTTCTAGATTGTAAAAAACAAGAGAATTTAAGCATTTTCCATTAAAATCGTTTTTTTAACAATTATTAAACATAAACAAATTTTTTTTATTGACTATTCGTGTATTGTTCCCGCGAATGCATATGTCTGCAAATTTTCATTCATTTGCATTGATGAAAAGGCAGGCAAATTGACCTCTAAAGATTTGACGCAAACTATTGAACTAAAGAAAAGCGTTTAAAAAAAAAGAAGAATTGGTGTAACTTATTAAATTTAAATTAAAATACATTTTACTGCTGTCATAAACCAGACAAAAATGTTTATATCACAAATAATCATTGCCTTTCGCTTAAATTGAATGTTAAAACTTCCAAGAGGCAGGTGGCTGGCGGGAGCTGGCTTGAATATTTAATTTAATCGAAAAGCAATGTTCATTTCTGTAATACACATTTTTTCTGTTTACGGGCAACTGTAAAATGTATTCTGAGTTAAATAAATTACATACATTCTTCTTTTTGTCAAATAATTTAATTAAAAAATTATTTTTGGACACCCTGTACAAATAATTATATAAATTTTTACATTACTGAATAAAGAATTGAATTGCCTTTCAAATGAGCTATCGCATGTCCCCTATTCTCATTTAAAAAAATCATCGATTACGTCATCGCGCCCAGATGGATGACGTCACTAGTATGACATATATGCCAAAATATCGTAATTTCAAAATAAAAATCGACCTCTTTCGAAATTTTTCCTTAAAGTCGCCATTTTACGAAATAACGAATTTATTCCTTTCATTTGCATCATACTGTATAAACAAACATATGAGTGTTCAAAATTTAAAGTTTTATTGTTTATTTATGACGCATAACGTAAAAAATTAACGTAAAAAGTGAAATTATGTATAGGTTATATCATTAGCTACAATCCGTAAAAGTTTCAAGTTTCTACATTGAAAAAACAAGAGAATTTAGGCATTTTTCCATTAAAATCGTTTTTTTATTTAAACAATTAATAAACATAAACAAAAAATTTTTGTTGTCTATTCGTGTATTGTTCCCGCGAATGCATATGTCTGCAAATTTTCATTCATTTGAATGGAAGAAAAGGTAGTCAAATTAACATCCAAAGATTTGACGCAATCTATTGAACTAAATAAAAGCGTTTAAAAATCATCGATTACGTCATCGCGCCCAGAAGGATGACGTCACTAGTATGACATATATGCCAAAATATCGTAATTTAAAAATAAAATCTTTCGGGATTTTTCCTTAACCCTGGATTGCTACACTTATTTTCTAAACTCAATCTGCTACATCGAGGTACAGTGGTACCCCAAATAAAATCGACCTAAAATATTTATATATGTATGTTTTAAGAACTTATGACAAAAACAATCTTAAGATAACATGCTAAGAATTTATTTTGTATACAAAAATATTTTATTATATTATTATTCACAAGTTTATTTTCATATTTTCTACACCCACTACTGCAAATTGGTGTAACTTACAAACAAGGTTGGGGTACAAGTGTACCCCAGGTAGCATTCCAGGGTTCAAGTCGCCTTTTTACGAAATAACGAATTGATTCCTTTCACTTGCATCGTACTGTATAAACAAACATATGAGTGTTCAAAATTTAAAACTTTATTGTTTATTTATGACGCATAACGTAAACAATTAACGTAAAAAGTGAAATTATGTATAGGTTATATCATTAGCTACCATCCGTAAAAGTTTCAAGTTTCTACATTGTAAAAAACAAGAGAATTTAGGCCTTTTTCCATTAAAATCGTTTTTTTTATTTAAACAATTAAGAAACATAAACAAAAATTTTTTGTTGTCTATTCGTGTATTGTCACCGCGAATGCATATGTCTGCAAATTTTCATTCATTTGCATGGAAGAAAAGGTAGTCAAATTAACATCCAAAGATTTGACGCAATCTATTGAACTAAATAAAAGCGTTTAATAATCAATGAACGGCTAAAGAACTTTCTACTTCCAGAGGTAGCTAAAGAAAAATGTGGATTTGTACCAGGAAAAGGAAGGTGTGAGCAAATATTGAACACCAGACAGATAATAGAAAATGCGAGGGAACACAATACACCAATGTTGCTCTGTTACGTAGATTACACAAAGGATTTCGATTAAGTAAAATGGGATCCCCTATGAAGTGAAATGGGAAACATGGGAGTACCTAGCCACCTAGTTAACCTATCACCATTCTTCTTCTTCTTCTAAACTCAGGCGAGACTCATTAGTCTCTGGCACTTGGTCATAAGACCTTTGTACCAAACCCTGTTTTTCTCCTTAAATTTTAATAAGTCCTGTGGCCTCAACGAAGGCCAACAGTTTTCTTATTGGTAGTTTTAGGATCTCTTCTGGTTCAAACCTCATTTGGCCAGTGAAGTCCTGCCTTACATCACCTGGCACACTGCAATGGCATAGTATGTGTATGGCAGTCTCTTCTTCCATTTCGCACTTTCTGCACCATGGTTCATTCACCTTACCTAGTTGAAGGATCACCATTATGAAGGAAACTAGTGAATGAAATCGAGATGATCAAATCGCTAAGCTGGATAAGCAAAGAATTCGGACTTCGATCACCACCGAAAAACACAAATAATGATGGTAGACAGGGCAAAATAATAAAGAATGCTAAGCTAGATTGGTAGAAGTAATATCGAAGCCTTCGAAATCTGGATCTACAGAAGAGTTCTATTCCTGTCCTGGACAGAACACCCAATAATGGAAATAATGGAAAGGTTTCATAGCAAGAAGAACGGGAAACATGGAACTATTGGTATAAGAAGGAAAGGTAGAAGGCCGAAGACCAAGAGGAAGGTCTCCAACACGATGGGCAGACCTAATGAAGACACTGGTGGTAAAATTCCTACATGAAGATGTTCATCTGGCACAGCATCGCAACCAATGGAGACAGCAAGCTAACAATATTTAGAGTGCCACCTCGCCCTGACAAGGGCTTCAGGAATGAGGAGGAGGACTTAAAATAAATTTCCTCTTTCCTCGTTGGAGGTCACTAAAGGTATGCATTGGCAGGCGCGGATACAGGGGTGGGTCAACGGGTCCATGGACCCCCTATTGTATTTAGTCTATAAGTATTTTTTTATTATTTATTTATTTATTTTTTTCTGTTAACTCTAAACTTTAAGCCATCAGTACAACACTAAATTACACGACAACCGCCTCCAAAGAATTGAAAGAAGCCATAAAATCTAATAAAACACCATTCTCTATCTGCATGAAAAATAATCTGCAGGCGCATTTGTTTGGGTACCGATGGAAGCATAAACAACGGAAATATTTTTCTCAATTCAAAGAGTAACACAAATTATATTTTAAAATGCAAATACATTACACTGGGTATAAACCTTATCTCATGAAAAGTCACGTTTCAAATTTGCGATACAATAAAGATATAAAAATTTGTATTTTACTAGATAATTTATGCGTACCTACCCATTGATGGTAGAAAGGTTAATCTTTATGGTAAAGAACGACCAGTGAGATTAATAGTCGTGAATTGTCTATCAATCCTTTTGATACCGTAGGTATCTGGGTTATATAGTGTATTTTATCCTTAGAGTAAGTGTGAGTCGTATGACTAAAATCTGGAAAATATAATATTTGAACAGTGTTGCCACAGGTCTTGGACAGAATTTCGGGAGACTGCTCCTATTTTTTTGGTAGAAATCGTCAAATTTCGGTAGATTTCATTTTTTTATTCTTTTGCTATCACATTGCAAAACAATGATACTTTAGGTACGAGTATTAAATAATAAACTACATTCATCATCATATAATGATCAATAATCACCATTCATTATAAAAATCGTTCAAAGTTCAAAATCGGTATACCTTAAAAAAATGTATTTTCTCGGCTTTCTAGGTATTATAGAGCAATTTTCTTCATTTTTTTTAATCCAAAGTAACTCGAGTAGAGCCGTCTAACTAACGCAATACTAAATATCAAGGATGCTTTAGTTTTGTTATATGGAATTAATTTATTTATAATAAAATTAAACTGCATATTTTTTCCTCTTGTAGACTTTTTAAAAAAACTTACCATACGTGTTACAGTGATGAGCGCGCTAATAACCGGCAAAATAACGCATAAGATGGAAAACATATTAAATTCTGAGACAAAAAGAAATAAAACTAGTAGAGTTGTTAAATTTAGCGATAGTAACATATAAATTGACATTAGATTGATTGTTTCCCAATTTTAGACGTATCAGAGGAATGTGTCAACTAAAACGGTCACTGTGACAGTGACATTTCTCAAACTCGTCAGATACGTCTAAAGGTGGGAAACAATCAAAATAATGCCAATTTATAAGTTACGATCGCTAAATTTAACACCTCCACTAGGTTCATCTCGTTTTATCTCACGACTTAATATGTTTTCCATCTTTTGCGTTATTTTGCCGGTTATTAGTGAGCTCATCACGGTATTTAGAACACTACATACGACAGTTACTAGTTGGTGGACAACGTCTCTGATTTAACCCCGTCGATGTCTGAATAATGAATAATCTCTTCTTTACTTTCTCCGTATCTATAAATAAATCATAATTGTTTTGTTATGATTGACTACACCTGAATGTGACCGTGAAAATACTAATAGTAACATAATTGCTGACTTCGAGTGTTTTCAAAACGAGTGGCCTACATTGCAAAACCAAAGTCACCATATACGTAATGTAAACAATACATGTAAATAATATTTGTTTGAGACTTTGAAAATTAAATAGATATGGATTACTCTTATTTTTTGGATGCTAATATAAATCCTGTACATCCCTATCCCTTAGAAAAAATTTTTCTGAGAGATGTACATTATTTTCTCTGCCCTTCCGACAAAGAAGAACATTTTTCTAGACAACGTCGCCAATTGATTACTGTGTTTCAAACAATACAAAATTAAATATATATTCCCTATAACTAGTTACTAAACACAAAGAAAAAAAATGTTCGATATCAACATTGTTCCCGTTTTCACCTGTCAATCAATGTGTCCTTGGACTGTAAGCATATAGTCTGTATGTTGGTATAAAATGATCGAAAATTCCTCGGGCTACTGTCTCGGCTTCTTTATTGCACACTGGTATACTTACTGTCCTGACTTTCGTCAGCTCACACAACATTGTGATACAGTATCTATTGCCTTCATTATTTTAGTGAAGGGACCTATCGTATCTATGTACACTATGTCACATGGTTTTGTAGAAGTGTCCGATATCACGAATTATTTGACATGTGTTCTTTTCAGTTTGTTAATTTGACATTTATGACATTGTTTATCGTATTTTCTTACGTCTTTTTCCAAATTTTTCCATCTGAATCTTGTTTTTAGCTTCTTTATTAGTCTATTATTCCCTACGTGTCTTCACATCGGATGATTATGATATTCCTCTATTAATCTATGTTTTTCTTTGTCATCTTCTATTGTTTCTGGTTTCCTCTGTACGTTTGGTTGTTAAACTGTCTATATCTTCTGTGCGAATAATTCCTTTGGTTTTCCGTTGCTTCGTTCTGTTGTCCGAAGGTATTTCTTTTCCCTCTATCATATTTGTTGTGATATCCCATCCTGTATTGATGCTGTCCTCTTCTATTTTCATAATTTGTCCTATAATTTAACACTCTTCCCTGTGTGTTATCTTCTGTCGTATCAATCGATAAAAAAATTGGATACTACTTCTTGCGGTGTTGTGAAGTTACCTGCCTCCAGTATTAGCTTAGCTTTATCTGTATTAACGTTTCGTTTCATTGTTGCTACAACTGTTTCCGTCGTGTATTTTTTTCGCTAATTCCAATGGTATTCCTTCCGCTATGTATGCTACTTTCAACTGTTCTGCTAGTTCTTCCACTTCAGATGCATACACTGCTGCATCTTTATGCCCTTGCCTTTTCTTTGCTAACTTGGCTATCACAGTTTTCGGACTATCGCCTCTTAATTCTTTTTTCAGTGTCGCAGTTATACGTGGGATTGTATCTTCTGTGGTTATCAGGTTTCTAGCCTTATTGGTCAATCTTGTCTTTATTAATGTTATCGCTGTTTCTTCATGTCCTTCCGCTATTTTCTCAAGAAGTTTTAGTGCGTCTAAAAATGGTTGTAGTTTACCTGCGCTTCCATCGAACTCGTAGGACAACACCTTGCTTGCTATATTTAAAAATTCGTTGATCGTCAAAGCCGTGTTTATATCTTGCTTTATGTCGCTTTGTTTCTCTTCTATTTCCTCGTCACTTTGTTCTTCTTCTATTTCCTTGTCGATTGACTGATGTATCGAACTTGGAACTACTGTTCTTAAATTTACTGCTTGTATTAATTATTTTTTAATTATTATAATACTTTAATTATTTTAATGAAAAGTATCCAATTCTTCATATTTAAAATAAAGGCCTTAAGCTATCTGTATTGGATGGAAAGTAATAAATTAAAAAATACAGATATAATTCTGAATGACTTACTTGAGACAAACAGCTCCCTACTCCTCAACCTAGTCAGATGCAGACTTTAAAGCGTAGACGTATTGTATATATATTCTGGTAAATAGTGTTTTAACAAATCAACCCCATCATCGGGGGTAACCACCCCCAGGAGCAAGATGCCATCATTGAAAGCCCTTTTGTGTTCTGCTATGTGTTTGTCAAAGGTTCTGTCAGTTTGACCTATGTAAGTTTTTGGACAGCCACCACATGTCAGTTTGTATACAGTATACATACACCAATCTGTAATTGCTTTTTCGTTTTGGCTCTAATTGTTCTTTTACTTTATCCAGATTTATTTAGATTTATTCTACATTTGCTACATTGTTGTATATTGTTTCAATGATAACTTATAATATTTTACTTCTGGCTCAATACAAAGTTATTTGTTGATCCTCTGGGAGGGGCAGCAAAAGCATAATACCGTATATTATTTTTAAAATAACAGTTTTTCCTGATACAACATTTTATCAGTATTCTATCAATATACGGTTAAAGCAATAAAAACTTTCTAATATACAATAACAACGAAAGGAAGGCAGGAAACGATGGCGTAGACTCCCAAATCTTCATCGATTTATATGATTTAGAAGGATGTGTTCACTATTCTCGCTCTAACAGAATATGGGAACATCATATCCGGTCAGGGGCTTGTTGCACGAATACGGGAATATCCATTCGTTTGCTACCGACGTTCTATTCTCTGTCTCGTTCGCTTGGAAGATATTGTATTATTGAATTTGTCCAGAGCTTATGTATCCCGTGGGACCCATCTTATGCTCCATCCTGCATTGTCAGCATATATAGATTATTATATAGACATCTGGTCTGTTCACTGTGGAATCTTACAGATATAAAAGTATCGGCTGCTTCCAGGGGCGTGTTGCATACGGTTCAAATATTAATACTTAGTATTTCTCAGCATTTTTTATATGTTAGTAAAAAACGGACCGGACTTGGAATCTTTTAATTGCTGTTCACAATAAAACATGAATGTACCTTAATTTTCAAGTACCTTTTTCGTAAGTGAAGGATTTGATGGAAGTTTATTTTATCTAAGAATAAAACACTGAAAACTTTTGTTTTCAATATTTCTACTAAATTTATTATAAGTTAATGTCATCACAGCTGTTTCGGCAGAGTGCCCTTCTCATGTGAATAAGTTTTACTATTCATATATAAATAAAAATCAAAATAAAAACGTTTATTACCCTAATAATATTTAAAATAAATTCTTTAAGATATAGCATTTCTTTTTTGATGTTCCGCTGTTGCACCACCTTTTCTTTGAACTGCTTCCTCTTCGGGTACCAGGCTTTTTTTATCCGCCCTTGCCACAAAGACACGTTGAATGCTACTAGGAGCACTCCTAAATCATAATTTACAATGTATAAACTTTGGAAATCATGATTTGGGATTTACAATGTATATAAATAATTGTAAATTATGATTCGGGAGTGCTCCTAGAAGCAATTAACGTATCTTGGTTTGTTTATTGCTACTGTATCTTAATTGTAAATTTAGTATAGGTACTCTTAAAAATCCAATTTAACTATTCAATACTTTTTTAAATATTCTTTGCCTCCTTAATCTACGCTACTGTTTCTAGAATTGTAGAAAGAAAACCTAACCTGGTTTCCTTTGCATCGAATGTGATATTTTCGGAACCATATTGCCGATATGAACCCAAATAAACCGATATGCTATAATACATAAAAACGAGGTTTATACGATAAGGATTTATATATATATATATATATATATATATATATATATATATATATATATATATATATATACAGGATGTATATGTGTATATGTATATGTATTTATATATATATATATATATATATATATATATATATATATATATATATATATATATATATATATATATATACAGGATGTGTGATCACAACTGACCAGTTAGGCACTAAATTGCTAATATAATTGGGTGTGCAGTTGAATAGGGAAAAAAGAAGACCATTAACGTGTTCTCATTTAAACCAATGCATTATATTTCGTACATAGTCATGTACATCATCAGATGCTAGGCTACAATATACAAATAGTGACGAGTTTTTTACGATTTGTTTTTTTGAGACGTAATTTCGTATGTACATGTACAAAACCATGAAGTGGAAAAAGTTATTGTATCCAACATCAATCCTTTCTCTATAAAGTAAGTCATCAAATTTTGTAACATTTGGACTGTTTTTTCACTATTTGTATATTGTAGCCTAGCATCTGATGATGTACATGACTATGTACGAAATATAATGCATTGGTTTAAATGAGAACACGTTAATGGTCTTCTCTTTTCCCTATTCAACTGCACACCCAATTATATTAGCAATTTAGTATATATATATATATATATATATATATATATATATATATATATATATATATATATATATATATATATATATATACAGGGTGAGGCAAATAAAGGGCCTATTAGAAATATCTCGAGAACTAAAGGCAACAGAATCATGAAAATTTGAATTAACGGGTTTTGAAGAGTAATCTATTTAATGAAAATATTTTCATCTATTTGCTACTTCCGGTTATACTGGAAGTTGCTTATAACTTCGTTTTTTAAATGGGACACCCTGTATATTTTTACATTTTTGGATTCTCTTCGATGTCTTCTTTTTTAAAATATGAGGTTTTGCAATGTTATACAGGGTATTTTAAAAGATAATTACGTTTTTGTATTAATTTCGTAGCAACATTCACACCCTGTAGAAATGTAGTAGTTTGACATATAAAACTCTACTTACGTTCAAATGATTTTTAATATAGTCTACTATTGTTAAGAATCATTAGTATAGCTAAATTTTTATTTTTAGTATACAGGGTTGGTCGAAACTCGGAATGAGTATTTTCTGAGTTTTCTTAAAAGGAATCTTTCTTGTATTTTAGTATTGTAATGAAATGATATTTTATGGTACTTTTTTATTTCTTAAGCATTCCCTATACCTAACTGCCTTAATTTGTGCTTAATTGTTAATCGCACCATCAATCTTAACTACGTAGGTATTTTGATAGCTAAACCATTATTGGTAATTTTAAGGATTAGTCTGGATAAATATGTATTTATTTCTGAAAAATTATTTGTGATTCAATTTTTTCACGGCCAACCTAATAAAATTTTACGTATTTTTTGTTGCAATTAATGTTTAGCTTGAATCACCAATAGCTCACAAATTAAAGCAATTAGGTATAGGGAATACTTATAAAATAAAAAAGTACCATGAAATATAATTTCATTACAGTACTAAAATACAGGGTGTTCCATTTAAGAAAACTCAGAAAATATTCATTCCGAGTTTAGACCAACCCTGTATACTAAAATTTCAAAATTAGCTATACTAATGATTGTTAACAATAGTAGACTACATTAAAAATCACTTGAACGTAAGCAGAGTTTTCAATGTCAAATTGTTACAATTCTACAGGGTGTGAATGTTGCTACGAAATTAATAAAAAAAACGTAAATATCTTTTAAAATACCCTGTATAATATTAAAAAACCTCATATTTTAAGAAAAAGATATTGAGGAGAATCCAAAAATGTAAAAATATACAGGGTGTCCCATTAAAAAAAACGAAGTTATAAGCAACTTCCGGTATAACCGGAAGTTGCAAAGAGATAAAAATATTTTCATTTAATAGATCATCCTTCAAAACCTCTACATTCCAATTTTCATGATTCTGTTGCCTTTAGTTCTCGAGATATTTCTAATAGGCCAGTTATCGGCCTCACCCTATATATATATATATATATATATATATATATATATATATATATATATATATATATATATATATATATATATATATATATATATATATATATATATATATATATATATATATATATCTTTGAAACACACTCAGTGATCAAAAGATCTAAGTTATTGGTTTACCGACCAAACGTAACTAAATCAAACAAATGAAATAGAGAATGTGGAAAAATCCCCTTACGAACAATTCACACATCCACCATTTCAGGTTGGGAAAAATTTCTTGAATAGAATCAAAAATCAATAGAATCAAAAAAAATTTTTTTTTTTTTTTTGTTTTTCAAACATATGTTTTACTTATAGTAATTAGGGAATTAAAACGTGAGGCTGTCATGGTCAGATTATGCGGCGTAGATATACGCTCCTGCTATGTCTGGGTCTCGAATGTTGTTTTTATATATATATATATATATATATATATATATATATATATATATTATATATATATATTATATATATATATATATATGCTTTCTGTTGTTTTCCGGGTTTGACTCCGCGTTGAATAATTTTGGTTTTGATAAAAACCATTATTTTGACGACGTTTCGGCAAGATCTCACTTGCCATTGTCAAGTCAGGTAGTTCCGCTTCTCGCTGCTGCTTGAAGTAAACTTTTTACAGTTTACTTCAAGCAGCAGCGAGAAGCGGAACTACCTGACTTGACAATGGCAAGTGAGATCTTGCCGAAACGTCGTCAAAATAATGGTTTTTATCAAAACCAAAATTATTCAACGCGGAGTCAAACCCGGAAAACAACAGAAAGCACATATAGCTCCCGCGGAAACTTCAAGTGTAACATATATATATATATATATATATATATATATATATATATATATATATATATATATATATATATATATATATATATATATATATATATATATATATATATATATATATATATATATATATATAAAAACTCTAAAAATATAAAGAGGGAAATTCTCATTCAAGTTGCATCCAAAATATAATAGGTAGATAATGAAATTATGTATTATGATCAGTTACAAAATTTTAAGTTTTTCATATTTGTTTGAAAATGTTATAGTAAAATGTAAAATCATAAGCTGCTACACAATAATTACGTTATGCCAATATGTTTTGTCTTTGAGAACTTTACTGTTTTGTCGTTGACAGCTCTAGAGCCATTTATGTCAATGACAAATTATGATGAATTTGCGCTTGGAGGTTAGAATTGAATTTGTCTGTTTTTGTTTTATTTTTACAAGATTATTATCGTTTTATCTATGTAGTATGTTTTAATAATGTATTCGTGGTAATTGTGAGTGAAAAGAAACTATGTTTTAATTTTAAAGACATTTTTCAAAAGATATCGATTTTTGAGAATAAAATCATAATAGGTAAGGCTAAAGCCATCCATGGAACTAAAATAGTGGAGATAAAGACACTTTTATTGAATGCAAAGTTTTCTCAACGTCAGATGGCTCAACATTGCCAAGTAGCGCAAGCAACAGTGAGCAATATCAAGAAAAAAATTAATACCAACAAATCCCTGACTTATCAACGTGCCCAAAAATGTGGTCGAAAGCGTGTCACTACATCCAGAGACGAGAGAAAAAATAAGGGGTATCTTCGTAAACAACAGAAAGAAATCACGAAAAATCCTCACGTGACTTATTCGTGAAGCTGGGATGCCAATTGCCGACATGACAGTCCCCTTGACAAAAAACCAAAGTTGACTGTCGTAATGATTAAAAAGAGACTGTAATGGGTCAAAGACCAATTGTGCAATATTTCAGCTGCCTGTATGGGATCTGGGTTTTTGACGAAAATTGCAGTGTCATCTGCAAATATTGCGATTGTGGATCCTTCTCCAGTTGGGAAATCAGCTGTAAAGATTGTTAGTGGCGTACTGATAGAACAGCGGGCCCTGGTTCCAGTTGGGATGCGGGCCCGACGCCCAATAAAAACACATATTGTACATATATATATATATATATATATATATATATATATATATATATATATATATATATATATATATAAATATATATATGCTTTCTGTTTTCCGGGTTTGACTCCGCGTTGAATAATTTTGGTTTTGAGAAAAACCATTATTTTGACGACGTTTCGGAAAGATCTCACTTGCCATTGTCAAGTCAGGTAGTTCCGCTTCTCGCTGTTGCTTGAAATAGACTGAATTTTTATTCACGATACCGTAACTTATATAGTTGATCCTGATGTATTTGCTTGACCTGCGCGTCTCTTGGATCTTGTGATTGGTCCAGTTTATGTTGGGGGGTCTGGAAGGGTGACACGCGTAGATGTCGCTGCTTGATTTATTTTGGTCTTTTTCTTCAGTACCGTTTTCCATGTTGTAGGAAGCCGTTGCGCATCATCTCTTTGGTTTAGACCGTTGTGATTTCTTTCGATTTCTATCGATTCACTGATTTCACGTTTTCTTTTTATTTCTATGTTAGCTAACATCGTTGTTTGGTTCAGGTTTATTTTATGTCCTGTATTTGCGACATGTTGTGCAAGGGATGACGTGGTTTCTCCCCTTTCGATGGCATTTCGGTGTTCTTCTCGTCGTACATGGATTCTTCGGTTGGTCTGTCCAATGTACGACTTTCCACAATCCCCACACGGAATCTCGTATACTCCTTGACTTTCTAACGATATTTTGGTTTTTGGTGTTGGTAGAATAGTTGAGATCTTTCTGTCGGTGTTAAATATCGTTTCTATGTTATGTTTTCTCAGCACTCTCCCTATTTTCTCTGTTGTACCCTTAACATATGGCAGAATGGTTTTGCCGATCGGTTTTTCGTCTTCTGTTGGGTCCTTCATTCTTCTTCGAGCATTTTGATCTTTTTCGATGGTGTATGTTGAGAAGCCGTTTCCTCTTAACGCTGTTTTCACATTATGCATTTCTTCATTTTGATGTTCTTGGTCTGTCAGTCTTTCAGATCTTGTAATCACGGTTTTGATGACTGAATGTAATTGTGCAGGATGGTGGTGTGAAGCAGCATTTAGATATCTATCGGTATGTGTCGGTTTCCGATACACTGAATGGCCTATGTGTCCGTCTTGTTTCTTTATTATTAACACATCTAGGAATGGTATTTGATCGTTTTCTTCCAGTTCCATAGTAAACTGAATTTTATGGTGGATATTGTTGATGTGTTCTAAAAATGCCTTTAGTTTTTCTTCTCCGTGGGTCCAGATGATAAAAGTTTCATCCCCGTATCTAAGCCAAAGTTTAGGTTTGTATTCAGCTGTTTCTATTGCACGCTGTTCTATTTCCTTCATAAACAAGTTCGCTATTACTGCTGACAGTGGGGAACCCATCGGTGCTCCCTCAACTTGTTTATATCTTTGCTCCTTATAGATGAAATATGTGTTATTTAAACAGTGTTTGGTTAGGTTTAGAGTACTCTAAACCTAACCAAACACTGTATATATCTTTGCTCCTTATAGATGAAATATGTGTTATTTAAACAGTGTTTGGTTAGGTTTAGAGTACTCTAAACCTAACCAAACACTGTTTTACAACACTGTTTTATAACACATATTTTAGAGTCTCTAAACCTAACCAAACACTGTTTAAATAACACATATTTCATCTATAAGGAGCAAAGATATAAACAAGTTGAGGGAGCACCGATGGGTTCCCCACTGTCACCAGTAATAACGAACTTGTTTATGAAGGAAATAGAACAGCGGACAATAGAAACAGCTGAATACAAACCTAAACTTTGGCTTAGATACGTAGATGACACATTTATCATCTGGACCCACGGAGAAGAAAAACTAAAGGCATTTTTAGAACACTTTTTAGAGTACTCTAAACCTAACCAAACACTGTTTAAATAACACATATTTCATCTATAAGGAGCAAAGATATAAACAAGTTGAGGGAGCACCGATGGGTTCCCCACTGTCACCAGTAATAGCGAACTTGTTTATGAAGGAAATAGAACAGCGGACAATAGAAACAGCTGAATACAAACCTAAACTTTGGCTTAGATACGTGGATGACACTTTTATCATCAGGACCCACGGAGAAGAAAAACTAAAGGCATTTTTAGAACACACAACTGGTTCCAGTTGGGATGCGGGCCCGACGCCCAATAAAAACACATATTGTACATATATATATATATATATATATATATATATATATATATATATATATATATATATATATATATATGCTTTCTGTTTTCCGGGTTTGACTCCGCGTTGAATAATTTTGGTTTTGAGAAAAACCATTATTTTGACGACGTTTCGGCAAGATCTCACTTGCCATTGTCAAGTCAGGTGGTTCCGCTTCTCGCTGCTGCTTGAAGTAAACTGCTTTTGTTTACTTCAAGCAGCAGCGAGAAGCGGAACCACCTGACTTGACAATGGCAAGTGAGATCTTGCCGAAACGTCGTCAAAATAATGGTTTTTCTCAAAACCAAAATTATTCAACGTGGAGTCAAACCCGGAAAACAACAGAAAGCATATATATATATATATATATATATATATATATATATATATATATATATTTGAGTGGAATGTGTCTAAGGATATTCAACCTCTCATCCTTACCGATGAGCCCAGAGAGGTTGAAGAGGGCGAAACACATTTCTAAGAACTAGTGTTTGGATTTTTAATTCTATTCAAAAAATTTTCCCAACCCAAAATGGTGGATGTGTGAATTATTCGTAAGGGGATTTCTCCACATTCTCTATTTCATTTGATATATATATATATATATATATATATATATATATATATATATATATATACTGTGCTGTTTTTGTAACAATATAGGTTCCGGTACGCAATGTTCCGGGGGTCTAGGGAGTGTTCATAAGGGGGGTCCGCACCCAGGAAACCTTTTTGAATTTAGCCTTAATAAGGGCGTTTTAAAGCTATTTGGGAGCAACGAAAAAATTCAGGAATTTATCTATAATTTGTTGTTTTTTTTTAATTTTTTGTCCCAAGCGGTACCGGTACGCCGTACCGGCGCGTACCGTCATAAAACAGCACTATATATATACATATATATATATATATATATATATATATATATATATATATATATATATATATATATATATATATATATATATATAATATATATATATATATATATATATATATATATATATATATATATATATATAAATACTTTTTTCTTTTTGGGTGTGGTAGTCAAAATAAAATAGGGCTGTGCTAAGGCTTACTATTTATTCTATTCCAAGCTTTCGGAAGCAATTTCCTCCTTTTTCAAGGTTCTACAAAGAAATTACTTGCTAAGTACTCAAAAAGAAATACAAGGTTTACACAAATACACACATCCACATGTTCACTCAATTTTCGATAATCTTCTAATCCTTTCTTCAAAAAATTTTTCTTCTCCCAAACAAAGCAATTTCAACTATATCCGCAACATCCATTTGTCACAACTTGTACACAACTATATCTATTCAATATATATCCCATTCTCTCCACATCATCTTTTCAAACCGTTTTTCGTTTAGTGTCCAATCATAACTATTTCATTCTAAACTAAATCAACCAATAATACTGTACAATATATCTTTCAAGTTTCACACATCTAGTAGTTATTCCATTCAGCCAACCTTTCATTCATCATTTGGTTTGTTTGGTTGCCTGGTCTCTGGAGTCCCCAGTCTCTCAATAATGTTCATTAGTCTCAATAGTGATGTCAAATTTACTTTATATACCACAAACTCATCTATCTCAAATAAACACAATTTTTAATTTTCTCATATACTCAATAATCTTACTCAACACTTATCTTCATCTGACCCCACTTTAGTTGTAGCTTAGACACTTTTATCCAAGTTATTAATTTTTCTTTGCCCTAGATGTTATTTAACATAAAAGGACATAATAAAGAAATTTGGACTAAGCTTGTAATACAACCTTTTCATTCTTGTAAATTTGTGTTGATGAACCCATCTATATTTTATTAATTTATAAATAAGATTTTGCATTTACAACTTTTTCAGCATTTGATATCACGACCCCTATTTTGTCTCTAGTTTTTCAGCCAGTCTCTCAGCCATCATTTGTGTTGGTTCACAAATATAAATTATCTAATTTCAAAACATAAACCATACATTACATTATCTGTATGTTGTTTTGCCTACCTTTCTTCATCAATTTACGTACACTTCATTGATGATTGTGGGTACTCAAATTCCCCCCTTCTATTTTACATCTAGATAATCTATTCTCACTAACTCTTTATTTTTATAATTCCAACACACTGATGTTAGCTGTTATCATTGCTTGTACTATAAACAACTATAAATTTAGTAGCTGTGTAACCAATTTTTCATGATACTTCAAGTTCCATTGACAATTGTTGTCTTGACATCAGACAGATTCGCTTTTGATATCTCACATCTTAGTTGCCTGTCAGCTCTTGTAACATAATGACCTAATTTGTTACCTTTGACCCACTTACAACGTGTGGGAGTCATATGTTATCCTAGGGCCATATCCTTAGGGATTATATCCATCCTTTGGAATTTGCTATGTTAGCATTTTGATGTGACTTTTAGTCCATTTTTGAAAGGCTTTGACCTTCGTATTTTTTGGTTGGCTCACCATGTTCTTGTAAGTATAACCAAACTTTGATTCTACCTTGGTCATCACTTTAAGTTCAACATTTTGATAATTAATATGGTTATACTTATTTTAGGCAACACTGATGATGCTCTTTTTAGAGCGAAAACGTTCTGTTCGATGTTTGTAGCCCTATAGGGCTTTTTAAAATAATATACCTTTTACCAAGACCAAAATTTTTTATTAAATTTTACAAAGTTTTAACTTACCAAGAATGCTAGATTAAGCAAAAAACCGACATACGTTGAAAACGAACTTATTAAATAACATTTAAAGTAGTTAAAAAGTTAAAAAACACTGATTTTATAATTAAAAAATATGAAAACGACATGATGCATGTCGTCTTAAGTCTGGATCAAACCATTTCACGAACAGAAAGAGAGTCAAAAAGCGAGATTTACTGTTTAAATAAGTAGAAAGTTATGAAAAAACTTTTAAAAAGTATTATCTATGAAAGACAGTTGTAACGGACTGCAAATACTACCAATCGTAATACCAACTTAAATTTAGCGGGAAATTTGAAAAAAGTTTTTATTATTCATCAAAAAGAAAACATTATTTAGCAAATATGTTCAGAAAAAATATACTGAATTAATAATTAACTTGATCAAATAAATAAGAAAATTAAAAGAGATTACTAAGATGCAGAATCAGACTAGTCGAAAGTCAATATATAGTTATAAATTTTACTAAGATTATGGATCTCAGATCTCTTATTAATATTTTTTAATTATAAAATCAGTGTTTTTTAACTTTTTAACTACTTTAAATGTTATTTAATAAGTTCGTTTTCAACGTATGTCGGTTTTTTGCTTAATCTAGCATTCTTGGTAAGTTAAAACTTTGTATTTCTTTTTGAGTACTTAGCAAGTAATTTCTTTGTAGAACCTTGAAAAAGGAGGGAATTGCCTCCGAAAGCTTGGAATAGAATAAATAGTAAGCCTTAGTACAGCCCTATTTTATTTTGACTACCACACCCAAAAAGAAAAAAGTATTTATAAATTTTTCCCAAACTAGTCAAAAAACTTGGACTACCTTTATATATATATATATATTAATTAAACGAAAAGATTTTTCTGGTATACAGAAGAAATCTTTTCCGTAGCGGACGCGAAAATGTAAATTTCAAAGTCTTCATAAAAGGCGATGAACGACAAAAGACACCTCTTTGTGTCACAGATTTGTCTACAAAGCCACGTTATTCGCTACACATTCGTCAATAACGGAGAAGAACCGTGATATGAAAGGAAACGGCAATTGCATTTTATTTCACTTCGACCACCACCGATATTCTACACGACGTGTTTCGAGCTCATGTCAAGCTCTCGTCAGGAACATCTAGGTGGATGGTCGAGGTGTAAGAAAATGCTTTTGGCCTTTCTGGTAATAATAAAATAACCAGACTTCAGTACACTGGGTACGACATCTATATTAATTAAACGAAAAGATTTCTCTGGTATACAGAAGAAATCTTTTCCGTAGCGGACGCGAAAATGTAAATTTCAAAGTCTTCATAAAAGACGATGAACGACAAAAGACACCTCTTTGTGTCACAGATTTGTCTACAAAGCCACGTTATTCGCTACACATTCGTCAATAACGGAGAAGAACCGTGATATGAAAGGAAACGGCAATTGCATTTTATTTCACTTCGACCACCACCGATATTCTTCACGACGTGTTTCGAGCTCATGTCAAGCTCTCGTCAGGAACATCTAGGTGGATGATCGAGGTGTAAGAAAATGCTTTTGGCCTTTCTGGTAATAATAAAATAACCAGACTTCAGTGCACTTGGTACGACATCTATATTAATTAAACGAAAAGATTTCTCTGGTATACAGAAGAAATCTTTTCCGTAGCGGACGCGAAAATGTAAATTTCAAAGTCTTCATAAAAGGCGATGAACGACAAAAGACACCTCTTTGTGTCACAGATTTGTCTACAAAGCCACGTTATTCGCTACACATTCGTCAATAACGGAGAAGAACCGTGATATGAAAGGAAACGGCAATTGCATTTTATTTCACTTCGACCACCACCGATATTCTACACGACGTGTTTCGAGCTCATGTCAAGCTCTCGTCAGGAACATCTAGGTGGATGGTCGAGGTGTAAGAAAATGCTTTTGGCCTTTCTGGTAATAATAAAATAACCAGACTTCAGTACACTTGGTACGACATCTATATTAATTAAACGAAAAGATTTCTCTGGTATACAGAAGAAATCTTTTCCGTAGCGGACGCGAAAATGTAAATTTCAAAGTCTTCATAAAAGACGATGAACGACAAAAGACACCTCTTTGTGTCACAGATTTGTCTACAAAGCCACGTTATTCGCTACACATTCGTCAATAACGGAGAAGAACCGTGATATGAAAGGAAACGGCAATTGCATTTTATTTCACTTCGACCACCACCGATATTCTACACGACGTGTTTCGAGCTCATGTCAAGCTCTTGTCAGGAACATCTAGGTGGATGATCGAGGTGTAAGAAAATGCTTTTGGCCTTTCTGGTAATAATAAAATAACCAGACTTCAGTACACTTGGTACGACATCTATATTAATTAAACGAAAAGATTTCTCTGGTATACAGAAGAAATCTTTTCCGTAGCGGACGCGAAAATGTAAATTTCAAAGTCTTCATAAAAGGCGATGAACGACAAAAGACACCTCTTTGTGTCACAGATTTGTCTACAAAGCCACGTTATTCGCTACACATTCGTCAATAACGGAGAAGAACCGTGATATGAAAGGAAACGGCAATTGCATTTTATTTCACTTCGACCACCACCGATATTCTACACGACGTGTTTCGAGCTCATGTCAAGCTCTCGTCAGGAACATCTAGGTGGATGGTCGAGGTGTAAGAAAATGCTTTTGGCCTTTCTGGTAATAATAAAATAACCAGACTTCAGTACACTTGGTACGACATCTATATTAATTAAACGAAAAGATTTCTCTGGTATACAGAAGAAATCTTTTCCGTAGCGGACGCGAAAATTTAAATTTCAAAGTCTTCATAAAAGACGATGAACGACAAAAGACACCTCTTTGTGTCACAGATTTGTCTACAAAGCCACGTTATTCGCTACACATTCGTCAATAACGGAGAAGAACCGTGATATGAAAGGAAACGGCAATTGCATTTTATTTCACTTCGACCACCGCCGATATTCTACACGACGTGTTTCGAGCTCATGTCAAGCTCTCGTCAGGAACATCTAGGTGGATGGTCGAGGTGTAAGAAAATGCTTTTGGCCTTTCTGGTAATAATAAAATAACCAGACTTCAGTACACTTGGTACGACATCTATATTAATTAAACGAAAAGATTTCTCTGGTATACAGAAGAAATCTTTTCCGTAGCGGTCTACGGAAAAGATTTCTTCTGTATACCAGAGAAATCTTTTCGTTTAATTGATATAGATGTCGTACCAAGTGTACTGAAGTCTGGTTATTTTATTATTACCAGAAAGGCCAAAAGCATTTTCTTACACCTCGACCATCCACCTAGATGTTCCTGACGAGAGCTTGACATGAGCTCGAAACACGTCGTGTAGAATATCGGTGGTGGTCGAAGTGAAATAAAATGCAATTGCCGTTTCCTTTCATATCACGGTTCTTCTCCGTTATTGACGAATGTGTAGCGAATAACGTGGCTTTGTAGACAAATCTGTGACACAAAGAGGTGTCTTTTGTCGTTCATCGTCTTTTATGAAGACTTTGAAATTTACATTTTCGCGTCCGCTACGGAAAAGATTTCTTCTGTATACCAGAGAAATCTTTTCGTTTAATTAATATAGATGTCGTACCAAGTGTACTGAAGTCTGGTTATTTTATTATTACCAGAAAGGCCAAAAGCATTTTCTTACACCTCGACCATCCACCTAGATGTTCCTGACGAGAGCTTGACATGAGCTCGAAACACGTCGTGTAGAATATCGGTGGTGGTCGAAGTGAAATAAAAAGCAATTGCCGTTTCCTTTCATATCACGGTTCTTCTCCGTTATTGACGAATGTGTAGCGAATAACGTGGCTTTGTAGACAAATCTGTGACACAAAGAGGTGTCTTTTGTCGTTCATCGTCTTTTATGAAGACTTTGAAATTTACATTTTCGCGTCCGCTACGGAAAAGATTTCTTCTGTATACCAGAGAAATCTTTTCGTTTAATTAATATAGATGTCGTACCAAGTGTACTGAAGTCTGGTTATTTTATTATTACCAGAAAGGCCAAAAGCATTTTCTTACACCTCGACCATCCACCTAGATGTTCCTGACGAGAGCTTGACATGAGCTCGAAACACGTCGTGTAGAATATCGGTGGTGGTCGAAGTGAAATAAAATGCAATTGCCGTTTCCTTTCATATATATATATATATATATATATATATATATATATATATATATATATATATATATATATATAAACTAGAAATGATCACAGCTGATTAGTAGTTATCAATTTACAAATTATTTATTTATCAAATTATCCATTTCAGCTGTTAACCCAATAATTTGTAAATTGATATATATATATATATATATATATATATATATATATATATATATATATATATATATATATATATATATGAAAAGTTTTTAATAAACACTAAATATAATTACCGGTAGCAGGTTGGAACTCCTTTTGGATAGTCCTATCAGGGAAATTGAATCAATCCCTGCCTTCTGCAGATTCCAGGTGTTTCCTGACCCGGGAAACTAGTACCTGCTAAGGGTCCCCTGTCCAGGGTCACGGATGAAGCCCACAACGGCAGCCAGGGCGGAGAAGAAGGTCTTCACAACGGTCTGGAGGACGGAGGTGGCAGCCCCTTGGTTTTAGGGCTTGTATAAAATCGAACCTGGAAATCGGCAGCTGGTTTTTCAGTATCTGTATTGAGCGGAAGTCATTTAGGCCAGAACGGTCAATACAGAATAGTACTCGGTGCGGTGGCAACCACTTAAACAGCGTGTACACAGAGGTGTAGAAAGCCAAGGGAATGACTACTACACTATTTTTCCCAGGTTAATCAATATGGCTGAGGAAATAAACGATGGCCCCGAGTACGGGCGCTTCTTAAATGGGGCAGGGGTGCGAGGAATCTTCCGCTTGGCCAAATTTGATATACAGAGAAGTTGTAGAATAGGCACATGGAATGTGCGGAGTTTATATGAACCAGGAAAAACACACAATGCCATAAATGAGATGAAAAGGCTGCAAATATCAATTCTGGGTATCAGTGAAATGCGATGGCCCGGATCTGGCCAATGCCATGTGGATGATCATGAAGTATATTATGCAGGAGAATAGAGTAATTACCATCGTCATGGTGTAGGATTCATAGTCTCAAACGAGGTTAGCAAATGTGTTAGGGCGGTATGCCAGGTATCTGAACGAGTCATAATGATTCAGTTGAACGCGAAACCCAGAAACATAAATTTAATACAAGTGTATGCACCGACAGCGGAAAGTGAACTGGAAGAACTTGACAAGTTCTACGCCGATGTAAAAACTGTTACCGACCAACTCAAGACTAGAGATCTCACCATTCTGATGGGTGACCTTAATGCTAAGATAGGAAAAGGCAGACAAAGTAATATTATTGGCTGTTATGGACTGGGCGATAGAAATGAAAGGGGAGACTATTTCGCAGATTTTTGCAAAGAACATAATATATGTATAATGAATACCTTTTTCAAATTACCTAAAAGGAGATCATATACGTGGAAATCTCCAGCAGATACCCCCAATAATATCGTAAGAAACCAAATTGACTACATAACCATCAGTGAGCGTTACAGAAATGCAGTAAAGTCTGTAAAAACCTATCCTGGCGCCGATGTGCCATCTGATCACAATCTATTGTTAGCCGAAATAAAATTAAAACTTAAACGGTTAAAACAACAACGATCCTCTAACAAACTGGATACCGATTTTATTAGAAACAACAGTCAGGGGATTTCAAACAATTTAGAGAGCAATTTTGAGAATAGCGAACAACAAGAATCGATCGAGGATCGTTGGAACCAAATCAAAACGATTATAATCAACTCAACTCCAAACTTCAAAGAGAAAAATCAAAAGAAGCAACAGTGGATGAACGATGAGATTTTGAATTTGATGGAAAAAAGACGCAAATTTAAGAATCAAAACATCTTGTTTTTAAAGTTTTTAAAGTTGTTAAAAAAAGCTTTATTTCTGTATATTTTTAACTTGGTTCTAGCATCAATATTAAGTATGTAACACTCAAAATAAAGTTGGCCCCATTTTTTGGTAAAAAAATCGTAAAATCACCCCCTAATTATGTATTGTTTATATGATCTGTAAGTTTTATCTGTTCAAAGTGCTCATAAAATATCTTAAAAGTTATTGGTGATACCAAAAATCTCAACTAGTAAAAAATATAGGTTTAACTATTGTGAATATTTTATGCTTTTTGTTTTCCTGAAGACAAAAATTGGTTTAAAATAGGCTATTTAAAAATTGCATACACTCGTGATTAGTGACTCGTTTAAACCCATTACTACAGCCTTTTCAGAAATAAGCACTTTAAAACAATGAATCTTACTATATTATAAACAATACATAAGTAAAGTAATTTGTAAAGCGGTAATGATTTAAACATGGATCCCGCGTACCAAAAAAAAGGTGATTAATGGCAAGCTGAAAATTTGTAAATAGCTTAACGGTGTCTAGTCGGACAAACTTTGATGTATGGGAACTCTGGAACAGGGGAAGTTTTAAATTGTGGAACAGGTTAAAAATTTGGAACGCGAGACTACCAAAACGTTCCATGTATTTTGTCGGACAGAACTTGCAATTGATTTGTTACCATTTCATTAAACTCTCATGCAAAAATCAGACTGGTGTTTATCACCAACTGGGCATTTTAATGAGTGGAACACGAAGAACCTGTCAAATGACAGGAATCATGTTGGTTGGTAATAGCAGTCTGATTTTTGCATGAGAGTTTAATGAAAGGGTAACAAATCAATTGGATATTTTGTCCGACAAAATACATGGGACGTTTTCGTAATATGGCGTTCCAAATTTTTAAACTGTTCCACAATTAAAACTTCCTCTGTTCCAGTGATCAGGTACATCAAAGTTTGTCCGACTAGACAGCGTTAAGCTATTAACAAATTTTCAGCTTGCTATTAATCAACTTTTTTTTGGTACGCGGGATCCAGGTCTAATTAATTTCATTTCGAAAGCTTAGAGGGTGATTTTCACAATTGTTTTTACCAACCAAAAAAAAAGATACCTACCGACATTATTGTGATCGTAACTTACTTACTTTTGATGTTAGAAACTTAAAAAAAAGAATGGACTATTAAAACAGTAGATACGTTAATATTACTCCTATTGTTTTTCATACTGACATGACTCATCAATTTAAGTCAGCCGTTTTTAGTTTTTATAAATAATGAAATTTAAAAATTTTCTACATCTAAATCTCGTCATAATTAAAAACCTTAATATCGGAAAACTAACATTTAATAAGTTAAATAATTATGTACATACAAACCTCCAGGGAGATAGAACGGTTAAATAAAAAAATATAAAAGAAAACCTTCGATAACGGTGGGGTTGATATCTTTTATCAAACGACGAGATTTTCTTAAAAAGAAATTAGTGTCTATATTATTACCTTATTAACCTTATTACTACATATTGTCTGTATTTAAAATTTATTTCACTTAATAATAATTAGGTACCTAAAAGTATAGGCTGAAGGTTGAGGGTTCTATAAACACGTTTTATGACCCATCGTATACTACTTGCCGTACATGCATTGATCAGTTTCCGAATACCTACAAAACTTATTCATGGATATAAAAACATAAAAGTGTTTGAGTTAGCACGTGCTAGCACCGACAGCGGTGTCTTTACAAGTGTTGAAACAAGGGGTTCAGTAAGCAGGTAAACTCCTTGTTCCCTGTATTTCTTGTTATAATAAATTTTGTTTTCAAATTTTTTGATGAATAGGCATTCTTCGATTGTATTATTATAAGTATGCACTTACCTACACCAAACTTTTCACAATGTCCCCATCAAATTAGAAACAAAAGAAGCAAAAAGCGCGTTAGAGCGGGCCCCTACGTGGCCCGGGCACTGGTTCCGCGGAACCCGCGGAACCATGCTCAGTACGCCACTGAAGATTGTGTATAGAATTGGTCTCAAGACGCTGCCTTGCGGGACCCCTGCATTTATTTTGTGGATGTTAGACTAGACACACTTTCTTCGTATCGAAGAGTCTTTCTTCGAGGTATGATTTTAGCATTGTGTATAGCGGCTGAGAGATTGCCTTCTTCAGCTTGAATAGTAATCATGGATGCCAGATCTCGTTAAATGCTTATCTAATATTCAGGAAAATGGCATTGCAAAAGCTCTTTTCCTGGAAGGTTGATTGTATCTTTTCTACCACCCTATGCATTTGTTTAGTTGTGCCGTGTTTTTGCGGAAACCTAACTAGTGCTAAGATATAATATTGTTGTTTTGTATATCAATAAATAATCAGTCTACTTGCAATGACTTTCTCTGAGACTTTGGACATAACTGGTAATAGACTGATGGGTCGGTAGGATGTAATCTCATGTGGAGGTTTTCCTCTGTTTGGAATCGAAATGATTTCTGCTAACTTCCATTGTGCAGGAAAGTAGCCTGTTTTTAGTATCTAGTAAGTATATGATTTTTGTTAAATTTACTACTCATTTTCCGGATAGGTTATTTATCATGTCCAGGCGACTTCTTTTTATTCAGGTTTTTTATTAGAATGTTTACTCCATTAGGCCCATTAATGCCCATTTGAGTGGAAGATTCATTTGATTAGGAATATTTGAATACTCATAGATGTCGTCATCTTCATTTGCCCTGTTTGTTAGCGGCTGACAAACCTTTTCTAGGTGTTTTGCGGAAGCGTTGGCTTTTTTCTGATCTCTCTTTAACCATATTAAATCCTCTTTTCTGATAGTTATAATCATTTTAATTTGTTGATGAAATCTGTTTTCTGATTCTTGGTTGTGTCTTTAGTACATTGTGCACCTTCAAGGATTTATTGTCTACCTTTAAGGTGATTGAAACAAATCTCTTGTTTCAATCAAACATGTTATTAACTTATCATTTTAATGACCAAAAATTACGATGATTATAAAACATTATTATTAGCTTTTATTATTTTTATGGTGTGATTTATTGATGGGAGATTGAAAATATGAAACTGAAATTAGGAAAGAGCATAAAACACGGAGGGAGGATAATTTTATGGTTTCAATTAAAAGATATGCAAGCTAGATTGATAGCGAGTTTTGAACAGGGGTTTAATACATAAACTGCTGATAGGGTGCGGGATTATGTCGTAAATAATAACACTTATTTCTAAATTTATTGGATTTCGAAACTTTCTTGTTTTTTATATCTAAGGGTTGTGGGAAAACATGTTTAATAAATATGGAGTTCGTATTCTATAGTTTTTGTTCACAAATACATGACAATGTTTACAAAATTTTTTAAAAAGACGTTTTTATGACAAGATACAGGGTGTAACAAAAAGGAAGGTAATCAAATAAATCACATATTCGAGAACCAAAAATAGTTCGATTGAACCTAACTTACCTTGATACAAATGTGCACATAAAAAAAGTTACAGCCCTTTGAAGTTACAAAATAAAAATCGATTTTCTCCAATATATCGAAAAATATTAGAGATTTTTTATTGAAAATGGACATGTTAAATCTTATGTCAGGAACATCTTAAAAAAATAACAGTGAAATTTGTGCACCTTATAAAAATTTTATGGGGATTTTGTTCCTTAAACCCTCCCAAATATTTGTGTACGTTCCAATTAAATTAATATTATTTTGAACATTTTTATAATCCACCATAATATTTTTAAATGATGCTGTCCTCTTCTATTTTCGTAATTTGTCCTATAATTTAACACTCTTTCCTGTGTGTTATCCTCTGTCGTATCAATTGATAAAAATTTGGATACTTCTTCTTGCGGTGTTGTGAAGTTACCTGCCTCCAGTATTAGCTTAGCTTTATCTGTATTTTTTCGTGCCGTGTATTTTTTCGCTAATTTCAATGGCATTCCTTCCGCTATGTATGCTACTTTTAACTGTTCTGCTAGTTCTTCCACTTCAGATGCATACACTGCTGCATCTTTATGCCCTTGCCTTTTCTTTGCTAACTTGGCTATCTCAGTTTTCGGATTTTCGCCTCTTAATTCTTTTTTCAGTGTCGTAGCTATACGTGGGTTTGTATCTTCTGTGGTTATCAGGTTTCTAGCCTTATTGGTTAATCTTGTCTCTTTTAATGTTATCGCTGTTTCTTCATGTCCTATCGCTATTTTCTCAAGGAGTTCTAATGCATCTAAAAATGGTTGTAGTTTACTTGCGCTTCCATCGAACTCGTTGGGCAACACCTTGCTTGAGATATTTAAAAATTCGTTGATCGCCAGAGCCATGTTTATATCTTGCTTTATGTCGCTTTGTTCCTCTTCTATTTCCTGGTCACTTTGTTCTTCTTCTATTTCCTTGTCGATTGACTGATGTATCGAACTTGGAACTACTGTTCTTAAATTTACTGCTTGAAATGAGCGTAAAACCGTTGTAAAACTTTATCTCTGATTTTCCCAACATATTTGTTGCACAATTTGTCTCTCTTTGTTTGTCTGTTAGTGTCTCCCAATTTTTCTTTGTTAAATGTGTGAATTTGTTATATAATTTGATTAATTGTCGTTACCTCTTCTTGTATTTCCTTAGATTTGAGTACATACTTTCTTCTTCAGAACCCTTTTGCTTTGTGGTATAACTTCTTGTGTAATCTCCTCAATTATTTTGACGAAATTTTCCCAATAAACCTTGTTGCTACTCATTTACTCATAGTATTTCTCTTTGTGTTATTCTTGTACTTCGCAATGAACACATAAATTCGATAGTCTTATGCAGTATGGTAAAATTGTCAAATAAAATAGTATGTCAAAAATAGTAAAATGCAGTAAAAATGTCAAAAATTATAAAAATATATCATGATAATATTGGATAAAAGTCGATAAAGATAAAAAAAATTATATACGATAGTAATTGTATATAAAACTGTATCAATACGTCTTATAGATAACCATAGTACTTAAAAAAATGTCAATAATAGCAAGAAGCGAAAGCATCGACTATTTTACGATCCAAATTTCTTTGCGCATGTACGATCCGCCATGTTTCATGTATTATTTCTTATTTCTCAACCTAACCCCTAACAACTGTTTGTTGAACCTAACAAATAATGTGAATGTATTTGTAAAATTATTGTGTTGTTTAATCTTTTCTAATTGTAGAAAAAAAGGATAATACTATTAAACATACCTATATATTATCTATTGTTAAAATAAACTCTCATTGTGATGGCTCCACGCAATGGTGGATTTTCTTGTGTGGTTCGTACTGGGATGCCCCACTAGATCGTGAACAAATAAATAATTATTCTCTTTTCAGTACCGAGAAATCGTAGCAGGTTTCTTTTAAACATTTATGTGATTAATTTTCATTCATTTTCAAACATTTATGTGATTCCATATACAGCGCCGGATAAAGGGGCGGGCGAGCCGGGCGATTGCCCGGGGCGCCAGAATTTGGGGGGCGCCAAATTTTGAGAGACGCCGATATATAAATAATATTTTTTACATTCGTTATTTTTTTAGACTTTATAGATTATCTTTTGGTTAAGATTACTCCTAAGACAATTATTATTGAGTAATTGTAACAATAAGAAAACTATTTCTAGCTTACAAAAATTCTCTAATAAAAATAATGCAACCTAAAAATTGTTATGGCTTTTAAAGGTCATTTGTCAGGTAATACCTATCACTTTTATGGTAACAATGTTATACATACATACTTAAAATACACGAAGATCAGATTTACGAAGTATCAACAAATTTATGAATAGTCAGTGATATTATTATACTGGCGCTTGTCATCATAGCATCAAAGGTTAAATAGTTTTGTCTTCCTGTTCTGTAAACTTTGCGTTATCAACATTGCCGTGTGCTCATGGGTGTGTAATTTGAAATAAAAAAAAAACAAACTGGGTATGTATAAATTAGAAATAACAAGTTCTTTTTCATATGAATATATAAAATTTGTAGAAATTTATTTCGAATACTTTGTAAGCGTTAAGATGTTTCACTTTTTGGATAAAAACGGCACGACCGACGTATGAAAAAAGGAAGAATATATTTTTGTATCACAAATTGAACGAGTAATTCCAAAATAATTTTTTATTTGAAATATCTCAGTGGCGTACTATGTTTTTCTTTAAAAAAATTCAGACCATTACCTATATTCGCGCCAACAGTAGATATAAAATTCTTAATTTTATGTCAAAAAAATGCGCAATAATTACCTGTTAAAACACATCAAATTTCATTTGCATATCTCAACCGGTTTTAGAGCAATAAATAAATCGTCAGTTTGTAAGAAAAATTTCAACACACCATATCTCGGAAACGAAGTAATTGCTGACATACGTTTATAGAGCAAACTGTCATTATTTTTCATATAGAATTACCCTTTAAAGTTTGTCGCATTTATTTAGAAACACCCTGTATATAAGGATTTCCATAGTTTTCACTGTATTATTTCACTTAACCGTTCTCTTCAGTTCTTTCTGTTTTGCCAGTCCCCTTCCTGCGGTTTCTTTTCTAATATTGCTTCGTCCATTTTATCTCTAAAAGATCTTCGGGGTCTGCCTCTCTTCCTTCTTCCTATCGGGCTTCACTCTGTTATTCTATTTATCCAACGATTTTGGTCTGCTCTTCGGCCATGTCTGTACCAGGTTAATCTCTTTTGTTCTATGTAGTCTATTATCTCTTGAATTCATTACACTTATTTTCTTAATCTCTATGTTATTTATTCTATCTCTTCTACAGCTTCTACTTAGGTATTCCATCTATGTTGCTCTTATTTTGCATTTGGTTTTCGTATTTTTTATTCAATTTTCATACCCATCATTCAGAATACTTCTTGTCATGGTGTTATATTATATTCTTCTTTTTGTTTTTATACTGATGTTCTTATCCCACAGTACCGGGTTTAATTTTAGTATGCAGTCTATTGTTTGTCCCAGTCACTTGATACCTAGAACCATAGCTTGGTTCTATAGGTATCGAGTCATAGAGATAATAAGAAGCTCATTAAATAATAAAAAAAAATTAATGAATGATTTTATTTGAATTTACATAGATGATTGTAAGGCCAAGGATATGACAACGGCTCTAAAAGGAAGAGAAAAAATAAAGGTGTACAAGCTCGCGTTTGCAAAGAATATCCTCGTGCTATTTTATGCTAAGTGGATCCACTCCCTCAATTTAGTTGCAGTTTAGTTTAGTTTGGGGATGTAGCTATATCTTAAGCACAATCAACATGTTATTTTGGTATTGTAGAAGATTTATACACATTAATAAATGATGTAAATGAGTCAGATAAAATAAATTATTAGAAGAATTTTTTACTAAGTAACATTTTTGTTTAATTTAGTAGTAGGTATTTTGTATTTTGACAACGACATCCGATTTGGGCGTCGAAACATTAATAAAATTATTTTTTTAAATTTAATTGTGGCTTATTTCCCATCTAAATATTTATTTATACCTACTCATTTTTTTCTGCTTGTTGACAATGTGCATGTATCTTTTACCTCGCTCCTTCGTCGCTTGAACTTTAAATGTGCTCGTTATGCTATGCCCTATGTTGGATAAGTTATAAATGCATAATAACGATCATACTATTTTTTAAATAAATATATTTTTACATAGTTCTTTATCGTAAAATTTTGATTTTTTCCTATTTTTTTATATTTGCAGTAAATTTGTATATTCTTGTATGAAGGGGCGCCAAATTTTATTTTGCCCGGGGTGCTCAAAACCCTAAAACCGGCCCTGTCCATATACGTAGGTACCTATCTATTAAAATTATTTATTCCCAGATTTTTAATAAAGAATAAAAACAATTTAAACATAGCTATTTAGTGTTTTATTTAATTTGCAATAGTATTATTTTATTTCCAGTAAACAAACATTTGCTTAATTTTGTTCAGATCATTAAGTATTTGTCTTAGCACCTTTTTCAAAATAAGTTTTCGTTATCGTAATACATTTGAAATCAAACAAAATTTAGTGTACGGTTCTAAAAATAAAAGTCATTTTGAATTTATGCAAGGCAGGTCCACAACATCAATTTTTATTTTATGACAGCTGAGGGAAAAACTTATGAGTGGAAGAGAAAGACTTGCACATAATGTTTATTAATCTTGAGAAGGCATATAGCAAAGTTACCAGAAACCTATTGGTACTAAGTAGGAAAGGAGTGCCGGCTGAATATGTGAGAGTGGTATAAGAGATGTATCAGGTGGTAACATTTAGAGAGCGAATGCAGCTGAAACTGGAAAATTTTGTGTGAAAGCAGAACTTTAGGGTTAGGTTAAGTTCCGTATTAAACCCATAGTTATTAATAACTAGAACTAGCGAATAACTAGAAAAGATAATGTTAGGAATCAGTATATACGAAAAAAATGTGTGTGGATGCTATTGGAAACAATATAAGAAGCAGGTTAAGATGGCTAGATGCTAGATCTGATATCTTCTTACTTTTGTATAGGCAGTACTGCCTGTTTTTCTTCAACGGTGCATTTTATTCTGTCCCTAAATTGTCATTACAACTTTTCCTTGGTCGTCCTATACTTCTTCTGCCTAACGGTGACTTGTCCCTGGCTATTAATTCTTACTATCCTTGATTCAAACATCCTGCTTATATGTTGAGTCCACTCTTCTTTTCTGTTCTTTACCCAGGTATTTATATTGTCTACCCCACATAATACGCGTCTGATTTCCTCACTTCTTACCCTGTCCGGTAGTCCTTTTCCAGCAATCCTTCTTAAGATCTTCATTTCATTGGTCTCCAGATATTTTTGTGTTTTGCTTGTATCTGGTCTTGTTTCGGCCGTATAAGTCATAACTGGCCTAATAACTGACTTATATATTCGGGCCTTTGTTTGCACTCTTACGTGTTTGTTTTTCCAAATTGTGTCGTTTAGGCATCGGGCCGTTCTACTGGTTTTAATTATTTGTTCTTTTACCTCTTTTTCGATATTGTTGTCAGCTGATAGATTAATTCCCAAGTATTAAATGCTAGATGTGATGGGATAATTGTTATATATCCAGGCGAGTTGAATTCGGTACAGTACAACCAGAGATTCCAGAAACCTCAGATGCACAGAAAGAAATCAGAGGTGAATAAAGTCATTCTAGCCTCAGACGCAGAGTTTCTTTGTGCAGCGGGAATATGGTTTTGGAGGTCAATAGACATTCAAAGAAATTTCTCAAAAAGAAACAAAAACAGTTATCCACCTAAGACTTGGGTCAAATTATCATTTTTGACAAGTTTTTTAGTATGAAAAAAAGTAATAGAAATCGATAGAAATTTTAATCTCTATTTTGGAATTAACTAATAAATTCAAGTAAGCATTAAAAATCCATCCATCACGTTTACATAAGTTTACAAAAATTAGTCAAAATCGATATTTTTAACTTAAAACCTTTTACTTATCAGTACAAAATTTATATATCGGTTATATAAAATTTTACAGAAAAAAATACAATTCATCTTAAATAGATCAACTTAAAAACACTATAGTTTTAATTATTACTTTGTTTATCAGTGTAACTCAAATTTCCTACTGTTTAGAACGAATTCCTCATTACTTTTCTTAGTGTAGTGTGAAGTATTACCCCTACCATTCTCCGACCGATATTTCTGTCCCCTGAATATCAAAGGAGCCGACAGGTGCTTTCGCTTCTTGTTGGATGGAGTATTCTTTGATAATAGTAATAAAAGTAATTAATAATACTGGTAATAGATTAATAGATAAAAAATACATAAAAATTATATTATGTATTTCTTAAAGTATGTTAAATATAGAGGTGATTATGACTATATCGTGGAAGTATCATAAAAACAGATAATATGGACTTACCACTTTAAACGTCTAGATTAATTATTGTCATCGATATCACCACCAGTCCTCGATGTACCTATGTCCCTTTTCTATACCATATTTCATACCATTTTCCATACCATTTTCCATACCATTTTCCATACCATATTCAGCTCCGTGTCGGGTCTAATGTCTCCATGCAGTTTCTATTTAGCACACCGTATTCTTGGGTGGTCGAGGTGCAAGAATCCTCGTCCTTCGACCAAATATGAAAACCAATACGATACCGATACAATACATACCTTAGCAATATTAATGTCGATACGATACTCATTATCTGAAATCAATACAATACTCTTGTATTGTCGATACGTTTGCCTCGATATTATTGAAAATATCGATATCGAGAAAAAAAATAAAACGCCACAGTTGTTTGATTATATTTTGTGGAATAGGTATTTAGATCATAATTATTTATTACATACAAGTATAAGTGATCTGCAACCCAAGCATCAGCTGTTATAATATTTTACACTTGAGTGCATGAACTTGAAATTCTTGAGAGTGAGTAAATGTCTGTTATGATTACACTGTTTATATCATGTAGCATTTGTGGCAATATTATGGAAGTAAGTGATGATGACTCAAAAATAATATTTAACAGATACTGAATTGCGATTTATTTCGAATCTTCGGGGATTTCCCTATATTTTCAAAAGTAGTTTTTAAACAATACAGAATTAGTAAGTATTTGTCGACTTTCAAAGAAGCAGTCAGCCATATTCAATCTTTATAAGAATATACATATAAGTTATAAGCAATATTCGTAATATTTTTAGAATAATGTCCATTTGCCAAGCATGCAAAAGTGGCCATAAAGGGCCTACACAGCTCAGATGTATAATCCTTTTTATGCCGATATTCTATCGAGTATTGTATCGATATCGTATCGCAATCAAAATCAATACGATATTTTTTATAAGAAAGTATTGCCGATATCGATACTCTATACGATACTTCATTGGCATAACCAATACAATACTCAATACTTAAAAAGTATCGATATTGTATCGTATCGTGAAGCTCTATCCTTAATATAGGAGGAAGCACAGCCAAATAACAATATCGGACGGATAAAACATTACCACTAGTACGAAAACATGAATCTTAAACATTTGAAGTCTTTTAAACATGAATTTTCGAAGAAAAAATCCAAAGATCTGCTAGATATGAATAGGAATGATCCGCGTATTATCGTAGGTCTCCTAACAGGACACTGTGACCTCAAGGTGTATCGAGCCCTACGATTTTGTAGAAATGTGACCTAAGTCCAAAATGGACTTTGTTCAAAAGGCTGCGTCGAAAGGAACAACTTTAACCTAGGAATGAGCCAAAATAGACCACTCATATTGAATCTAACCTAATTTTATCCCTGAGTGTGTTTCCTAGTGTACTTGTTTGATTTTAGGATAACCCGTTCACGCTTTTGCCTTTTCAGGGCAAATATCAAATAAAAATATAAGGGATATAAAGCAGATACAAGAATCCTGACACCAAAAATGAAAAAGAACAAATTATATTAAGGAATAAATTTATAATATAAAATATGAAAATGGAGGATAAGTTGTATGAAAAAAGAGACTGATCAAATAAAAGTTAGAACCGAGATTTCAGAAGGAATGGAAAAAGAAGGTAGTAAGTAGCTAAAACATAGATAAATAGAAAGGACTGGCGGTGAGAAACCTCATCAGCTACAGATTTTAGAATTTTCCAGCGATTTCATATGTTTCTATTAGTTTAGTCTATATGTTTAGTACACTGTTCATTTACCTACAGATACCTGTTTTTGTTTTTCTTCTGCAATCTTCAACTAAATGACCAAAGTAAGTTTTCCCACTCAAAATAAATTTTCTTTAATTATTTGTTACGTATTATAAAATCAAGTGTATGCAACAATACATCACAGGGACCATAAATTCATTTTATATTAATATTATATCAGCAGAGTATTCACAAACGATCGTTAAACTAATCCATCGAACAGATCATTTTTCTGATGTCAACCAATCTGTGTTGCCGATTTGCAGCCATCAAACTGAATCAAATTAAAAGATCCCTTGTTCAAGTTTTCTCCCTGATATAACGCGTCATCTGTATATTAAAAGAATACGATATTGTTATGATTATGTTAGGATATAGCATCGCTATGGGCATCGCAACCATTACCCCTGCTTTTTACTGTAGAGGTGGGCGTGACAGCAAGGAACGATATCGTATCGTCGATATAATAATTTAAACGATATAATAATTTAAACCGTTATATTTGTTCTTCTTCTTAAAGTCGCCTTTTATAAAAACTAAATATTAATAACGAAATATTTATTTGAATTATCAATAGTAACCATATCGCAACCAGATCCACATTTTTTGAAATTCCGTAAAGAATGAATAAAGAAGTAGTGGTGTTTGAATTTACTCAACCATTTTATCTGGCAACAACGCCCATACCCCTGTCCCCCCGTAACGCCAACACCTGACTTGTTTTGGCGAACTTTTGAACTTACGATAGACCTGCACGCTAAAAATTCGACCTCTTATACCTTCAATCGTCGACCGAGGCGGTCGGCCTTTCAGAGCACACACGACGTCAAACTGTAAGTTGTACGTTTCCATCACCACAGAGCAAATAAATGGTTCAAACGTTGTTTAACATTGACATGTACCATTCGAATAATGTTTTGATAATAATAATACATTCATATTAAAACACTAGAAGTGTCTGACTCATTAAACAATAAATTTTAACCAGTACCCATAGAAATACAACCATTTTCGAAGGAATCACACATCATCTGAGAAAACATACAGTCGTTTTCTGTACCCTGGCGCAAGAAATACGCCACACTGTGGACGACTAGAAGCCCTACCGTTCAAGTGATGAGGAAAATAAAATAAAACTCGAAGAAAAACAACAAAAGGATTTCACACAACTAAGGGTCCCAAACAAGGATGTTCTCTGTCACGACCCTTGTATAAATAAATATTGAATATGGATTGATAAATTGGAAAAAGAAGTGAAATGGAGTGGGTATACTAATGGACAAAATAGAGTTATATATACGAGTAATGTGTACATCACAAATATACATTATCAATACTCGGTAGAGGTCAAAAAATAATTCCTACCTAATTTTAGGCAAAAATGAAAATAACAGAATAAGGGAATGTGGAAACTATGGTTATCTAGGATCAAACATTAGTGAAAAAGGAATCGACAAGCAGGAAATTAAATAATGGAGAGCCCTAAGCAGATTAAATAAAATATGGTGGCAAAATAATATCAGCAACATAAGGAAAATAAATATCTATAATACGATCGTCAGTGGAGACGCAATATGGTTCACTGATGGATTTAAAACTGCCCATGGTACTGGATTAGGAGTCTTTGGGCAAATATGTAATTATAAAAAAGCTTACAGTCTAGGCCAATATACAACTGTATTCCAGGTTAAAGTTTTCGCTTTGGTGGCCTGTATTGATGAAATCATGGATGGAGACCCCACAGCGAAGAGAATGAACATTTATACATGTAGCCAAGTTGCTAACCTGGTAGTAAAGAACCCACTCAACAAATCAATCCTGGTGAGGAACTGTAAAGATCTCATCAACAACCTGGTAAAAGATAATGAAATGTATTTAATATGGGTACCTTCTAATGAGGGGCGCAAGAGAATGAACGAGCAGATTTGTTGGCAAAACAAGGCTGTAGGGAAAGCTTTGTAGGCCCAGAACCATTCTGTGGCATCACCAAAGATGCAATCAAAAACGACGTTCAGAAGTGGCTGATAATAAGGAATTATCAAAAGAAATGAAGAGCCACCAAAGGGCAAAATTCAGACAAAGAGAATAATCAAGAATATGACTGCCATACACATCCTATCACTGCAATGTGCAAAGAGATATAAAGAATTAAAGAAGGATTCACTGGTCAACTGATTGAACCAGAATACATCCTAAAACTACGAATAAGGAAACTGTTGGCTTTCGTTAAAGCCACAGGATATATTAGAGTTTAATAAAAAACAAGGTATGGTACAAAAGTCTTACGACCAGTGCCAGATTAACGAGTCTCGCCTGAATTAAGAACAAGAGAGACGGTCAAATGTGTCGCACTCTATAATAAAGAAATGAGGAGATGGACAGAATGGGATAAACAGTGGTTGATAGCTATGCAAGTTAATGGATGTATGGGTGGAGATTATTCAGAATATCTCGAATATCTCGCTGAGACAGAACGAAAAAATAAGAGAAATCATTCGGTTTAAAAAGAGAACCGTTGAAGATATTATGACGGACTTCATAACCAGTCATGTGGAGGAAAAGTGGAAGGCCCAAAATAAGCTAGGGAACTAATATCAAGAAGACAATGATCGGCATAAACGTTCGATTTATACATCTATTAGAATTGATCAAGAATATAGCCATCAAGAGCAGCCTTTTTAAAGATGAGGAAATTTCTGAGTAACCAAATACTCAATCTGCAAATCGGACATCGGATCGTAAAATGTTATACCCAATCTAGAGTCCAGAGAAATAAGGTTTTTGTCGGGACACTTGAGCAACCAGGTTGCATATGGGTTTTTTGGGTCTCTCTTCAATCCTGACACCCCGGAGGGAGTGTAGTGGTCGACGTGATGTCGTGTATTGTCCGTCTCCAAAGATCTCTGTCTCTGGTCATTTCTTTTAATTCATGCATAGGTCTTTTGCATATTCCTGTAATCTGATCGATCCATCTTGTTGGGGATCTTCCTCGTGATCTTCGGCCTTCCACCTTTCCTTGTATAATGAGTCTTTCCATGTTTTCTGTGTTGGCTCTCATAACATGTCCAAAGTATTTTAATTGTTGGAGATGGACTTTACTGGAGAGCCGTTGGCCGTTGGTACAACGCCAACGAGCCGTTTTTTGGGTACTATATATCTACTACATTATAAATACAAAAATGCCCAAAAATGCCCGCAAACAAAAATGCACAGTTCGGACGAGAATTTTAGTTATTAACAAATAAGTGTCAAAAATGTCAGTTGTTTCGTTTAAATCACTACAGATAAAAATATGGTAATTAAATATCTTATTTAAAGCATTCATCTTTTAGTAGATGAACAAAGGTTCAAAATGGCAGTTCTTAAATTTTAGTGCGATCATTTGTTGCTTCGCTAATTATTGCAATATAAGACTAAAATTTCGAAAATAAAACATTTGCTATAAGTAATTTTTATCGTTCCGAAAACATTTTACTAAAGTACAGTCATTTTTGGCTTAAAAACAATTTGAAAAGATTTGTTAATATTGACTGTAGAGTAAATCTACTTTGGGATTTCAAAAGCTGGTATTTTTACACCAATTTAAAAAAAAAAACTTTTCGCCTAGGTTCAATGCGGTCAAAGTTAGCCACTTTTATTATCTAATTCACAGTTACTTCTATATACATAAAATTCTCCTGTAACAGTGTTAGTTACCATACTCCTCCGAAACGGCTAGACCGATTTTTATGAAATTTTACACGTATATCCTGTAAGACTGAGACTAGGTTTTAATCTATTTTTCATACACATAAATTATAAAGGGGTGGATCCCCTGACATTTTTTAAAAATTTTTTGGACAAAATTGTCTACCTTAATTTTATATGGTGTAGAATTAAAAAATACATAAAAACCTTAATTTTCACTCTTCTATCACCAACGCCCATTTTTTAATATTCATCTATATATTTATATCTATAAAATTCTCCCGTCACTGTATTAGTTGCCATACTCCTCTGAAACCGCTTGAACGATTTTTATGAAATTATACATAATATTATATTCGGTAGGTCTTAGAATCGGTCGTAATCTATTTTTCATATCCGTGAGTCATAAGGGGGGTTCCCCCTAACATTTTGTAATGTTAGGTGGAGATATGTGTACATAACGTACTCTACAAGAATACGAGTACATACAAATTGAAAAAATTATGATCAAAATCCATCAACAAGCTCCGGAGATATTAATCGCAGCATATGTTTGAAGAATCAATTTCATTTTTTGAGTGCACGGATTTTAATAATTTCCCTCCACCGTCCACGAATCGATTTCGTTAGGACGTAATTTTTAAAGCTTCATTAACGACTTCGTTGAAGTTCAAAGTTTACTCAAACTTTAACAAATAAGAAGTTGAAAGACTGATAGGTTTTGTACACACTTGAAATGAATGAAAGAAGTGAAAGAAGTATATTAAAGTGTGTAAATGTATTTTAATTTCCTTAGCTAAGCGCTTTCGACATAAAAGTCATCTTCAGAGCTAATGCTACAATAAAAAGTTAAAACAATAAGTAAAAAGATGTTCTAAGTACAAAGTTTTTTAACTTACGTCAATATATAAAAAGTACCGGCTACTTAGGAATGTATTTTCTTGCATCTCATTAAGAAATTTGTAATTCAGGTCCACCGTACAACTCCGGCTGATGAAAGCTAGTTTTAATTTTTAGTTTTTCTATGGTAAAACAATAAAAACAACCACTGGGACGATACATACATATAAAATTTTTTTCATGGTAAAGGTTTTACCCAACCATTTTGAAGTGATATGAGCTGGCGACTGACTGACAGTGGTTGATTGTAGGTTGGATTTTAAATGTTTCATCTGTCCGGTGTTGACATCTGACAGCTGACATTACAAATGAATGAAATTTTTAAATAATTAGTTTTAAAAAGAATAATTGAAAAAATTGATGAACAAAAATTGTACCTTAGATGTCTGTACAATACAATAATAATAATTTAATTGTCTAAAATTATCTACCAAACTGAGGGCCTGGTGGCTCAAGACATAATATATACAATGTGTCATGACAAAGGGAAGAAGATATTTTGTTTATAATAAAAAAGAAGATATGAATAAAATTCAATTTGTTAATTCTGAATGATGTTGTTTATTCAAAATTTTCTTTCATCCCTAATATGAAGTATTTAGATCTTAATTGTTTCTTGTTAACAACTTTTGTAGTTGAGCATAAAAGTTTTCGAGATGAGATTGCCCTGTTGTATGAATATTATAATAGTATAATATTTTGCATATTATGTAGAATTATGCAGGTTTTGGTAAAATTAATGACCAAGATTATTTGAATGATGAAATAAGTATAATATTTAGTCTATAACATACTACTCCTAAAGTTGGTTTTTATGAGAAGGTAGATTTCGATGGAAATTAAGTTTTTTCACAAAATATACTTTTAATAAACACATTTTGTTGTTAAGTGAAATGTGGTAATAACTGTCAGTGCTTCAATGTACATACAGACTAAGCCACCAGTCTCATGATTTCCTGAGTTTAAGTTTAATAAATAACTTATCTATGTTGTTAAAAGTTACAAAAAGTTCTTTTGTGACAGAAATTGTATGAGGCCACTACTCCACTGTTTCCCACAGATATTGAAATAAAGGTTTATAATTGCAATTCAAATTAATCTGAGTGTTAACACAAAAATCAGGATTAGATTTCATTTCTTTGGAGATCTCAAGGTCTTCTAGCAGATTCATTAGTCTATAGTTTTTAGATGGGATGTTATGTAAAATTTGGCTATCTTTGGTAGGAGAGAAGGAATGATTGGTAGTTTTAACGTGATAGCCAAAATTTGACTTTTCTGGAGTTCTTACATGTTCCTTGATTCTCTGAGAAAGGGTCCTCATCGTTCTACCTACGTAGGTAGTACTACATTCACCACAGGATAGTTTGTAAATGCCACTTTTGTTTAATTTATCGATTTTATCTTTGGTTTTACTGAATAATGATTTGATGGTATTTTTGGTCTTAAATGACATTTTGAGGTTATCAACTTGGTGTGATAATACATTTGATATTTTATCTGAAATTGGTCCTAAATAAGAAATAGATCTGTAAATGTGGTTTGTATTATTGTTTGTACTTGAGTTAAAGGCTTGGTTTATTCTTATTTTAAGTAATTTATTTTTAATAATGTTGTCTATTAAAGAAGGGGAATAACCATTGTTAACTGCTAGCTGTTTTAGTATGGAAACTTCTTTATTGTAGTTGTCATTGGACAAAGGGATGTTTAATAGTCTATGTATGTAACAATGAAAAGCTGACATTTTGTGTTGATATGGATGGTTGGATGAATTTGGGATGATGTGGTCGGTTTGTGTGGGTTTTCTAAATATTGAGAATTCAAGTTTAGACGGGGTCTTTTGAATAGTAAGGTCTAGAAAATTGATACTGTTGTTATTTTCAATCTCTAGAGTGAATTTGATGGCTGGGTGTAGATTATTAATCAAAGATAGTATGTGGTTGGGTGTGTTGGTAGGACCTTCTATGAACGCTAAAATGTCATCCACATATCTGTGCCAAAGTATAATTTCGGGACGAGTGTGTACAAACTTTGTTTCTAGAGAGTCTAGAAAAAGATCAGCTAGCAAAGGGGAGAGTGGATTTCCCATGGCTAACCCTTCTGGTTGTCTGTATAGTTTGTTGTTAAAAATGAAGAAGTCTTGGGATAGGCAAAATTGTAACAAAGATGTGATGTGGAAGATTTTTTGAGGATCTATGTTGTTTGATGTTAATAGGTCGTTAATAATAGGTATCGTTTCTTGTCTTGGGACATTTGTGAAAAGGTTCGTTACATCAAATGAAACCATTGTGAAGTTGGATGGTAAAGGGGTAGCTAAAAGTTTTGAGACCAATTCTTGGGTGTTTTTAACTGTGTACTTGGGTGAATAGTTGATAAGATTGTTCAACAAGTTATTTACGAACTGGGCTAGGAGTGATAAAGGTGTACCAACAAAGCTAACAACAGGTCTAATTGGAAAATTTTATTTGTGGATTTTTGGAAGTCCATATAGGCGTGGTACTACAGGGTTGTTGAGAATAAATGACTTGGGTTTTACTTTAAGTTGTTCAAAAAGGTCTGAGTGATTTGATATAATGGTTTTTAGGTCATTATTTAGTTTGTTCATTGGACTTCTGCTAAGTGTCAAAAATGTGTTGTCTGATAGAAAGTTTTCAACTTTGTCCACATAATCTCTATTATACATTATTATAAGGCAGTTACCTTTGTCTGCTTTTGTTATTGTAAGATCATGTGTTTTTATTTTATTTGTAATTGACTTAATGACTTTCATTTGTGAATGGTAGGTTGAATTTAATTTTTTGTTGTTATTGAATTTATGATATTGTTGGTTTAATTGTAAAAGACATGATGTTTTTATGTTATTTTTGATTGATGTTGCAATGTCTAAACTGTTTATAATGCTGTCTATCTCTACACTCAGCAGTTCAATGTTGTTTATATCTGGTTTAGGTTGTACACTGAATTTTAGGCCCTTGCTCAGAAAATCAAGTTCATTATTATTAAAATTGCAATTTGTTAAATTTTTGACTCTACTATGAAAATTATGAGAAGAAAATTGACTCACCTGATTTTTGTTGTGGTTGTTAAAATTATTAGAATGTTTGTTACCTGAACGTTCAGATTTCAAAAGATTAAGTTTCTTGTTGACTCTATCATATTTGACCTGTTTGATTGATATTAGTTCTTCATGGTGTTCTTGAAGTATCTGCTGAAAAACTAGAAAAGGAGTAACCCCTACAATTCTGTCGTACAAGATTTTAAGTTCAATATCCAAGAAGTTGATTTTAGCATAATGTATACAAATTTCTTTCTTGAGTAGTTTTCTTTCTATTTCCGTTTTTAGTTTAATTGGAATATTCTTAGATGTTTTAACTGATGCAAACTTCGGTGTAAGGTGAAAATTAAGACATTGGTGGATAAACCAGATGTCTATGTAACGTAGTTCCCTCTTCGTAGACAGTCTAAGGTACGAAATTATCAATTTTATGCAAGAAAAAAATGTATAACCACATTGGTCATTTTATTTTAATCAATGGTTTTTATCATATAAAAAGCGAAAACAATTTTGTCGGACAAAAATATTGGGCCATGTGACGCGTCGGACACGCTAAATATGTCAAATTTATGAAAATAATACATTTATTACCATATGGCTAATCTTAACACAATCTACCATAAAACATTTTTACAATAATGTGGTAACCTTGTCGGACAATTTTCACTGGGCATATGCGCAGTCGGATGCGCCGAGGATGTCAATTTCCTTCATTTTTTTTTCTTTAGTGCCACAGATGTCATTTTTATTTTGTACTGTTTTTACATGAGTAATGCATATTGGATCACTTGTCGGACAAAATTATAGGTCCAAAATTTTCAAAAATTTTCCCTCTTGTCGGAATTTTTTTTTTGAAAATTTGAGAAAAGAAACTACACAACGATGTTCGTCATTGTTCAAGGAGTATGTACACAAATTTTCAGATCAAAATTTTTCCAAAATTTTCCCTCTTGTCGGAAAAATTTTGAAAAATTTTGGGTATAACTATACGTCACGCTCTTTTAAATGTTGTACTTAGTGTGTGTACCAATTTTCAGCTAAATCGATTCAAAAGTAACCGAGAAAAACTGTTTTAAAATTTTTTTTTTACAACGTCTCTTAAGGTAGTCGATAATCTAAAAGAATTAAGTTTTTTGTTCGTTTGCCCCAACATTCTTTCAGACAATTACATTTTTTGTTTAAGAATATAATTACTTGTAACCTACTACTTTTGTCGGAAAAATGGTTGTGAAGATAAAGGATGCACGAACTCAGCATAGTTTAAAAGTATAGTTTACTAATAAAAATTAAATTTTTTGTCCGGCTGTCGATTTGCCCCAATATTTTTGTCGGAAAAATGGTTGTAAATAAAAAGATTCTAGGAAATTGACATCTTCGGCGCATCCGACTGCGCATAAGCCCCGTGAAAATTGTCCGACAAGGTTACCACATTATTGTAAAAATGTTTTATGGTAGATTCTGCTAAAATTAGACATGTGGAAATAAATTTATTATTTTCATAAATTTGACATATTTAGCGTGTCCGACGCGTCATATGGCCCAATATTTTTGTCCGACAAAATTGTTTTCGCTGTTTATATGATATAAACCATTGAATAAAATAAAATTCCTAATGTGGTTATACATTTTTTTCTTGCATAAAATTGACAACTTCGTTACAGCTTGACAGACAAAAGCTCCATCACCATAATCCGCCAAGCTCCAAATTTGTCCGACTCCACCCAAATAACAAGTACAAAAAGTTTTGACGGTGTGGTCGCTAATAATTTTTTATGTGGGCCCGAAGACTATTTCGTAGACGCGCAGTCAAAATGGAATAGTCGAATGTACCTACCTAGTACTAGTACATAGGGTACAGAGGGTGTTATGTACGCTTATAATGTACACAAAAATCCAGATGCAAATAGTGCAATATACATGATGTCGGGAGCCAATAGGTATTCACACCGTCAGAACAACTTACCCGAATCTAATCTACGATGAACTACGTATTTCCAGTATTACTAAAAAAACCAACAAAAATTGTTAATACGGATAATTTTTGAGAAGCTCTGACTCCGCTGAATGTCGCAATAATTGTGGTAATAATAAAAGAAAATCTTCCTTTGAAATAATTTTAATCAAAAGAAAAGCCGCTTTACTTTATATTTACATGTTAACTTAAATATAATACATAATCTATTCCGTCAACGCTTATTTCGCAAAATTACCCCGCGACACGTGTACAAACGCCTTTGAAAATGCCCGACAAGTCCCAAGCAATTTGACCTTTAGAGAGTCCACAACCTATTTCGAAATCATTGTCGATATGTCTTCAAAGTAATCAAAAGATTGTCGCCCGTCCATTGAAGCGTTGGACGGACAGACGGGCGGGCGGCAATCTATAAATCGCGCCTAGTTGCCAATGTAATTTTTCATTAATCGTTTTAAAGCCTATTTTATGTTAAAACAAAGTAAAGGGCCCGCTCTTTGGCGCTCGGCTCCCCCAACATGCCGGCGCCCGTGTGCACCGCACACCCTGCACAATAGGTAAAGCCGCCTCTGACTGTCAGTGGAGTTAGGCAAACCACATTACACAGATGTATTGACAGCTGTTAGAATTTGTATAAGTTTAAAAAAGGAATTCACAGTGGGGGTGACTGAGGTGTAGAAATGTCTTGAATAATCTAGGAGTATGTATCGGTAAGAAAGTACAAGCTCAAACTTAGGCGACCAATTCTTAAAGACCATGCAGGCCGCCCGGATCTCTAAGGGTCTAAAAAGCATAACCGTTGTAAGATGATGATAGTAGGGCTGGGGGGTATGGAGTCTCTGTGAGGGAATTAATGAGAGAAGAACATGAACGGGACCCAGAAAAAAAATTCGACTTTTGATTTGGTTTTGCTATAGATGAGTGTTATATGTATGTTGGTATTGACAGAATGAGTAGGGAGGGTGAGGATAGTCATATGTTGAAATAAGATGGTATGTTGTATGTAGATGAGAATTTATTTAATGAGGATGTCTGTGGATGATGTTATCAGTAATTTATATATATATATATATATATATATATATAAATATATATATATATATATATAAATATATATATATATATATATATATATATATATATATATATATATATATATATATATATATATATATATATATACAGTGGAACCTCGATAACTCGGATTAATCGGGACCGCGGCCGATCCGGGTTATCGAAAATCCGGGTTAGCCGGAGAATATAGTAAAAATTAATAAATAACCTCCATTACAATTACAAAAACATGAAACACATATGCACAGTACACATCTAAATTACGTATAGTTGTATAGAGTGTAGAGTTTTGTTCATTTCTTGGTAAAAAACTCAGTCATACTGTAGAGATGTACCGACACCATAATATGGTAGGTCTGGATCCTGCGTACAAAAAAAAATTGATAAATAGCAAGCTGAAAATTTGTTATTAGCTTAAGGGTGTCTAGTCGGACAAACATTAATATATGGGAACACTGGAACAGGGGAAGTTTTAACTGTGGAACAGGTTAAAAATTTGGAACGGTCAGACCACGAAAACGGCACATGTATTTTTTCCGACAGAACAGACTTAAACTCTCCGAACAGAGATTAAACTCTCATGCAAAAATCAGACTGCTATTTATCACCAAATTGGCGTTTTAATGAGTGGAACATGTAGAATATGTCAAATGACAGGAATTATGACAGGTGATAAATAGCAGTCTGATTTTTGCATGAGAGTTTAATCTCTGTTCGGAGAGTTTAAGTCTGTTCTGTCGGATAAAACAAATGTGCCATTTTCGTGTTCTGACCGTTCCAAATTTTTGACCTGTTCCACAATTAAAACTGCCCCTGTTCCAGTGTTCTCATATATTAAAGTTTATCCGACTAGACACCCTTAAGCTATTAATAAATTTTTAGCTTGCTATTAATCAACTTTTTTTTCATACGCGGGATCCAGACCTATGGTAGCATAATATCATATTATGATGCTGAAATAAATTTATTTTAAAGATTCGTCTTTATCAATCCTACCTAATGTTTCTAGTTTCTTTTCCATTGTCACTGCAACATTTTTACGTTTTGTTACCATTACGTAGACAAAGCAAACACAATCTGAAGCACGATTACATTACAGAACGGAAGTGATTAATAGGCTGTACTACACACAATACAAGAATTTTTAAATAGTCACGTCTTTTTTAAACAATGCTAAGACAGTTTGACATAAATAAAGAAAAAGGAATACAGACAGGTGTCTGTTCTTTCCGATAAGCTGAGACGGTCGCTCTGGCTGCCGCCGTGTGCATGAATCATTTTTACTATTGTACTTATGTGTTCAAATTACACAAATACACATTATCTCTGAAATATTATTTGGCCTACATACATTTTTATTTGATAAAATTGTTAAATTGTTTATTTGTTAAATTTTTGTCTGATGAAAATCGGTCCGGGTTAGCCGGACTTCCGGGTTATCGGGGGCCGACTTATCGGGGTTCCACTGTACATATATATATATATATATATATATATATATATATATATATATATATATATATATATATATATATATATATCATAAACGAGTACGACCGTCAATTCCAATATAACAAAGGAGCACTCGTAAGTGTAGGGTTTTATCGGTCAAGCGGGTGAAAAAAGAGACAAAGAATTCGGCTACTTCATCTATTTATTGAAGACGTTTCGTCTACTGCTCAGTAGACATCATCAGTTCATCTACAAAAAGAGTGTTATAAGAAACAACATCCAAAAGAGAGGTAAAAAAGCACTAGCGTTACCTTAAAAAGACATGTAGCAAAAGATAAGATGTACATAGTAAAAAAACCTTATCCATGAACCAACGTAATGTAAAAGTATATAACATTTAAGTGTATAGTTAATATTTAAAAAAACTTTAGTACAGCCAAAGACAAGACCATGTGGTAACAGTCACATATAAAAAACAAGTGAAAAAAGCCGGCTTGCTTTTTTAAAGTCAAGAATGAACCAAGAAAAAACCAGATTCACACTTCCAAAAAAATTAGTAGTATTTAAGCATACTTCATTTTAACTTTAGGTAACATCATTAAATGACTTAAATGCTAATATGCAATTTTGAAAATTTAAAGTTAAATAGTTACCAACAGGTCATCTGAGCCCAACGGACACACAAAAGAAAATGGAGTTTGAATTATATATATATATATATATATATATATATATATATATATATATATATATATATATACAGGGTGATTGATTAGTGTGAGGAAGCTCAGTAGATCTGTTATAGTAAAAATTACAAAAAAAAAGTTATTGACAAAAATTATAGGCAGCTTTAAACTCCACATTTTAAAATTAGTTACAATCTTACAGGGTGTTCCATAAGATGGTGGCAGACCAAACTTATGTTTTTTTAAATGGAACACCCTGTATTTTATTTTAAATTTGAATTCTGCTTCACTTCCACATCACAACAATGTAAAGTTTTATTATGTTATACCGGGTACTTAAAAAGTTATAGCCAATATTACCTGAAAATCGTATCAAGTTTAACTCCCTGTATAATTAAAAAGGAGTATAGGAACATTGATCTATTGCAACCATAGTTTTTTAATAATTGTTAAAAATTATAAAAAATATTCGTTTTCATAATATTCGTTAAATCAAATACAGGGCAATTCAAAATGCAAGTACATTATTTTCTTGGTAATTTTAAATATAACACCCTGTATTTTATATCACTATCGAAAAGTACTAATATCGTACTTCAAATTTTATGAAGTACTCCCTATACCTAAAGTTATCAGTTTTCTAGATATTTTTATTTTTCCATCAAAGTATTAATTTGGTAGATATTTTAACGTTTACCAATAATTATTGTGAGTTGGCCATGATTGATTTGTCAGAAACTGACAGTTTGACATTATTTTTTATTAATTCAGTAACGAAATAACGACACAGAAAAGAAAACAATTTATTTTAAATAAAATTTATAAAAAATAACCGACGCAAAATTAAAAAAAATAACACAAAAAAATAAAAAAACAACAGTAATTTTAACTTATCTTACTTAAGTAAGGTGTTCAAAATGACCTCCCAAAACATCTATGCATACTTGAAAGCGGTCATTGAAAGAGTTGCTTACATTACTAAGCATTTGTAAAGAAATATTTTGAAATACTTTTTTTTGAGATACTTTTCATATCATCTCTTGTTGTTGCAGGTATTTTATATACTTCGTTCTTAACGTAACCCCCAAAAAATGAGTCCATTTTATTGAACTCTGGTGACCTTGAGGGCCACCTTACTGGTCCATCCCTTCCGATCCATCTTTCACCAAACTGATCATTAAGTTCACCACGTACTAATTCGTTGTGGTGCGCAGGAGCACCGTCATGTAGAAACCACATTTGTTCACGTATATTAAGTGGAACCTCTTCTAATAATATCGGTAACTGATTTACGATAAAATCTAAATAAATCTCACCATTTATATTATCTTCAAAAAAATATGGTCCTACTACATGGTTACCGACGATACCTCCCCACACATTTAGAGACCATCTTGTTTGACTATGTGTTACTATGTGGTATGGATTACTTGTTGAATAGTAGTGAAAGTTATGCCTATTAACAGAACCGTTTCGATGGAATGTAGCTTCATCACCAAATAGGACATAATCAAAAAAATCTCTCTGCTCATTAATTTTTTCTAAAGCCCATTCACAAAATACTATTCGTTTCTGAAAATCATCATTATTTAATTCTTGGTGCTTTTGAATATGATAAGGGTGCATCTTGTTTTTAGATAGAATGTTTTGAACAGAGTAGTAACTAAGTTCTTGTTCATTGGAAATGTGTGGGTTTTCTGTAACTGCCATCAACACACTCATTTCGTTTTCCTCTGTCACACTAGTTTTTGTTCGCTCATGTTTTTCATAATCCACTGAACCAGTGCGGTTAAATCGATCTTTCAATTTTTCAAATGTATCTTGTCTAGGTTGCCGCCTATCTGGAAACCGTTCTTGATAAATTCTAGCTGATAGTAATGAATTTTTATTGCATTCCCCCAAAATCCAGATCATATCTACCATTTCATCAGTAGTAAAATTCATTATTGTTAATTTAAATTGAATTAATTACTGAATTACTAAATAATGATTGTTGCTAGTTTACGGTGTACCGCAATACTGAATTAATAAACAATAATGTCAAACTGTCAGTTTCTGACAAATCAATCATGGCCAACTCACAATAATTATGGGTTAACGTTAAAATATCTACCAAATTAATACTTTGATGGAAAAATAAAAATATCTAGAAAACTGATAACTTTAGGTATAGGGAGTACTTCATAAAATTTGAAGTACGATATTAGTGCTTTTCGATAGTGATATAAAATACAGGGTGTTATTTAAAAGCTATTTGACGGAGTATATTTAATTCCTTATTGTAATTGGTTTGTGATAAGGGGATGGTTTCAAGGCGGTGTACGTAACTGTGAAAGGCGGCAAGTTTATGTGACATTGGGTGGTTAGAGGACTTTCTTAACGATACATACTCCTAGATTATTTAAAACATTTCTACACCTCAGTCACCCCCATTGTGAGTTCCTTTTTTAAACTTATACAAATTCTAACAGCTGTCAATACATCTGTGTAATGTAGTTTGCCTAACTCCACTGACAGTATACGTAAAAATAATCTCTTAACTACAAAATCTAGTTTACCGAATTTTAAATGATAATTCTCACAATGGAGTGTGTTGTTACATCATTTCTAATTTTAACAATCTGTACACCAAAGTCTTTAAATATGACAGGCTAATTTTTCAACTTCCTGTGGAACTGTCATTTCTGCCCTGTCAACGTTCGGAGGTCTAGATCCAACTCATTGTCACTTTCACTTGCCACCTGACTTCCACCATGTAATCAAGTCACACTACAGCTCAGATGTTACCTAGGGCATAATGGTAAAATATTTCTAACATCCATGTTTTAATTGGCATCTTTAACCGATGTTTCCTTAACGGACCACGTATATAGGGCTTTGACCCACATATTTTTGTAAAATTATATCTTGGTAGTTAGCATGTAAACTTCACGTGAGTACAGTTCACCAAGAATAGCTGAAAGTCTGAAAATAACCACGCCCATGATGCGCATTCGTCATCCGACGGATCTCGCACTGAGCGTTCACTTAATATCTACCGTTTGTAACGTGAACAAGTCGGTACAGTCTGCGAAACATTTTTTGTAAGTACGAACCGCAAAGGAGAATCAATTTAAAATTTGCAAATTTTGTTTAAATCGAATCTGAAGGGAAAAGTTTTAAATAATCAGACACGGGAAGTGATAGCAAACGTGATTCATTTTATGATAAATGAAGCGAAAAACAATGAACCGTGTAGAGATTTGAAAAAAGTGCAGGAACGTGTGGTATTGGCAACAGGTGGTTTAAGCAGCGTTCAAAAAATTGCTCGGGAAATGCAATTAATTGAAGATGGCGAATATTCCTCATTTGCAACTCCAAACAAAAAGAGAAAAAAAAGCGCTTCAAAAACGTGCTTGGACGATTTTGATATAGGGCGTCTTCGACGTTATATAATGGATTTTTGTATAACACAAAAACAAGTCCCAACTGTGAAACGCATACACAGAACATTTGCAGAGGAGTACAACTACTCAGGTTCCATAGAAAGCCTTCGAACAGTAATTAGAAAGATGGGATTTCGTTGGCGAAAAACCAGAGCTAATAGAAAATTATTAATGGAAAAGCCCAATATTCAACATCTTAGACTGAATTTCTTACGTAGTATGAAACGTTACAGGAACGCAAATCGCCCAATTATATACATGGATGAAACATACGTCCATTCATCTCATACCTACCAAAAGAGCTGGTCTGATAGTTCAAACAAGGGCATACAAAAACCAGTATCTAAAGGACAGATGCTTGTGATAGTGCATGCTGGAGGTGAAAGTGGTTTTGTTAAAAACGCTTATCTGCGCTACAAACCTACTATAAAAACAGGAGATTATCATGATACAACGAACTACGACAATTACAAAAAGTGGCTTCAGGATAAACTGATACCAAATTTGCCCCCGAACAGCGTTTTAGTGATTGATAATGCACCGTATCACAACGTACAAACTGAGAAATGTCCAACTATGTCTTCCAGGAAAGCAGAAATGCAGCAGTGGCTGACAACGCGAAATATTTCCTTTACAGATGACATGTTGAAATTTGAATTATATGACATTATAAAATTACACAAACCTCTGTTTAAAACCTATGAAATTGACAAAATACTCGAGGATAAAGGACATTCAGTTTTACGGTTACCCAAGATATTATCCAGATTTCAATCCTATAGAGTTAGTATGGGCTTCTATGAAGCAATATGTCGCTGAAAAAATGTCAGTTTTGATTTTAAATTAGTCAAAAATTTTGTGTGGCCTGAATAAAACCATGACGACAAATGCTATGGAAATGGATACGAGAAAGGTTATAAATATCTCTTTTAACAAAAGGTACTGGTACAAAGACACCATATTTATGCTTCACCGGGACCGAACATCTAATTTCTATTTAGTATTGCAATAGACGATTTTATTACTACTTTATTACCCTACTGCTTACGCCCTTTTTCTCCGAAACCTTTGGGTCAATATAATGGTAATATAAAGTATAAATAGTCAATATAAAAATATAATTTTTGGTTATAATGCCATAATTTATAGCAACACAAGCGGTTTTTGTTGGATCTATTTTATTACATCTCACTTTGTAAAAAAATACTACAAATATACTGAAGAAAAGTAATGACAGTAATAATAATTGTGTACGGGACCTATTAGAAACTATTCAAACTTTACGTTTCTATAACTATTTGTTTCTCCGATTGTACCTATATTTTAAAGTTCACCCGCGCGTACAGGCTATCTTTTTCCTTCCGAGTGCGTTCTCACTTCATTGTTCGCGCAGGCAGTTAGAATTTCAGACTTTCAGCTATTCTTGGTGAACTGTATACCCGACAGCTTTTTAACCCTAGTCAAAATTTCAATCTTTGCATTATTTTATCAGGTTATATTCATTTTAGGTAAGCACTGATGATGACTGGTAAACCAGTCGAAAACTAGTTCTGATTGTGATGTAGCCCTTTTTAGGGATTTTAAATATACCTTTTATAAAGGATTTACTGTTTTTTTTTATTCAAATTGTTTATAAGCCAAAAATGATTCTACTTTAGTAAAATGTTTTCGGAATGATAAAAATGACTTTTTATTGATTTTTTTAAATTGGTTGAAAATATAACTATTGTTATTTCACGCAGTTTCCACAGAACTGCTATATCATTCTTATTTTCTGAACAATATCATTGCAAAAAAGCTCTTTGAGATAAACAAATTGAATAAAATTTAAACTAATTGACGAATACATAGTTTTAAACTTTTTTGTACATTATATGGACTGTTTGACTCAACTTTTCATGCAATATGAAAGTCTAAAGGCCATTTTCGCAAAAGTTATAGCAAATTTTTTATTTTCGAAATTTTAGTTTTATTTTGAAATTTCCGAAGCAATAAATGATCGGACCAAAATTCAAAAACTGCCATTTTTACTCTTTGCTCATCTACTAAAAGAAGGATACTATAAATAAGATATTTAATTACCGTATTTTTACCTGTGGCGATTTAAACGAAAAAACTGCCATTTTTGACACTTATTTGTTAATAACTAAAATTCTTGTCCGAACTGTGACGGGAATTTTTGTATTTATAATGCATTAGGTATATAGTACCCAAAATACCTATTTGTAACCTGGCTGCTCAATAGGGATGGGAAAAACCTACCGGTTTAAACCTAAAACCGTTTTTTTACTTCGCAATTACCGGTTTTACCGGTTGTTTTTTTGTCCCGGTTATAACCGGTTTTTTCTTTTTAAAGTAAAAACCGGTTATTAGGTTTTTATGGTGATTAGGATTAGGTTAGGTATTACTTTGGATCCCAATCATAATTATTATTCTCAAGTAATTATTCCAAACAAAACCATAATTCAAATTTTATTTTATTTTATAAAATACAGAAGCAAACTGAAAGTGCAATCTCACATCAGCCAGAAACAATTATTAAGTTTTATTATAATATTTCCTTGAAAAGGTATTTGTAATCATAATATTTACATAAGAAGTGATCTGGTTGAATTAGACGCAAACATCATCTATTTTTCACACTTAACTCTTGACATTGAAAGTGAATGAATGACTTTTTCTGATTAACAAAAATAATGCTATGACTATGAATATCGAATTACTGATTACGAATACGAATCTCCAAGAATTTCCCTACGTTTTTAAAACGATACACTCATACAGGAAGTATTAAATGAGTTAAAATGTACCTATTCTACAAATATACAAACGTGATAAAAGTAATACATGTTCTTCGATAGTACTAATTTTGATCATATTGATATTGAGTCGAATGGAGTATCGCAAACTAAAGTGTATTGTAAATGTAACTTTGTAACCTATTGGATTAAAAAAACCGAAAACCGGTTTTTCCAAAAACCTGGCGGTTATAACCGGCCAAAAAAAAACCGGTATAACCGAAAACCGGTGTTTTGTCAAAAACCGCCATCCCTACTGCTCAAGTATCCCGAACATGGTATATTTTTGCCTTATTTCCCTGGCGTACTTACTATTCTTATTTATGGTGCCGAATATTGGACTGTTAATGTTGACTTATGTTGCTTTAAGCTTTTGAGATGTGGCGTTATAGGAGGATTTTAAAAATACCATGGACCGACCCATCATATTATGAACGAAATGGTGTTGCACAGAATGGAAAGAGACAGAAAACTTTTGACCACCATTAAAAGGAGAAAAACAGCATATCTGGTGCACATACTTACAAATGATAAGTACGAGTCGTTACAGCTAGTTATGAAGGGTAAAATCGAAGGAAAAGGGGATCCTGGTAGACGAAAAATATCATGGCTCAAAAACATTCGCGACTGGACCAGGTTAAATACACAGACGTTTTTAAGAAAATCAGAAGATAGAGACGAATTTGCAATGGTTATAGCCAACCTGCATTAGTAGAGCAGGCAGGCACTAGAGGAAGAAGAAGTAAATTAATCATTTTAAGTATTTCTCTGTGTATTTCTTTATTGGAGAAATTTAAACAATAAAATGAATAGTACAATAAAACAAGGTCATATATCAAATCAAGTTGAAAATAACTCACCGACAATTATTTTGCGGCTTGTTTCCGATTCTAGAGAGAATCAATTAAAAGGAAAACCCACACACATCTCTAACCACAACGGTTACCGCTGTATTTTCTTCACCCCAACCGTTGTAAGCTTCAGCGTGCTACAGCAAAAATTGTTATTATTATCCAGAGTCATCCACTCGAAGGTATCATTATACCTATTAATATTAAGCTCCTACATTAGTATATAAGGGAAGACAACAAAAAGATCAAAACAGATTTTATAATCTGTACAGGGTCAGTTTTTAGTAGGTACGATGTTAGTTAATTTTCTAAATAACAAAAAAGTTATTTAGAAAAAATTTAGGCAATGATATTCTTTAGGCTTGGATAATAATGTCGAATTCTACAGAGTGATTAATAACTAGGTGTTACAGCAAACATACAATTTTTTAAATAGAACACTGCACATTTTCTCATAATACCTATTTAGATTCCTCTCATAATCCCTTATCTTACAATATGATGTTTCGCAATACTATGTGACGATAATATAATTTTATCGTCTAGAGTACGCCAATGAATTAAGTAAAACACGTTTTTGTACTGTTTCAAACGATATAAAAATCGGATCGAAAAGCCTAGTTGATTATAATTCTTGGAGCGTTGATCGAAGAATAATAGACAACAGCGAGGTACATGAAGTGAGTTTATGTAGGTAATATTTCCCGATTATTTTCCGCTGTCGTTTTGGCGTGCTGAGCGAATCCGACAGTTTTCTTCTTACTTATCCTTTTACCTATCCTTATATGAGCGGTGATCATATTATATCCTTTATATGTCTTTCCAATCCGGCGAGGTGAGCGGGATCTCCTTTCTCCCCTTTCTTAATACATTCATGTCGTATTAATAAAAGCAATTCCTATTTCGCGCGATCGTCAGAATCATTCATTCATGTACAAAAATATCGTCACATCCGCCCGAACAATAAGCTCGATGCGTAGAAATTATAAACATATATTATTGACGAACTTAATGAGTAATTAAGGCTAATTATCGTATCTTCTGTTTATTTTGATTCCGAATAAAAATGTTTTAAAAAGCGAACTCTTTTTTCTTCGACTGGTAGTTACCTGGAGCAACGAAACGCAACGACCGCGTTACATTAGCGCCCGAGCACATATTTTAAAAGGGTTTAAGACATTTAAACGGATTGTATGAATTTATATTAAAATATGGCGGAATCAGACGGCACGGTGGGTTTAGGAATAGCGGATGAGACGGTAGGCTGGATATATAAATTAAAGAAAGAGGAATTAATCAACGTTTTGGCAGAATTTAACTTAGATACGACAGGTAAATTAGACGATCTTCGATCAAGATTGGTCTTACACTTACGCTCAAAAAAGACCGGCACAGTTACCAATATCGAAACCAATCTCGTCGGGGCCTCCACAATGTAACGCGGTCGTTGCGTTTCGTTGCTCCAGGTAACTACCAGTCGAAGAAAAAACAGTTCGCTTTTTAAAACATTTTTATTCGGGATCAAAATAAACAGAAGATACGATAATTTGCCTTAATTACTCATTAAGTTCGTTAATAAAATATATTTATAATTTCTACGCATCGAGCTTATTGTTCTGGCCGATGTGACGATATTTTTGTACATGAATGAATGATTCTGACGATCGCGCGAAATAGGAATTGCTTTTATTAACACGACATGAATGTATAAGGAAAGGGGAGAAAGGACATCCCGCTCACCTCGCCGGATTGGAAAGACATATAAAGGATATATGATCACCGCTCATATAAGGATAGGTAAAAAGATAGGTAAGAAGAAAACTGACGGATTCGCTCAGCACGCCAAAACGACAGCGGAAAATAATCGAGAAATACTACCTACATAAACTCACCTCTTGTACCTCGCTGTTGTCTATTATTCTTCGATCAACGCTCCAAGAATAATAATCAACTAGGCTTTTCGATCCGATTTTTATATCGTTTGAAACAGTACAAAAACGTGTTTTACTTAATTCATTGGCATACTCTTGACGATAAAATTATATTATCGTCACAAGTCACAACTATACAGAATATTTAACGAGTGATAGCCATTTTATTTCGATATTGATATGAAAAAAACACTCTGTAAATGTGATTTAGATCACTTTTTTCTCAGTCCAAGAAACTTCATAAAGTTAGATCGAGAACACGTAGCAGCGAAGTAGGGGGATCCTCAATGCCAATTTTAGGTCTCTATTACAGCATAATACCTTGGACATCGTTCTAAAAGCGGCTCTGACTTGTTCAATTCTGGATCTAATTTTACCGTGACTCTCTGCGTTATTTACAATTTGACTGATATCCAAGGTAAACAATTTGATCAAGTTGTTCACGTTTGATACTAGTACTTACAGCGGTGTCGGAAAGTTGGTCTAGAACACTTCGTTGACGGAAAATTAGTCGACAACATTTGGTCGACAAACAGTTGGTCGATTGCACAATTCATCGAATGTACAATTCGTCGACGAACATTTGATCGAATGGATTTTTCGTCGACAAAGACCCAAAGGGAATAATACATGGCGGAAACACGTCAATATATAAAGTTAATTTCTTTGTACCATATCAAAAAAAGTTATTTTATAGATTGCCAGTCCTAAGCCTTGGATAAAGTGGGAAGGGAAGTTTATTCTCAGGATTTCTTTACTTTTTTTATTGATATTGACTGATTATTGCAGTCGAAAACATTGTACGAAAATGCCTCGATTCTTTAACAATTTATCTACCTCAGCATCTAGCATATTTCGTCTTGTCCGCAAGTGCCCTCAAATTTGACTTGTCCGGAAATGCTCCGTTGCAGTTGGCAAGTGCGCCGACACCAAAAAGAAGAACGGTACATCACTAATTAAAATATCGGTTTATATTTTTGCTGTCTACTCTCCCACCGCAGCCAATTTTTTCATTAAATTTAAAAATAATTAAGATTTAGAAAAAAAATTACCAAATTTAAAAAAAAAATCAGATATGTATAATACAATATTCCAGTTAACAAAATAAAAACCAATAATCCGTCGTTAATCACCATTAATCCCTTTATCCTAAAAAAATATCAGTTTGTCGACGAAAAATCCATTCGAACAAATGTTCGTCGACGAATTGTACATTCGATCAAGTGTGCATTCGACCAACTGTTTGTCGACCAAATGTTGTCGACTAATTTTCCATCGACGAAGTGTTCTCGACGGTAACCGTTCTCGACCAACTTTTCTAGACCCTCTTTACATAATATGGACGGTTTTATAATGGGTGCGTTCGGACGACCATAGCGGCTGGCGGTCAGCAGAAATCGGCTGAGTGGTTGTATCCAGCCGTGATAGAGAAAGCTTAGTAAATCTCTCAGCGGCTGGCTTCCAGCGGTGACGTCTGACAGCTACTGCTGGCTCAGCTGTCCAGCCGCTGTGGTCGTCCGAACGCACCCATTATGTTGTTATTACGAGTATTTGGGACTTCGTTATATTCAGATGCTTCCTTACAGCTCTCAACGACACTGTCAAGTTCCATTGATTAAAAACTACCCAGTGTGTAGGTAGTTATTAATCAATGCAAGTACCTAAAATAAAGTTTGCAAATCTTTTTGAGTAAAAGCTAGGATCACTATGCACTATGTCGTCTGCATATCGCAAAATATTGATGGCTTCACCGTTTACAGTTATTATTCCTTCTTGTTTTTCAAAAAATGTATTTCTGAAAATTCTTTCTGAGTAAACGTTGAGAAGCAGGGGCGACAAAAAGCATCCCTCCCGTTCTCCTCTTTTACTATTAACAGCCTGTGATTCCAAACCATCTACTAAAAGTTATGTTGTTTGATTCCAATACAAATTTGTAATTATTATGCAAACGTATTTCCTATCCAAGTCAATGTCTACTAGAACTTTGATAACTATAGAGTGCTTAACACGATCAAATGCCTTTTGGAAGTCAATAAAACAACAGTAGGTACAACGTCTACATTCTACATTTCCGGATTTGCGAAGTTTAATTAAAGAATACATTTCTGTTCCGCAACTGTAGATTCTGGTCAGTGGCGTAACAAACTCCGTCGGGGCCCCCCGCAGAATTTGAAATGGGGCCCCTTTTAACCCGGGAGCAGTCGCGCCGTTAGAAAAAATCCAAATTTTTATCATTTTCCGTGATAACTTAATGAACAATTTTGCAACATAACTTTCCACTTGTAAGTGCCTCGAAGAAGATTGTAGTAATGCGTAGGATTTTTTTTTAATTTCATTTTTATTTTTTTTGTGGAATTTATGGCTTTGGTGGGAATCAATTAGTTTTAAAATTGTTAGAAATAGATATTTTTAACATAACAAGCAAACAAAAATATTATGAAATTGAAATTTGTTTTAAATTCGTATTGTTAGATTTTGTTCTACACGCGACTGCTTACGTGACAGAAGTGAGCGCGACTGCTCCCGCGTTAAACAATTATAGGTCTGGATCCCGCGTATGAAAAAAAGTTGATTAATAGCAAGCTGAAAATTTGTTAATAGCTTAAGGGTGTCTAGTCGGATAAACTTTGATATATGGGAACACTGTAACAGGGGCAGTTTTAATTGTGGAACAGGTTAAAAATTTGGAACGGTCAGACCACGAAAACGGCACATTTATTTTGTCCGACAGAACAGACTTAAACTCTCCGAACAGAGATTAAACTCTCATGCAAATACCAGCCTGCTGTCTGATTTATCACCTGTCATAATTCCTGCCATTTGACATATTCTACATGTTCCACTCATTAAAACGCCCATTTGGTGATAAATAGCAGTCTGATTTTTGCATGAAGTTTAATCTCTGTTCGGAGAGTTTAAGTCTGTTCGGAGGGTTTAAGTCTGTTCTGTCGGACAAGATACATGTGCCGTTTTCGTGGTCTGACCGTTCCAAATTTTTAACCTGTTCCACAATTAAAACTTCCCCTGTTCCAGTGTTCCCATATATCAAAGTTTGTCCAACTAGACACCCTTAAGCTATTAACAAATTTTCAACTTCATATTCTTCGACATACCTCTTATAAAGTTGGTAAAATGTGATATATTACAATTATTGAATCTTCGTTTTGAGATAATGCAGAGCTTTTTATAAAGAATCTGATAAGAATTTTATAAAGAATTTTTTCGTAAAATTAAAAAATTAATAATAAAATAGTTATTATAATTGTAATAAAATGATATGTTGGTTATCGGTAATTTGAGAAATATTTGGAAAAATTAATTTTTTTTTACAAGGATGTAATTACATATTAAAATTAAAATCGTATATTGTTAAATATAAAAGTACTTTATCCTTGAGTTAAATTCCTATTTTTTGACTTACCTCGTATAAAATTGATAAGCTTTGACATCTGATGGGTTATCTGGCTTATTTTGTATCTCAGATTTAAGACCATTCAGAGCATTTCATGAAGAATAACTTTTTTCGTAAAATTGATAATAAAAATGTTTCCCATATGGTTCGAAGCCACGCAGACATACTGTATAAGTGCTCAAAAAAATTTATTTTGAATTTTCAAATTGTAATATCTGACAGGGCCGTAACTACCATTGGGGCAACCGGGGCAGTGCCTCGGGGCCCCCGGCGAAGGGGCCCCACGATTGTAATCGCGTTATTAGCGCTTAAATCGTTAATCGCGATTGAAAACCTACATTATAGCCGAAGAATGTAAGTAACATTATATGTAGTATATTTTTTATGAAAACAGAAAAGATGTTATATTGATGGTAAATATTTAGCTTAAAATAATGTGATTTAAAAATTTTTTTGTGTTGGTAAACTAAAATAGCAATATGTAGGTAGGTACAGGAAACTTCAGTCATGGAGTACATTAAAATGCGTTTTCAAGTGGTTAAATATCAATTTTCCCGGACTCCTTCTGCTGGGTGATTAACCCAAGACCCCCCGGTAGGGGGTCCCAGATCACGTTTGCCCCGGTGCCCCCAACATCGTACTTATGGCCCTGATTTAATGACATATTCGAATTCAGCATAATCAAAAAGCAAATAGAAACATTTTTGAACAAATAAAATGATGAATTCACCGATATCTTTTAAAATTATTTAATATAAAATAGTTTTATTGTTTAAAGAATTAATAAACAATTAGAGGCATCAGTGAGTAGAACTTTTCACTTTAAGATAAGATATATAAACTAACAAAAAATGTTTTAGAAAAATATAAACTTGTTTGATTTTTTCCGAAACCGAAACTATGCAAGTTTTTCTACATTGACTCCTCTAAAGCGTAAGTGTTATAATTTCCTTATCTTACCGTTTATCTGTTGAGAGATTGTCCAATGATTACACAAGAAAAGTCGTCAATAATTGTTAAATAAATGCGTACCAAACTGATGCAACTATAACCGTAAAACAACACAAACATAAATAACATTCAATGCAAACAACCAATATGAAATTACTGGCGATAATATTGTATCGAAATACTTAAAGTAGGTAAAGAACAGAGAGAAAGAAAACCCATTTTTAGATTTAAAAATATTGTTCTTAAATTCGGCAAATTGCAATTCTAATATCTTTCAATAGTCACGTACATACAAAGCATTATAATATAGTTTATTGTCGCTGCCATAAAATTTCGGTAGGCCGGAAGGGATTAAGTTTCTAGATATTATGAGATGATTCACTTGGCAAATACGTCTAGTTAGAAATTTTTACGTTTTTAAATTTAAACAGACAACGTAAAAGTAATATAAGAATAACGATTTTTACATAATATCAGATGACAAGATGGGGCCCTTACGCGATTGGGGCCCCCCCCCGCAAGCTTCATGCTGCGGGGCCCTCTGTTACGCCCCTGATTCTGGTTATATCTTATCCATTTTGATAATTTATAATAATTTTTAAATCACTATTTACTCTTAGAATCATTTTTCAATAAAAAAACTATTTATTTAAATATGGAATTTTCCTTGTAATTACTCTTTTCCCACTGCTTAGGCATGTCTGTTACAAACATTAAAATAAACTTCTCAAGTTATTAAAATCGACAACGGTTTTATTGAGTTATCGACCCACGAGAGACATCACATTTCATACTAACAAAAAATGTGAGAAAAATATTCATATAGGGACAAAACCGAGTTAGCACGTGCAGGTTTGTTTTATTGCTTTCATTTGCATTATGGCACATGGTTTAAGAAAACAGAGGTGAATTGTAGTCATTAGTGGATTATGACCGAACGTTAACCAAACAAACAGTAGGTACATGCATATTCTGCAATCGTATTAAGACATAAAAGTGTGCCTATACAGATTTGTCTTGAGTTTTATAGCATTTAAATGGTCAAGCTTGTTGTTTCTACCCAAGATAGACAAAACATTTTGGTGGATTGGTAGCTTTACAACTTCTTGTTGTAAGAAATCAGATTGTAAATCATACACTAACTGCAGGTCGATTCAAAATGAGCGCGACAAAACGCTTTTAGCAAATAATTAAACCTTGTTGTCACATTTCATGAACTTGAACCAAAGTGGAAAACAACCAACTTTAAATGGTTTGTTTTAAACAGTTCTTGTAATAAAAATAACGTTTTGGTCCCAGGTTATTGCTTTTTATGATATTTTTATACCATAACCATATCGGTGAAGGAGTTTAAAATCAACAAATTAAAAATGGTGTCACTATAGTATGCGATCTACTCCGATGATGTGCATATAGCCCTATTACAGTGTGCGGTATACTCATCCCAATTTGAAAATTCCTGAACGATTTGCGTAAAATAATTCAGTGCAAGAAAACTCTTGTAGAAAAAATATTTATTCACTAATAAAAAACATTTGGAGGAAAATAGAAATAAAATGAAAGGGGACTCTAATAATTTACAAACAAAATGCATTTTTTATTTGTGCTATTTAGAAAGAAAAATTATATTCAACTATTTTCAATGGGAAATATGCCACAATTTTACCAAAAAAATGATTTAATTAACGTTTATTAATTTTATTTCATGTAATTAAATGAACTATATTTTAGTAAAATCGTCCCAGGAACGCAACTCATCAATATTGGCAATATCATTTTAAAGTCTTCTACTTTAAAATGTATAATACATGTCTGAATTGCCGATATAAATGAGTCAGATTAAATAAATTATTAGAAGAATTTTTTACTAAGCAACAACATTTTTGTTTAATTTAGTATTATTTTGTATTTTGACAACGACACCCGACTTGGGCGTCGAAACGTTAATAAAATCATTTTTTTGGTAAAATTGTGGCTTATTTCCCATTGAAAATAGTTGATTATAAAAATGCCACAAGGAAATAGCTTCAGAAAAATTATATATAATCTAATTATTATTTAAAAACGACACAGATTATTAATTATAATTAAATAAGAAATTCATGCGCCTTAATTTCAGCTATCAATTATTCTAACTTAAAAAAGTCATGCAGGAATCCTAAATAACAATTTTAAAAAATACTCTACTGCATTTTTGTTTCTCCTACTTTGGTAGTTTATCCTCTTCTTCTTCTTCTTCTTCTTCTTCTTCTTCTTCTTCTTCTTCTTCTTCATTTTATGTAGACATGACTCTGTCTGTTTTTTAATGTGCCTCTAGTAAGTTGTCGTTTCATCGTTTTCGTGGTCTTCCCACTGATCGTCTTCCTATTGGGGAACCGTCTCTCGCTGTCCTGACTACTCTATTTGTTGTCATTCGGCTTATGTGGTCATTCCATTCTATTCTTCTGTTTATTACGCAGTTATTCGTTCCAAGGCTATCCTGACCAAAGATGTGTTTCAATTAAATAAGTTATACTTACTCCATATATATCTTTTCTTATCTTCATTATCGTTAGTCAATTTTTTTGATGCCCTTTCCAATTTATAATTTCTTTAAGCTCATCATTATTTCGGGGTAAAAGCAAAAGTGTCAGAGAATTGCTATTTATCTGTTTAGATTACATTCAAATATGTAATGGCAATGGTACTCAGATAACAAAAATTATATACATCGAAAAAGAAATGACAAGAATAAAGGTAGAAAAATGTCCTTCTTATGGTGCTGTCTCTTTCAGTGGAAGTTAGCGACTACACTGGCTGATCTGTCTCTGTCCAATGCGGCTATAAACAAGGATGTTGAATCAAGGCAGGTTTAGTCTCTGATATTTTTAAGCCATGAAATCTGGCGCCTACCGGGAACCCTTTTTCCATCAATCTTCCCCTGGATGATCAGTTGCGCAAGGCGGAAGGTAATTTCGTTTTTCATTATGTGTCCCAGGAAGCACTCATTTCGATATGTACATAGTTCCCTCCAGTTTCTCACTTTCAGAACTTTGATATCTCTCATGACCTGGTCCTCTCATTTCTGTCTGGGTCTTTCCCTTGGCCTTTCAGTTTCTGGTTTCCATTTGGTGATCTTCTTAATCAGTAGGTCGTTTTTCCTTCTCTCTATGTGTCCCAGCCATCTCAGTCTCTGCGCTTTAATTTTTTTTATATGAATACATAAAAAATGTCCAATTTTTTATATATTCTATTGACTTTTGGGTTGCCGTTAGCGTCTTTAACATTTTATAATTTTTGATTACAATTTTGATACACAATTTTTGATTAAGTTTGACAATCTATAATTTTATTATTTGTACTCCGATTTTCAAGATTATTTCATCAGTTTGTAGATATATACATGTATTGATGTCGTTTGTTATTATTCCGGTATCAAAACATTTTTGCTTAGATGGCATTATACGGGGGTGAATGGAAACGTTGTTTTTCTCCTAACTTCTAAAAAATTCTGTGGAAAAATTGGAGGACTGACTTTGTTTCATAATCCTTTTCTATTATCCAGGAGGTATCACTAAGGTTTTGTTTTTTATTATCCGAATATCTCTTTTCTTGTAAGAGCTGTAAATAAAAACACTACTTTGAAGGTTTATTTAATTAAACATATGAAACGCACTAAAATTAACAAAATAAAACAAAATTAACAACAAAACAAAACAATTCAATACGGGTATGTCCACCTCTTGCAGCAACGACTGCTCGCAATCTGTTTAGCATCGAACAAATATGTGTTATCCTTGCCTGGGAAATAGCCCGATATTCCTCTACCAGGGCCATAACTGTACCAAATTTTCTGGAGGCCTAGGATGACGGCGAATTTACAAAAAATGGTACAGCTCTTACAAGAAAATAGATATTCGGATAATTCAAAAAACAAACTTTTAGTGATGCCTTCGGGATAATATGACAGGACTATGAAACAAAATTAGCTATTCCATTTTTTCACAGAATTTTTTAAAGTTAGGAGAAAATACAACGCTTCCATTCACCCCTGTATAATGCCATGCAAGCAAAATTTTTTTGTTACCGGAATAATACCAAACTATATCAATACCTGTACATACCTACAAACTGGTGAAAGAATCTTGAAAATCGGAGCACAAATAATAAAGTTATAAATTGTCAAACTTAATCAAAAATTTTGGGTGGCGGAATTTTGTGCCGGTGAGTGTACTTTGTGTGAGCTGTTTTGTACTATGTGTCTGATCGCCTATCTTGCAGCGCCGCAATCACTGAAAAGCGTCGGAAGTTTTTTCTTCTTCATGTAACATTATTTTTATAACGTTGGTTACCAGTTACCATCATAGCTATCTTAATTTTATTCACTGCCCCCCCCCCCCCCAAATAGCATGCTTGTATGAATACCAACCAATCTCGCAAGTTCTTTAATCATGAAATTTTTCTTCGTTCTGGACTGCGTTTTCCTGCCGTTTTCCCTTGCTTAATATTTTGTAGCCACCTATATTTGGGACCTCTCATTACATGTTCGAAGTGCTCCAGTTATCTCTTCTTGATGATTTTTATAATATCATGTAGTAGTAGTAGTTTCATGAGACGTTCTAGTATTGTTGAGTATCGAGTCTTTTCCACAGACGAAACTTTTAAAATTCTTCTATAGGACCACATTTCGGAAGCTTCAAGGCGATTTAAATCACTTTTATTCACAGTCCAAGACTCAGCACTATAAAGTAACACCAAGAACACGTAGCAGCGAAGTTTGCGGATCCTCAATGCCAATTTTAGGTCTCTGTTAGATTTCACCGTGACTCTCTACGTTACAATTTATATAACTGATATCCAAGGTAAACAATGTGGTCAACTTTGGGAAGATTAGAGGGAAGTTTACCCCATCTATAAAGGTGGTTGGTCTTCGTAGATTGTTTTGATTCGATTAAGGGTTGCCCAAATCTCTATACCCCGGCTACATGCACCGTCTTGCCTGTGGAGGCATGACGGAACAAAAAGACGGTACACTGTACGTTGTCCACACGAGCAGTCTACGTAAAAAATTGGACTGCGCAAACTTCAGTCTTTCGAGAACTTGACACTATGAGCAGCACGGAAGAGGTTTTTTTAATGGAAGCGTTATTGTATTGTTTATTAATAAAAAAGCAACAAACAAACAAGCAACGACGCTGTAGAAGTAAGTGGAGTAAAAAGTGGTTCTTGCGGAGAAATATACATTCACATGTTAACTTAATCGAAGATTTGAGAGATGATCCTGAAGACTGGCGTGGTTATCTTAGAATGGATGAAACAGCCTATACTGATTTACTGCGTCTGGTGACACCCATAATTAAAAAAGAAGATTTAAAAAAAATATTTATTAGTTTTCTCAGGATTCAAAAAAAATAAATGAGTTTAGGAAGAATTCGACCGAAATTTTGCACCTACGCTCTCAAAAAGCATTAAAGTAATATACATTTTTGTAATCAGTATTTCAAAAGCCTTTTAATGAGGCGTCGCATGATGTACTTTCTTATTAAAAAAAAAATAAAGTCATGCCTGTCACCTGAAGAGGGATCGCTTAAAGTTCGAAACATTGATGCTATAATGTACTATAATTATTTTAAAAATCGACCTGTCCGAGCGTTTTTCTTATGTGTTAAAAATAAATAAATTAATAAGGGGGGGGGGGGTAACAGTTATTCCAGCGCACTGTATAAACTGTTTTCAATAATAGTCTACCAATATTGAAAAAAGTAATAGTTAATCTTTATTAAATACCAAACGGTAAAAAATTATTTGATTTTAAAGTATGCCCTATTTTAGAATCAATTAAAAATAAAAAAAAATAAAATATTACCTCTTTTAATTTTTCTGCCATTAAAGCGTAGGCTTTGTTTTTATTATTCCTGTCAGAATATTATTTACACTTCACTTTCCATAATACCGGCAAAGATTTGTTGTATAATTCTATAAATTCAGTTAAAAACTGTTTTGTAACACTTCTTATGTCGCTCATCTTAGTCTATCCACCTCGAAAACTTTTACGGAACTGAAGAACGGACTCACGTTCCCGGCCATACGTTCAAGTAAAACTGTACAACCTAAAACTGCACAGGTAAAATCTTCAGCATGTCGACGAGAGTACAGTCCGCGCTTGGAGGACTGTGGGCGATACAGTCTTGCCGTCCATACACAAGCAGCCCGGCTACACACACCGTCTTGCCTGTGCAGTCGAAAACTGTGCAGGCATGACGGAACAAATAGACGCTACACCGTACGTTGTCCACACGTGCAGTCTACGTAAAAAATTGGACTGCGCAAACTTCAGTCTTTCGAGAACTCGACACGATGAGCAGCAAGGAAGAGGTTTTTTTTTAATGGAAGCGTTATTGTATTGTTTATTAATAAAAAAGCAACAAACAAACAAGCAACGACGCTGTAGAAGTAAGTGGAGTAAAAAGTGGCTCCTGCGGATAATTTCTTAATTAACTACTGTTTGACGTGTAGATTTGCACTCTGGAAATCGTCCGCAGAAAAAATTTAAAAAAATAGGTTTGAAAATTCTAGGAAAGTTTCTCATATTTAATTTTCTTTTAATTTTTTCTGAGGCCGATTTCCAGAGTGGAAATCGAAACGGCAAACAGTAGTTAATTAGGAAATGTAATTTTCATTACACCTACAATTATTATGGCTCAATCCCATACAAACATAATACAATAATTGTATAACTAGACAGTTAAACAATGATAATACTACATTAAACATGCCACAAGAAAACAGTTTCAGTAATATAATAAGTATATAAAGTTGTTTCAATGGTAGTATACCAATATTGAAAAAAATAATAGTTAATCTTTAAAAAACGGTAACAAAATTATATGATTTTAAAGAATTCCCTATTTTAGAATCAATTAAAAATAAAAAAATAAAATATTACGTATTAAATAAAAGCGTATGCTTCATTTTTCTTATTCCTGTCGGAATATTCCCTACTCTTCACCTTCCATAATGGCGGCAGAGATTTGTATAAGTCCATAAATTCAGTTAAGATTGTTTTGAAACACTTCTTATGCCGCTCATTTCGTCTAGTCTTGGTCTATCCACCTCGAAAATTTTTGCGGAACTGAAGAACGGACTGAACTGCCGGCCACACGTTCAAGTAAAACTGTAGAACCTAAAACCAGAGAACAACGACCACGTTGTTCTCTGCTAAAACTGCACAGGTAAAATCAGGGTAAAATCTTCAGCATGTCGACGAGAGTACAGTCCGCGCTTGGAGGCCTGCGCGCGATACAGTCTTGCCGTCCATACACACGCTCTTACCTGCACAAACGAGTCTCTGCAGGCATGCTCTCAGGCAAGACGGTGTGTGTAGCCGGACTATAAACACGGACGTTCAACTCCGTCAGGTGTGTCTGTGTGCCTGTGATGGCCAGTAGACTATGGTAATGCGGATCTGTTTTACTTTTCCATTTTTCTCTGTATTTAAGTCAAAATTTGAATGATGTTGCGCTTGCATAAAATAACTTACATGAAATTTTTGGGTTGCGCATTTTATTTTATCCGTATGTCTTCATCAAAACAAGATAGTTTTTCATGTTTTAGTTTCTATATTTGATATAATCTATAAAATATCCAATATTATTTTTTAGTATGTTTCAGATAACGGTACATTTTGTGTTTGATTAATTGTAGGCTCTGGATATTCTTTCCCCTCATATATCTAAGATAAATATTTGTTCCTCCTTCTGTGCTGTGGCCATCGATTGAAAACAAAATATACCAAAATATGACACTTTACAAAATATTATATCATTTATTCCTACCTACTACCAGTAATACTAATATATTCTAATTAAATTCAACCAGACGGAGAATTCATGTTAGGTACGGATTATCTTTGTTGAACATAAGTCAGATCATGACGACTTGACTTGTAATTAATTCAAGATTTAAAAGGTAACTGTCAATTAAAAATCATATTTTGATTTGGTCTGATTTAGACTAGAATATAGAAAGTCTCCAAAAGGAGATACATAAGTATCTAGATTTGTAAACCTAAAGAGAGAAATTATCTCCTCTGTGATTAGGATCCAAGCAATATACAGTATGTCCCTGTAAGTTGTATCCATATGGAAAACTTTTTTGTTAATAATGTTACGAAAAAAGGTATATATATATATATATATATATATATATATATATATATATATATTGTTGTAATCTTATTTATTTATATGTGATGATATTCTTATATGTAATTTAATTTAATTAATGCATTAATGATAATCTAATTAATCAATCAGATCACATATCAATATGTTTTCAATCTCAGGGAGAATTATAAAATTACTTACTTACTTTCGTGACTTCTAAGTATTTCTCAGTGGTTCCTAATCGGGATAGGAAAAAAATAAAATAATACACACATATGGATTGCAATTATAAATCAAATTTTTGTTTATTTTATATAAATGGCAATTACTGCTTAATATTTGTTAGATCTTATATTTATTTAATACAAACATTTAAAAATGGGAATCTTATTTCCTTTTGGTTTCCAATTTAAAATTTTTATTAATAATGAAAACTATTAGGATTTATTAGCAACAAATTGATTTAAGTTTGATGAAAATCTTCTGATATTAGCGATTATGTTCTTCAATTTTTTAATGTGGTATTTAATACAAAAAACCATACATTCATGTCCTGACAAATGAGACTGACCTTTATCTGGTGAACTGCGAATGTCCTCACACAAGACCCGTTTCCTCCTACCCTTGGTTGCGATGAAAAACTCGTCCTGGCCTCCAGTAATGTTCTCCTTTGAAAACTACCTCGTATCGCTCTCGTTCCTGCTTTTCTCGTGATGCTGTGTTCTACCTTTTTCGAACCACTTCAATCAGCTACCGGGACACTCTTTGCTCAAGGAGATTCTTTTCTCTCGACTCGGCCTACCTCTCGTTCCGATGGGTACTCAACACTCACGGAACTATACCGGCTTTTTCACTCTTCGTACACTACCGTCTACCACTGGACTTCACCTTTCGACCGCTCAAAACATTCTGATCTCTCATCCTCATTCAATCCCCTACTTTCTCAATATCCCTTCCAGATTCAAAAATCAACATTCCACCACAAATTTTAATTCGCCGTATTCCTCAATACCAACTTTTAATCTTTCTAAATATGTTTAATGGATTTCAAGAAAAAATAATCATTTCCCAATTTAAACTTACTTTCTACTTTTTACAAAACTTAATGACCTATTATCTATTTCACTGAGTCTTATTTAGCGTAGGCTAATGATCGAATCTTCCGCGAAACACTATAATGGTCCGCGTCACTCAACTTGTTTATCTTAGGCGCATTGTTACCGAGTTTCGTACACTTCTTCGAATCACTTTCTTAAAAACTAAATATAATAATTTGTTGTATACAGGTTGTTCTAAATTTACATGCCCGTGGCTGAGAAAATTGAAGATCTTTTATATTAATTTGAATTTTGCTTATAATTATAAATTTTAATTCTCCTATCAAATAGGAATATAACAAATCCCCGCCTTGTATTCGATAAAATTTATCTGCATTTTTAAATAAATTTTCTCGAGGCAAAACCAACTCCCTGTCTATTTCCTTACTTTAATCTACGTCTTATACCCTAACTTACTATCTACTTTATGTAATTCTGTCTTTTATTCGTGATATTTGTATACATCGTGAATATTATAAATTCCTCGGATCTTTTCCGAGTTCCTATGCCTCAACTCATAACTATTTATCCCATTTTCATTATTCACGATGTACGGGCCTTCGAAAACAGGCATCAACTTTGCGCAAATGCCCCCAGGAAGATTTGATACTCGTAATGCCCGCACGAGTACTTTTTCACCCTTTTGGAAAGTCACTGGTCTTCTTTTTCTATTGTTTTCCTGTCTTTGAATATACTTTTCGTTGCTTCGCCGTAATCTTCTCTGTACTGTTTCAATCACCTGTTGATATTCCTTTGGCTCTGGGTCTTCCCATGGCCTTATCGGCAGTACACCCTTCATGATGTATTCTGGGGTCTCTTTTGTTACTGTGCTCGGAATTGTATTTAGATACACTTCTATTTCCGCCATTTTCCTGTCCCAGTGGCGATGTTGACCATCTGTTGCAATGCGAAGAAATTTCGTCACTTCCTGTATGAATCATTCCGAAGGATTACTCTGTGGATGCCTGATGCTGACAAAATTTGTCTCTATTCCGCGTTCTCGAAGTTGTCCCTTGAAACGATCATTTCGGAAATACGTTGCATTGTCCAGTAGAATCTTTTTTGGTGTTCCTACTGTGGCTATAAAATTGTCGATTTTTCTTAATATTTCTTCCCCCTTTGTGGTGCGGCAACTATATAATTTTACGTATTTTGAAAACACATCCACCATCACTAGAATATGTTTGTTCCTTTTAGTGGTCATAATTAGATCGCTTAACATATCTATTGCTACAATGTCTAGTTTGTTTCGGGCTTCAATATTTTTGGCAATATTTTCGTTTTTGAAATTTCTACTCTTATATTTTTGACATACATCGCACTTCTGGGTAATTTCCTTTGCAATGCGGTAATCCTGTCGGCTGATGTAATTTTCCCTAAAAACGAGCCAGACCTTTCTGCTACCAATATGCCCATTGTCCTCATGTAATTTCTTTATTATCTTTTCTGCCAATGTCTGTGTCACTAAATATAATTCCTTTCCGTCTATTCTCTTAAAATATATGTTATTTTCTACCTCCGCTCTTCTTTTCTCTCTTTCCTTTAGGTCTTCCTGGTTTGTCCTTATCTCATTTAACGAATATATCCCTTCTTCTTGTATTAATCTATTTAGTCCCACCTGTAGAGTAATTGTTTCCTTTTTTCCGGTGTCCTCATCCCGTGTTAGAGCGTCGGCTATTATGTTGTCTTTTCCTTTTATATATCGGAACTCAAAATCATACTCCTGTAATAATAGAATGCCTCTATGTATTCTATTATTTACTAATCTATTCTTCATGATATGTACTAAAGCTGCATGGTCTGTTTCGATTGTGAATTTTGCTCCCAATAAGTAAAACCTCAATTTGTTTACGCAATATAGTACACTGGCAAACTCCAATTCTGTAACACTATATTTTCTCTCATGTGTTTTAGTCACTCGAGATATAAAGCATATCGGCACTTCTTGGTCGTTTTGTATTTGACACAGAACTCCTGCGAATTTTTGTATGGACGCATCAGTTCGGAGTATAAAAGGTAAATTGTAAATGGGGTGGTATATTTTCGTTCCTTTTGCGAATTCTCGTTTTAATGTTTTGAAAGCTTCCTCCTGTTCTTCTTTCCAATTCCATTTTATTCCCTTTTTAGCAATTTTATCAGAGGAATTTCCTTTTGGCTCAAATCGGGAATCAGCTTTTTAAAATAATAATCGTGCCAAGAAAACCTCTCAATGTTTTCAAATTCGTTGGTCTTGGGTATTCATCTATGAGCTTGACTCTGTCTTCGGCTAATCTGACTGTTGGTGTCCAATTGAAAACCCAAATAAATGACTTCTTTTTGAAAAAATTGACATTTTTCAATGTTTAATTTCAATCCCGCTGTGTCCAATTCTTCCAGAATTATTTTTATGTGTTCCAGATGACTCTGAGTATCTTGTGAAAAAATTAATAAATCATCGATATAATGAACTATGAAATCTTCATGGCGATTTAAAATGGTATGTAGAGCTCGGACGAGTGCAGCACAAGCACTCTGCAATCCAAATGGCACTACCTTAAACCGGTAGACAATACCATCAATTGAGAAAGCGGTGTAGTTTCTACACTTTTCAGCTAACGGTATCAACCAAAAACTGTGTGTTTTAAGTCAATTTTAGAAAATATGTGTGATCCCGTAATTCTTCCAAAAATGGCCTCGATGTTTAGAGGTGATTCATATTGTGATCCAGTGTGCTGGTTGATATTCCTGGCATCTAAACATAATCTCAATTCTCCATTGCTTTTCTTTACTATCACAATCGGGTTAACATACGGTGAATCACATCTTTCGATGATTTGATCTTCCAACATTTTATTAATTTCTTCTTTCACCTCTTGTCTATACTTGTATGGAATCGGGTAAGTCTTTGATCGAAAATTTCCCAAGTTTTTCACCTCAAATGAATGTTCGTACTTTTTCGCCACTCTGTTTTCCTCATTGATCAAATTTTCGTAGTTTCTTAACATCAACCGCAATTCTTTTTCTTTTCCTTCTCCACATATCAATTTTCTGTCTTTTTCCTCAGACTCTTCACATATGTTTACCGTGCATTCTGCATCCTCGTTTGCATATACCTCCTCTTCAAATACCACTGTTTGAATCATATTCTTTTCACTTTCATTTGTTAGCTTTATTTCTTCTTCTCCTGAGCTCGTCTCTTCTTTTGAGGAATCCCAGGTTTCTTTTGCTTTTGATACTCTCAATTTTTCTTCTTCTGGGCTCAACTCTTCTTTTGAGGAGCCACAGGTTTCATTTTCTTTTACCTTTTTCTGACTTTTTCTCCTTTTTCTTCTTTGTCCTTGCTTCGTTGCCAAATTCATTTCCATTGTTTGTTCTTTCCCTGATTCGTCCGTATTTTGTTTCTCATGTTCTTTGTCCTGTTCTTCTTCTTTTTCTTCTGTTAGTTTCATCGTATTATTTTTAAAATCTATCACTACATGTTTTTCTGCCAATTCGTCAACTCCTACTATCATGTCATGTGACATGTTTGGCATTATTACACATTGTAGTGCATACATCTTCTTACCCAGTCGTACCCTTACTCGTATGCCTTCATTTATAGTTGCCAATGTCCGTTTGTTTGCGCCCACTAAATTTACCCTAGGTATTTTGTAAATTAAATTTGTTAAATTAACTTCTTCTATTAGTTTTCTGTTGACCAATGTTATTTCAGATCCAGTATCTATCATAATTTTAATTGGTTTAAGGTTGATAAATCCATCCACAAATTTTAAATTAACTCCATTTTTCTTTTCGTTGTTTCCTGCCAATTTAATAAACTCCTTGGGGTGACAAAAGATTCCTGTTTGATTTTTTGTTTTTAGTGAGCGCCGTCGTGAAAAGACGCCGGTTGCTCATCGTTGTTTATATTTTCGTCATAATGTCTCTCTCCGTCATATTCTTCTGTCTGGGTATTATTTACCTCTCTTCTATTTTCTCTTGGTCTGTCGGATCTGTTTCGGTTTTCTCGATATCCCTGTTCATTTTGTCTACCATTATTTCTGTTTTCTTGATTTGAGCGTGTGGTGTTTCTATTCTGGTATTCTCGATTTCTGTCCTCATTCCATTGTCTATTTCTTTGTTCATAATTTCCTCTTCCGTTGTCTCTATTTTCGTTTTCCCTTCTGGGATTAAAATCTCGTCTTGTATTGTCTCTCCTATTTTGATTTCTCTCTCTGTAATCCTGTGTCTCTCGGGGCCTGTAATCTTCTCGCGACCTTCTTGATTTTCTTTCTCTTAAAAGTTATTCTCTTATTTGTAAGAATTGGCATAGACTATCTATGTCTTTGTAGTTTTCCAATGTGATATGGTCTTCCAGCGTTTCTTCGAAATGTCTTGCAATCAGTTCGACTAATTGTCCCGATGAGTAATTATATTGTAAATGTTTTGCATTATTGTAAATTTGTAAAGCATATGTCCTTTCTGATACCCCCATCCTATCATTGTATTTCCCATTTTGCAGTTCCTTGTTAATTTCCAATTGTTGGACTTTTCCCCAGAAATAATTCAAAAATTTTTGTTCAAATTGTTGCCAATTGCCGAATTCTTCTTCTTTGCTATCGAACCATAGGCTTGCTTCATATTTGAGATGGTTTCTGATAGTTTCTTTTGCTGTTTCGAAATTTCCGATGTGCTTTATTTTCTTTTTCAGGCTATTTATGAACGGCACTGGGTGTAATCTTCTTACGTCCCCGCCAAACCTTATCTTCACGTCATCTGTGCTATGTATAACCATTTCTCTTCTTTCTCCGACATTTTGTTGAGTATTGATTTCCGCAATCTTTCTTTCCACTTCTTCTATGTCTGCTTGAATAGCGTTTTGCAACTTGTTTTCCAAACTTTCCATTTCTTTTTTCTGGCAATTCGTTAACTCCTTCATTTTATTTTGAATTTTCATTTCTTGTTCTTTCATGTGGTCCTTCATTTTCATTTCATACTTTTCTATGCGTTCCTCCATTTTCTTGTTGTTCTCTTCTATGGCTTGTTTTGTTTCCTTCTGATTTTCTTGCATTATTCTTTTTGTTTCATCCATTTTCTGTTGTGTTTCATCCATTTTTTGATCCAATTTTTGTTGTGTTTCATCCATTTTTTGTTGTGTTTCATCCATTTTTTGATCCATTTTTTGTTGTGATTCATCCATTTTTTTTTGTGATTCATCCATTTTCTTTGATGTTTCTTCCTGATTTTTATCCATTGTTCGTTTTGCTTCATCCATTTTTTGTGACTGGAGTTGCATAAGTTGTAATATCTTTTCTAATTCTGACAATTCTTTTTTTCCTGTTTCCATGATTGTTGTGTCTAAAATATCTTCTTGGTCTGAATTTTCCTCTTGATCTGAATGTTCTTTTTGTTTTTTGTTGTCTTTGCTTTGGCTTCTTGTCACAGACATTTGTTTTCAAGAAGTACTATCCCCGCCAAATGTGAAATTTTAATAGTATGTTACCCAAAACGACTTTTTCTCCCCCAAATATTATAAATTTTCAATAAATATATCAAATGTAAATATCGTAAAAATAAAGTATTAAATCAGTTATGTAAAATTTGTACCTAAAGGGATCTAAATTTTTATGTTATCAACTGTAAGTCTCTCACTTTTTACCACAGGCATATAAATTTCCAACTACCGGCTTTTCTCTTTCTATCCTTCAAATTTGCCACTAGAAATACTTTTCAATGCTTTCCACGTTGGACGACATTTGTTGTAATCTTATTTATTTATATGTGATGATATTCTTATATGTAATTTAATTTAATTAATGCATTAATGATAATCTAATTAATCAACCAGATCACATATCAATATGTTTTCAATCTCAGGGCGAATTATAAAATTACTTACTTACTTTCGTGACTTCTAAGTATTTCTCAGTGGTTCCTAATCGGGATAGGAAAAAAATAAAATAATACACACATATGGATTGCAATTATAAATCAAATTTTTGTTTATTTTATATAAATGGCAATTACTGCTTCATATTTATTAGATCTTATATTTATTTAATACAAACATTTAAAAATGGGAATCTTATTTCCTTTTGGTTTCCAATTTAAAATTTTTATTAATAATGAAAACTATTAGGATTTATTAGCAACAAATTGATTTAAGTTTGATGAAAATCTTCTGATATTAGCGATTATGTTCTTCAATTTTTTAATGTGGTATTTAATACAAAAAACCATACATTCATGTCCTGACAAATGAGACTGACCTTTATCTGGTGAACTGCGAACAAGACCCGTTTCCTCCTACCCTTGGTTGCGATGAAAAACTCGTCCTGGCCTCCAGTAATGTTCTCCTTTGAAAACTACCTCGTATCGCTCTCGTTATTGCTTTTCTCGTGATGCTGTGTTCTACCTTTTTCGAACCACTTCAATCAGCTACCGGGACACTCTTTGCTCAAGGAGATTCTTTTCTCTCGACTCGGCCTACCTCTCGTTCCGATGGGTACTCAACACTCACGGAACTATACCGGCTTTTTCACTCTTCGTACACTACCGTCTACCACTGGACTTTACCTTTCGACCGCTCAAAACATTCTGATCTCTCATCCTCATTCAATCCCCTACTTTCTCAATATCCCTTCCAGATTCAAAAATCAACATTCCATCACAAATTTTAATTCGCCGTATTCCTCAATACCAACTTTTAATCTTTCTAAATATGTTTAATGGATTTCAAGAAAAAATAATCATTTCCCAATTTAAACTTACTTTCTACTTTTTACAAAACTTAATGACCTATTATCTATTTCACTGAGTCTTATTTATCGTAGGCTAATGATCGAATCTTCCGCGAAACACTATAATGGTCCGCGTCACTCAACTTGTTTATCTTAGGCGCATTGTTACCGAGTTTCGTACACTTCTTCGAATCACTTTCTTAAAAACTAAATATAATAATTTGTTGTATACAGGTTGTTCTAAATTTACATGCCCGTGGCTGAGAAAATTGAAGATCTTTTATATTAATTTGAATTTTGCTTATAATTATAAATTTTAATTCTCCTATCAAATAGGAATATAACAATATATATATATATATATATATATATATATATATATATATATATATATCGGTTTAAAACGTCCTCCGACGTCTTCCGATGCCCAATCTCCATGCATCGCTACCTTCCCAAAGGTCTTCTTCTAAACCTCTCTCTCGGATCTCTCTGTCTATTCCTTCTCTCCAGCTCTTTCTGGGTCGGCCTCTTTTTCTCTTTCCATGTGGTGACCAATCTAGAATCTGTTTTGGCAGACGGTATTCTGGCATTCTCTGCACATGTCCATACCACTTTAGTTGTTGTACTCTTATATCTTCGACAATCGTATGTGTGACTCCCATAATCTCTCGTATACGTTCGTTATTAATTCTTTGGAGTTTTGATTTTCCTGCGGCACGTCTCCAGTAGTCCATCTCCGTGGCTTGTAGTGTTCTTTCAGTAGTTGTCTTTAACTGCCACACGTCACTTCCATACATTACTATGCTCTTTATAATAGTGTTGTATATTCGATGTTTATTTTTTTTTGGATATATGCTGATCCCAAATAATACTATTTAGTTGAGATATGGCCCTTCTACCTTGAGTGTTTCGTTTTTTTAAAGCCTGATCTGATTTGCCGTCGTCCGTGATTTCTACTCCTAAATAAGAATATTTATTGTTGTACTTAATGTGTTGTCCGTCGTTTAAAACTAGATTCTGTTCGTTGCCACCGATGTTCATGTACATTGTTTTCTCTATGGTAACTTCTAATCCCCATTTTTTGTACTCTTCGATTAATTTCCGAGTCATGTATTCCAGATCGTCATATTCGTTGGCAATCACAATTTGATCATCAGCAAAACATAGAGTGTACAGGTTGTTATTATTTAATTGTATACCCATGCCGCTGCACTTCCGCTTCCAAAGTTTTAATGCTTGTTCCAGATATATTTTGAAAAGTATCGGCGATAGGCAGCATCCCTGCTTCAGTCCTTTGTCTACTACAAAACCTTTGGAAACATTCGTTCCTATTTTAACTTTGGCGTTGGCGTTATCATATAGTTTTTCTACTGCTGTTATGAGATTTGAGTTGATGTTCGTTTGTCTTAGAGTGTTCCATAACTTGTTTTAAGGGATGCTAACGTAGGCCTTTTTTAGATCGACAAACAAAAAGTGGACTTCTTGATCTACAGCAACCTTTTTTTCTATAAGTTGAGTGATACAAAAAAGGTGGTCTATGGTCGATCTACCAGCTCTAAAACCCGCCTGTTCTTCTGCCTCCATATCAGTGTATTCTCTTTCTATTCTATTTTTGATCATTTTCCCATATATTTTACTAATGGTACTAGTAACTGCTATTCCACGGTAATTGTCGCAGTTTTGTTTGTTTCCTTTTTTATGTAAAGTTGAAATGGTAGAGGTTTTAAATTCAGCTGGAACCTCTACTTTGTTTATGCAGTTTTGAAAGAGTATTGTCAGGTGTTCATATAGTTTTTCAGTTCCATATTTTATTAGTTCTGAGGGTATATTGCCAGGTCCGGGTGCTTTTTTGTTTTTGAGTGAAGTACAGATATCCTTTACTTCCTTTTTCGTGATTCTTCTAGGAGATGCTTCGACGCGTATGTTTTGGTTATTTTCTTTTATTTTGAATTCCCTTCGATATTCTTGTAACAGTTTACTGAAGTACATGTGCCATGTTTCTAACGAAATTGGTGAGATTAAATCTTTTTTCTTGTCGTTGGTCCTAAGAGTTTTAATAAGTTTCCAGCTTTCTGTACTTCTGGTTCCTCCTATATACGTATTTATTTTTTGACAGTTTTGATCCCAGGATTCATTTTTTTTCTGTCTTATCATTTGTCTTACCTTTGCTTGATGGTTTTTGTAATTAGACCAATTGGTATCTGTTTTTGCACTTAAATAGTGTTCATACTTTTGTTTCTTTTGTTTTATCGCTGTGTCTATTTCTTCATCCCACCAGTATGGAGTATTTTTGTTTTTCTTTTCGTAATATCCAAGGGCTTCTTTTGCTGCAGAGTGAATACTTTCTTTAATGTAATTGTAGTGGTCTTCGATGTTATTGAAATTTATGTTTTCAAGCTTCTCGTTCAGTCTGTTTTGATACAATATTTTTACACTATCTTGTTCGAGGATTATAAGATTATATCTTACAACTTCTGCCATCTCTGAGCGAACTACTGGTTGTTCCTTCTGGCATCTTCTTAAAAACATTATTTTTGCTTTTAAGAAATGGTGATCGCTTCCACAGACTGCACCTCTATAAGCTCTTACGTCGTAGATTTTAAGATTTGATCTTTGGCGTACAATCAAGTAATCTATTATAGATTTTAGATTCCTTGTTCCCTGTCCCCATGTGTATTTATGTACTTCTCGATGTTGATAGAATCCATTTGTAATACGGAGCTGGTTCTGTTCGCATATTGTGATGAGTCTGGTCCCATTGTCATTTGTTATGTTTTCTCCGTAAGGACCAACTATTTTATAGTTTTGTTTGTTTCCGACCCTGCCATTAAAATCTCCAAGCAAGATTAATTCCCTCGTATATCCTATCGATGTTATTTCTCGGTTTAGTTTCTCGTAGAATTCTTCTTTCTTGTTAACCAGTGCATCGTCGTTAACTGCATATACACCTATTATTGTTAGTTTATGACCATGTATATTCAGGTTTATTTTAATTAGTCTTTCATCTATGGCTTCCCAAGTGGTGATATATCTTCTTAAGCTTTTACGAATAATTATTGAGACTCCTTGTTGTGCTCTTTTTTCTTTTGATATGCCGCTATAGAAATGGTCGTAATGTCCTAAGTTTTCTGACCCTGTACCTTTTTTCTTGGTTTCTGTTAACACCACTATGTCCATATTGAGCTTCTTTGTTTCATGCATTACTTCATTGATTTTTGTAGAGAGACCCTGTACGTTCCATGTTCCTATATTCTTGATCCATTTTCGTAGCTTAAGTCGTCGTGTTTTATTCCATCCGTTCCGAGGCTGTAGATTTGGCTTTTTAACATTTCTACATTTTTCTGAGTATTGAGGAGTTAGCCCAATGCCTCAACCCCCCAACCTGGAGGACCGGGTGATTTGTTGTCAAGGTTTTCTTCCTCTAGCCTTTGATGGTTCAGCATCTAACTACAAGGCAGCAGCTTCGCCTGTACCCTAGGCAGGGGCCCCTACAGGGTGCTATCATCCGGGCCAGATGAACCCTGGTTTTTTTACGAGGTTGTTACTCCTCCCCCTTCCTTCTTTATCCGGGCTTGGAACCGGCAACATAACAGCTAAACTACTCAATTCGCCCAGTCGTCATGCAGGCGGAGTTCTTAATAAGTTATTCTTAATAGAAAACTCTGCATGGTCTAAAACCTAAGATTTAACCATCAAATATCAAATTTTTGGAATATTATACGAGGTATGTCAAAAAGTTTAAATTTCACTCAAGAGTAAAGCAGATTTATTTTTCACAATATTGAAAATTGCTATTATGAAAAGTTGTTTGGAATTAAAAACTATATTCTAGTATGCAATAACATCCTTCTAATTGGAGAAATTTTATTTGAAAAATTATGGATAACTAACATTATTTTCAGCTGCTCAATTTAGATAACTCTTTTATTATTAATTTTACGAAAAAAAGTGATTCCTAATAAAAAGTTCTGCATGATCTAAAATCTAAAATACAACCATCTTATGTCAAATTTTATCAATTTTATACGAGGTATGTAAAAAATATGAATTTCACTTAAGAGTAAAATACGTTTATTTTTCACAATATCGGAAATTGTTATTATCAAAAGTTATTTGGAATTAAAAACTATGTTTCAGTATGTAATTACATCCTTCTAATTGAAATATTCTGAACTATAAAGGTACTTTAGTTTTGATCTAAATTTCTCCTTTTTGACATACCTAGAACAAAAGTTTCTGTAGGGGAAATATTAGGAAAAAGATTTTTTACGTCAAGTAAAGTAAAAAAAAGTCAAGTTTTAGACCCATGTTGAGCTGCCCCCCCCCCCTCACTTGCAAAAATTAAAAACAAATAGCCCTGATTTATGAGCTTTCATATTCCACAAATTAAAAATTTTGAGCTCGTTCCACTGAGCAGGAATTTAATATTTTAGTGGGGGGGCGGGGGCTGAGTCAGGCCCCCCCCCCACTACTTAAAAATAAGAATATTGAATCGATTTTTGAGGCAGAATTACGAGCGATTTATGAGCTCTTGAAATTATATAGTTTCGATTTTTGAGCTCATCCCCTTCACCCCCAAACAACCCCTTAATTGATTTAACTTAAGAGAAAAATGCTGAGAAAACTTAAAATATATCGTGATGCGGATATAATTCCTATAGCTTATATACTCTAAGAATAAACTATTAAATCACGTGCATTTCAATTATTGAGCTGCAACCCCTTAGCAAGAAAACCACCCTATATTCCCGGCTCAAGAGAAAGTTGTACTTAAAATGCATTAAATTAATTATTTGGCGACTACATATCATTTAATAATTTATAAGCTCCCCAATTACGCGCATTTAGATCAGTAAATTGCAATTTATTTTGTATAGTGCAGTCACTGAAGGTAAAAATCAACGATTACCTTCAATTTCGGTGAACCTTCATCGATTTTCACGAAAATTGGTCAGTGGTTAAAGGATACCTCAAGAAACAAAGATGACATGGTACCACCTTGCGCCTTTACTCTGAGGGTGGATACCGCCCCTTCTCGGGGGTGAAAATTATTTTATAAAAAATAACTGCACAAATCAATAAAAGAACAAATTATAATCAAAATTTATTATATAAAGTTATTAAAATATGTCAATACTTTTTAAGTTATTAAAGATCAAAGATTTTAATTATTCGTGAAAAAAATGCATGTTTTGAAGCAGTTTTTCGTAAATCACTGAAAAACTGTAAGTTTTTACAAAAAAGTTAATAGTAGTTTAATTCGTATAGCTTATATTCTATGAATAAACTCTTAAATCACGCGCCTTTCGGTTATTGAGCTACAACCCCTTCGCAAGAAAACCATCCCATATTCCCGGCTTAAGAGAGAGTTGTACTTAAAATAACTTAAATTAATTATTTGTCGACTACATATCGTTTGATAATTTACGAGCTCGCAAAATATACGCATCTCAATTATTGAATTGCACTGAAGGTAAAAATCAACTATGACCTTGGATTTCGGTAAATCTCCATTCATTTTCATGAAAATTGGTGAGCGGATAGAGGATACCTCAAGAAACAAAATTAACAATTAACAATTTAGCCGGGGATATATGTCAACCCTTTCTGGGGGGTGAAAATTACTTTATTAAAAATAACCCCACAAATCAAGAGAGGGACAAATTCTAAGCAAAATTTGTTATATAATGTTATTAAAATAATTCAATACTTTTTGAGTTATTAAAGATCAAATATTTTAATTTTTGTGAAAGAAAATGCATGCTTTAAAGCGATTTTTCATAAATAACTCAACTTTTTCTGGAGCTAATTTGATAGGTATTTCTAAGTACTTTGACAAGTATTTAGTAAGTGCTATGAAAGGCATCGTTATTTAAGCTTGAATTCTTAGATTTGAATACTCGCAGAAAAAACTATACATATTTAATTACCCATAACTTACTTTAAATTAACATTAAAGGTTTTTCAGGTAAGCGATTTATTATATTTTTTATTAGCTTCAATTTTAGTGATGAAAACTTTTGTGTAAAACTTACAGTTTTTGAGTTATTTATGAAAAATCGCTTTAAAGCATGCATTTTCTTTCACAAAAATTAAAATATTTAATCTTTAATAACTCAGAAAGTATCGATTTGTTTTAATAACATCATATAACAAATTTTGCTTAGAATTTGTCCCTCTCTCGATTTGTGGGGTTATTTTTAATAAAGTAATTTTCACCCCCGAGAATAGGTGACATATACCCCAGGCTAAAACCGCAAGTTGTTACTGTTAATTTTTTTCTTGAGGTATCCTCTATCCGCTCAACAATTTTCGTGAAAATGAATGGAGGTTTACCGAAATCGAAGGTCTTAGTTGATTTTTACCTTCAGTCACTGCACTATAGAAAGAAAATTGCAATTCAATAATTGAGATGCGTAAATTTTGCGAGCTCATAAATTATTAAACGATATGTAGTCGCCAAATAATTAATTTAAATTATTTTAAGTACCACTCTCTCTTATAGACGAGGGATTTAGCACAAAATAAATAAATTTTTAAATACAACACCTAAAGACTTGCAGTTTTTTGCATTATGTTCAGGATGACGTCAGGAAAAAAGTCTACTATTCAAATATGGGTGGAAATGCATAATTGCACTGTAAAGTGCATAAAATGCATCCAAAATTGCATAAATATAAAAATAATGTCAAAATCAGTATATTAAGCAACAAAATTTACTACTTGGGGGGTTTTTCGGGTCACTGAATACGATTACGCCATCAGAACTGACCCCCGGATCACCTTGTGCCCAAGGTCACGGCAAAAGACGTCATCTTCTGGAGTTTAGATGTTTTTCCGCATTAAATCGATGCAAACGGATTACTCACGGTTTTAGGGGTCACTAAGTACTAATATGCCATCAGAATTGACACCCGGAGCACCTGGTGGCCAGGGTCGCTACTAAGGCACGTCATATTCTGGAATTTCGAGGGATTTCAGCACTAAATTGATGTAACTGGACTATTCGGGGGTTTTTGAGGTGGTTAAACACGAATATGCCATCAAAACAGACTTCTGGATCACCTGGTGCCCAAGGTCACTGCAAGGGACGTCATCTTCTGGACTTTCGAGGGCTTTATGTATTAAAATGGTGCAAACGGATTACTCGGGAAGTTTTTGAGGTCGCCAAACACGAATATGCCATCAGAATAGACCACCGGATTACCTGGTGCCCAAGGTCACTGCAAGGGACGTCATCTTCTGGAGTTTCAAGTGCTTTCGGTATTAAATTGATGCAAACGGATTACTTACGGGTTTTTGGGGGTCGCTAAACACGAATATGCCATCAGAATTGAATTCCGTAGTACCTGGTGCCCAGGATCGCTACTAAGGCACGTAATCTTCTGGAGTTTCGAGTGTTTTCGGAATTAAATTGGTGTAAACGGATTACTCACGGGTTTTTTGGTGCCGGTAAACACGAATATGCCATCAGAACTAAACTCCGGAGTACCTGATGCCCAGGGTCGCTACTAGGGCACGTCATCTTCTGGGGTTTCGAGGGTTTTCGGCATTTAATTGATGCAACTGGGTTACTGGAGGGTTTTTGAGGTCGCTAAATACGAATATACCATCAAAACCGATATCCTGTGCACCTGGTGCCCAAGGTCACTGCAAGAGACGTCATCTTCTGAAGTTTTGAGGGATTTAGGCATTGAATTGATGAAAATGGATTACTCGGGGGTTTTTAAAGTCGTTAAACACGAACATGTGATCAAGACAGACCATCGTAGCATTTGGTGCCCGTGGTCACTGCAAGGGGCGTCATCCTCTGGGCGAGGTTTTTTGGTACTATATTGACGCAAACCCAATACTTATAAGTTTTTGGGGTTGCTGAACACGAATATGCCATCAGAACACATACTGGACCAGCTGGTGCCTAGGGCACGCCATCTTCTGGAGTTTCGAAAGTTTTATGTACTAAATTGATTCGGATTACTCATGGCTTTTTGGGGTTGCTGAATACGAATACGGCGTTAGAACACACAATTTAGCACCTGGTGTCTAAGGCACGTTATTTTCTGAGGTTGCGTGGGTTTTCGTTACCAAATTCATGTAAACAAATTACTTTTGGGTTTTTATGGTTATTGAACACGCGTATGACTTAGATGAAGGATTCTAGAGTACCTAGTGGTTACGATGATCAATAATAACGCCAACGCATAATAACATTTTCATAATAGAATATAGTAAATCGATCTGGAAATAAATAAAAGAAAACATTGTCAGATATAAATAAAGTTTATATAAATTTTATATATACATAAGTAAGAAAATTGAATAGCACAGTGACGTCCCTTGCAGTGACCATGGTCACCAGGTGCTCCATGGGTCTGTTCTAATGGCCTATTCGTGTTTGGTGACCTCAAAACCCCCCGAGTAATTCATTTGCATCCATTTTAAGCCGAAAACCCTCGAAACTCCAGAAGATGACGTGCCTTAGTAGCGATCCTGGGCAACAGATGCTCCGGAATTAAATTCTGATAACATATTCGTGATTAGCGACCCGAAAAACACGCAAGTAATCCGTTTGCATCAATTTAATACCGAAAGCCCTCGAAACTCCAGAAGATGACGTCTCTTGCAGTGACCTTGGGCACCAGGTGATGCAGTGGTCTGTTCTGATGGCATATTCATGTTGAACGACTAAAAAATACCCGAGTAATCAATTTTCATCAATTTAATACCGAAATCTCTCAAACTCCATAAGAGGACGCCTCTTGCAGTGAGCTTGGGCTCCAGGTGCCCAGGGAGTCGGTTTTGATGGCATATTCGTGTTAAGCGACCTCAAAAACCGGTAAGTAATTCGTTTGCATCAATTTGATACCGAAAGCCCTCGAAACTCCAGAAGATGACGTCCCTTACGGTGGCTTTGGGCATCAGGTGATCCTAAGGTCTGTCCTGATGGCATCTTCGTATTTAATCACCTCAAAGACCCACCCGAGTGTTCCTGTTACATCAATTTAGTGCCGAAAGCAATCGAAACTCCAGAAGTGCCTTTGTAGCCACCCTTGTCACCAGGTACTCCGTAGGTCAATTCTGATAGCAAATTCATGCGTAGCGACCCCAAAAACCCGTGAGTAATCCATTTGCATCAATTAAATGCCGAATACCCTCGAAACCCCACAAGATGACGTACCTAAGTAGCGACCCTAGGCACCATGTAGCCCGGAGGCCAATTATGATGGCATATTCGTGTTTAGCGACCTCAAAAATCCGTAACTAATCTGTTTGCATCAATTTGATACCTAAAGTTCTCGAAACTCCAGAAGATGACGTCCCTTGCAGTGAACTTCGGCACCAGGTAATCCAGAGGTCTGTTCTGATGGCATATTCGTGTTTAACCTCCTCAAAAACCCCCCGAATAGTCCAGTTGCATCAATTTAGTGCCGAAATCACTCTAAATTCCAGAAGATGACGTGCCTTAGTAGCGACCCTGGGCACCAGGTACTCCGGAGGTCAATTTTGTTGGCATATTCGTATTTAGCGACCCCTAAAACCCGTGAGTAATTCGTTTGCATCGTTTTAATGCGGAAAACCATTCAAACTCCAGAAGATGACGTCTCTTGCCGTGACCTTGGGCACCAGGTGATTCGGGGGGTAAGTTGTGATGGCGTAATCGTATTCAGTGACCCGAAAAATCCCCCAAATAGTAAATTTTGTTCCTTAGTATACTGATTTTGACTTTATTCTTATATTTATGCAATTTTGGATGCATTTTATGCACTTTACAGTGCAATTATGCATTTCCACCCATTTTTGAATAGTAGACTTTTTGCCTGACGTCATTCTGAACATAATGCAAAAAACTGCAAGTCTCTAGGTGCTGTATTTAAAAATTTATTTATTCGGGTGTTTTAGTGCTAAATGCCCTGGTCTATTAAGCCGGGAATATGGGATGGTTTTCTTGCGAAGGGGTTGTAGCTCCATAATCGAAATGCGCGTGATTAAGAGATTATTCTTAGAATATAAGCTATACGAATTAAACTACTATTAACTTTTTTGTAAAAACTTACAGTTCTTCAGTGATTTACAAATAAACCGCTTCAAAACATGCATTTTTTTCACGAATAATTAAAATCTTTGATCTTTAATAACTTAAAAAGTATTGACTTATTTTAATAACTTTATATAATAAATTTTGCTTATAATTTGTCCTTTTATTGTTTTGTGCAATTATTTTTTATAATATAATTTTCACCCCCGAGAAGGGGCGGTATCCACCCTCAGGGTAAAGGCGCAAGGTGGTACCATGTCACCTTTGTTTTGTTGAGGTATCCTTTAACCACTGTCCAATTTTCGTGAAAATCGATGAAGGTTCACCGAAATTGAAGATAATCGTTGATTTCTACTTTAGTGACTGCACTATACAACATAAATTGCAATTTACTGATCTAAATGCGCGTAATTGGGGAGCTTATAAATTATTAAATGATATGTAGTCGCCAAATAATAGTTTATTCTTAGAGTATATAAGCTATAGGAATTATATCCGCAATACGATATATTTTAAGTTTTCTCAGGATTTTTCTCTTAAGTTAAATCAATTAAACGGTTGTTTTTGGGTGAAAGGGATGAGCTAAAAAATTGAAACTATATAATTTCAAGAGCTCATAAATAGCTCGTAGTTCTGCCGCAAGAATCGATTCAATATTCCTATTTTTAATTAGTGGGCTCAGCCCCCCCCCCCACTAAAATATTAAATTCCTGCTCAGTGGAACGGGCTCAAAATTTTTAATTTGCGGAATATGAAAGCTCATAAATCAGGGCTATTTGTTTTTTAATTTTTGTAAGTGGGGGGGGGGGCAGCTCAACACGGGTAAATTTTAGTTTAAGTTCTCACAGAATATTCAGTTTTTGAGGATGTCTGTCAATTTTAAAAATTACAAAGATAGTTAATTTTTAAGTCCATGATGTCGCTGGTGGACTTAAAATCATGTAATGCAAAGATATAAAGTTGTGCAACTCAATTTTATTAAATCTATCTGTAAATATTGAAGGGAGCAAAGTCATAAAATTTCATAGTTGTTTCTCTATAAAGCAATTGTTACTCGGCTTGTAAAAGGATTTCAATAGTTAACCGATAGCAGCACAAAGAAGATAGCACGTCTCCTGAATACCAAATTTTCCCCAGGAACACACGAACGAGAAAAATCATTTTCTGACAGAAATCTCTTTATCTCGCTCACTCAGCACATGTTACAAGGCCTTAGTAGCCGCCGAGGCATATCGAGAGTGTTAGTTTCAGTGATTTTTCTTTCACACTCTGAACTAGGCCAGTAATTTTGGGTTTTTCATTTAAACTGACAACCCTGTCAATATTTTTCAAGTTATATTAGAAAACTTTTTCAACATAACATTTGATAATATTATAATTTTCTGAAGAAAAATCGTAGAAATACGTATGAACGTATGAAAATTATTATTATTGTCGAATCCACTACTGATGTTTCTATGTTTCACAAATGTGGTCTAGAGGTTTCACTCTGTACAAGGCAGTGGCGGCTCGTGGTCTTAGAGACAGGGTCGGCAAGATTTTTTTTCTCCTCATATAGGTATACCATCTAATTAAAAGGCTAAAATCATCATAGGAGATTTTTTTGTTTTTTTTTTGTTTGGTTTACTTGACATACTCTCTTGTGTCATAGTGTTTCGACAATACATTTTGATTATTTTGAGACAAGAGAAATCCCGTTCATTTGAGGCAGAAATTAGTGTTAATAAGAGAATTTATGAACAGTTTGTAGTAGTGAATTGCAGTACTTACTATATAAAATTATACATATTTGTAACTTTTCCCACATCCCGAAAATATTTTTTTAAGTAACTTGTAAATAAATATATTGGAAATTTTTTGGCAAAGAGGTAACTTTTAAATTTTGAATTATCAAAGAGGTCAAAAATTTGCAAATCTTCAAAATTCGAAAAACGAGTATCTATTTGCATAATAGCAATTATCCAGAATTTCAAAATATACTCGTTTTTCGAGATATGTATCATGCCTTTGGGACCATTCAAGTATTACGTAACGCAGGTGGGGGGGTCAAAAATCTTCAAAAATTGCGTTACGCAATAGTTAAACTTCCATAAGATCGAAAATATCAAGCGAATCCAAAACGTCACTGCGTATATATTGGAAACTTCTATCATTACGAAAATCTCTGAGATTTTGCACCAGCTTTCTTATTTTATTTTTGGAATAAATAATGACAATTAACTGATTTTGAACAACAATGAATATCAAATGGGTTTGGGCAAACACTTTCTTAAAAATATTTAAAAGAATATTAAAAGAGTAATCATTAATAAAGTTCTCAAACCGATTGCTTCACGGATCGAGATATCACCGCTTTCAAAATCGTCGCCTTCGATAATAAAATAAAAAAACTTTCAAAAAGCTGTTCACGAAAATCTGCTACAGTGAAAACTAACCGAGATTTAAAATTTCATCGCGTCTGACAAATTGTTTGCTTTTTTTTCGAAACAAATTGTTCTAAAACAGTAGTCCGTTTAGGCGAGCTAAAATGGCAAGAAAAGACGATATCCTTTAATTTTTTTACACGTATTCTGCAAAACTATATTCATTCTATGCGCATGACAGTGAATAAATAAAGCTTGACCAATTTATTTTTGATTTTAATGTGTCCTTAAAACACCAAAAATACATTCTACCTTATTGCTTTTACTGACGTCTGTAAAACCTAAAAACCTCTCATAAATATTACCACGTAACGCCTATCGAACAACAATTGATAGTTGTGAATGACATCATAATCAGAAGTTTCATCTACTTCTAGCGAAAAGCAAATGGTTTCAAGAATCTCAGATTCAATAACGTTATTCAAAATGTAACTGATTGATTATATTAGTTCATTCTGTACTGTTTTAGACACGCCGCTAAATATCTTCGAATCATAAAAAAATTGGAAAATTTCAAATCGTATTTCTTAAACAATATGAAACATCGGCAGATTTAAATGTGCCGTACCTGCCGCTTAAAGCCTACGGAGACATTATATACGTTTGGTTGCTCTTCGACTCCTATTTCGTTGAGTTTTACGTGTATTATCTGACAGATTTTTTTATTTCACAGATACAAATGACATCAACTCTGATTACATTGAATATTAAAAAAAAATCTACATCTATAAATGTGTGGGTCGGCACTGCCGACCCTGCCGACCCTGACCGGCCGCCACTGGTACAAGGTGAACCACAAAATTGCTTAAAAATAATTGTAACATTAAAATACTTCTACACGAGCCATCATCAGAAACTACAGGAACAACCAACCTACAATACATTTTTTATTATTAAAAAAAGTGAAAAAGAGAAAATGCCCACCTTAGTCTATAAACTTACCAACAGGAGGGAGAAAGAATCAGTAAGGTTCAGTCCAGTTAACACTCCGATCGACGACGTCTAAATAATAACAAGACCGCACGACAGTGGTCTATTGGAACCAAAAATAACGCTACATGTATTTTAATTTTCTTTTAATTAGTATTTTTGAAACACAATATTTTTATTTGTATTTATAGGGTATTTTCTTCCTCCTGATGGAAATATTTTGTTTATGCATACCTTGTATTAAATTAAGACAGATAAAAAATAAGTGTTATATTTGACATACCTAATTTTGATAGCTTACCACAGTTACAAAAAATCAAATTATTCTTCTATTTTGCAAAACTGATCAAAATAATAATCAAACTCTACTAGAAAACTAAAAGAGCTTAGCAAAATTCTACTACACAGAAAATACAAAAAATTATTCACGTGGACAGTTTCTTAGGTTTTTTGCTGAATACACTCCTAAGAGCAGTCTACGATATGATGCATGCATAACCAACAGTTGCAAAATGTGCAAAAATATCGAGTTTTCCGTTTCTTACAATATTTGCAATGGCCTCTTTTACTTGGTGGTGGATGAGGTCGATTTTGTGTAGGCATTCCAGAGTATTTCATAACAGTCCTAGATTGCAAATACCTTTTTACTAGGTCTACTCCTAATTTGTTGCAAGAAACTACCTAGATCTAGGAACTATCCTCTAGGAGCTATAAGCTCCTATATATGAAAAAACTTACATAAAGGAACGACGGTGGTCAATCAGGACAGAGTAATTTTTTTGAAAAAAAATAAAACGATTTTTTTGTAAAATATAATGTAAAATGTAGGTGTTTATTTTTATGAAAGGTACTGAAAATCCCCACAATGTAAATTATGTATTTTCAAATAACTAACGTTTTACGTCGTAGTCTTGGCCTAACAGATCACCGTCGTCGAACGGAGTGTTAAAACACAACATACACATTAAAAATTAATTAAAATTGTACTACCTAATTCACATATCAGAATCACAAAAATGAATCACAAAAATGAAAAAGACAACTTTTCTGAGCTGTCCTTGAATACGCAATGAAATCATTGTCATGTGATCATAGAGGCATTAATATTGATGGCGATAAATTGACGCACCTTTGATTTGCAGATGACATTGTTCTGATTACGAACAACATCGGCGAGACAAAGCATATGATAGAAGAAATGGCACAAGCTGCATCAGCAGTAGGCCTCCGAATGAACGTAAGAAATACTCAAATATTGACAAATTTAATGCTTGAACAAAATATGAGAATAGAGGATGCTGACATAACAGAAATACATGCATATAAAAAAGACTAAGTTTTCAATCTAATAGCACATAAAACAACACCAAAAAATGCTGTTCCACATCCTACCAGACTGAAAACAATGGGAACCTTCTCTGGTAACACCTCCGAGGCTTCTACAATTTGCAAGCCATAACGGATGCTGAGACTAAGGAAGATGAGGGAATTTTACAATTTATAATTCACGTCCCATCTGCTCAGCGCGGTAAAGTTAGAACGATAATGGTTCCCTTCGTACTCCAATCAGAGTAAACATGTAAATCAACAATGAATAACCATTTTCAATTTCGTTGCAACATGAAACTACAACCGCATCATTATTCCAGTTCAATCAGAGAGTGCAGCAAGCTCCTCTACCGGTTTCGAAACTTATTAGTCTCTAATCAGGAGGCACATATGCTGCTTTCTCTGACTCAACTAGGACAAACCCCGGCGTGCAGTCACGGATTGCAACGAACGAAATTGCAGGGATGCCCTAGCGGCAACTGCTAGCAAAAGACTAAGTTTTCAATCTAACAATCTGATGTTTTATGTGCTATTAGATTGAAAAATTAGTCTTTTGCTGGCAGTTGCCGCTAGGGCATCCTTGTCCTAGTTGGGTCAGAGAGAGCAGCATATGTGCCTCCTGATGAGAGTCTAATAAGTTTCGAAACCGGTAGAGGTGCTTGCTGCACTCTCTGATTGAACTGGAATAATGATGCAGCTGCAGTTTCGTGTTGCAACGAAATTGAAAATAGTTATTCATTTTTGATTTACATGTATATAAATATCTTGGACACGAGATACAAATTGGAAAAATAAACAAACGCACGAGATACAGCGCCGAATAGATTTGGTCTGTGCTGCGTTTGGTAAGCTACGAACGACAGGTTGACAAGAATATTATTGGAATGGCGACCGTGAGCGGACAAACGGAGCAGAGGTCGACCACTAATGCGCTGGAGTGACGATGTAAAGAGAACTGCCGGGAACTGGATGATGGTAGCTCAAGACAGGGAGTCATGGAGAAACTTAGATGAGGCCTATGTTCAGCAGTGGACGACAACGGCTACATGATGATGACACATATATACATAGTATATCTCGCCGGTGACGGTCTTAAAAATCTGTCGCGAGTTCAAAGCTTTTTCCCCATCCAAAAAATGCAAAACGTCGCTAAATAAATTTTCACTCCAAGAATTGTTCTTATTGGTGAAATAAAATTATTTGTTTTACTCAGATTGTAATGCAATATATGCTTTAAAAGAACATTAATACTGGCCTATTTTGTTAGTGACTGCTCCTCACATACTAAAATATATGTTTGACCACGTCACATTGCTTGGATGAGGCTTGTTCAGCGCGCCTTCTTTCTGTCAAATACGGATTATGAAGAATTTTAAGCTGGGCTTTTTTGAATATTAATATTCTTTCTGGGGTCTCAATGACACACTTTGGACAGATAATATGATGACAGTATGAGTATTTCACATTTAAAGAGGTCTTAATTACATGCTGTCCAAAATTGATGATGATGGACAGAAAGTAGGTTTAAACGTATCAACTAAACCAGTGGCGAAGGAAGGATATTAAATTTAATAAGTTAAAACATAAATGCAAAATGACTGTTGTATCTGCATAAATATTCATGAGGTGTTTTTATTCTATGACTGCTATATAAGTTTTCTACAGTGTTTATTGTTAATTACTAAATTGAATGGGAATATACCACAATTTTAATTATATTTGGCGTTATATTTAACATTTTAATTTCTACCTCTCAAATTTTAAAGCTTTCACTGTATTGATTTTCAACCGTTTTCTCTATAGCTCCATCTATTTCGTCTATCTCCTTCTTATACGTGTCTTCTTTCCATTGTCTGGTCTCTAAGCAATCTATGAAGTTTTCTTCTTTTTTTCCATCGGACGTTAACCTGTTATTTCGTTTATCTAGCGTTTATCCTGATTTCACTCTTTTGATATGTCGATACCCTGCTCGTCTTTTTTTCTTCTAAATAATTTATTGTCTTTCTGAATATTTCTTAATCTCTGACATATTTATTCTATCTTGTCTTATGACTCTTGAATTTCTCCTTAGAAATTCTATTGATGTCATCCTTATTTTGTTTTTGTTTGCCATATTTGCTATCCAGTTTCCAAACCCCTAGATCAGTATACTTCTTGTCGTGATCCTATATATTGACACTTTTGTTCTTCTAGTGATTCTTTCTTTTATAACACTAAGTTAAATTTTTGTATACAGTCTAGTGTTTGGCTTTCTTCTTTTAGTTCCATGATCGTGATCGTGGAGAATGAGCGTTATCTTGGAGTATGATCATAATATGAGCATTATCGATGATTGGATACCATGTTGGCTACCATATTCGCTATCGTGACTTTATTGATAGCAGCTCTAAATAATGATGTAGTCGATTTTCCATACCATTGTCTTAGATTTTTCAGCCATGATGTTCTTCTTCTACCAGGACCACGTTTACCTTGGATCTTTCCCTGAATGATCAGATGCAAAAGTTAATATTTTTCAAGGTGTCTGATAATGTGCCCGAATTATTCCAGCTTCATCATCATCATCATCACGTAGCGCTACAACTCTGGGTGGGTCCTGGCTGACTGTACAACTTTCTTCCTATTTGTTCGGTCTTCCATCAACCTAGGGTCAAATGGGATGTTCATTTTTCGGAGATCTGCTTGGATGTTATCTCTCCATCGCATTCTGGGACGTCCGAGTGGTCTTTTGCCTGTAGGAATCTCCTCCCACACTAGTCTTACAAGTCTCTCGTTATGAAGTCTGTGCACGTGGCCTGCCCATCTTATAATATCGGTAATATCTGTGTCTTGTAATATCGGTGTCATTGTAGAGTTCTTTTAATTCGAAGTTGGTTCTGATCCTATACTAGTTTGTGTTAATGTCGTGGTGAGGTCCGAAAATTTTTCTAAGTATTTTTCGTTCAAAACGTCTGAGCTTTTCTTCGTTTGATTTGGTCATGGTCCACGTTTCGCAACCATATGTTAGTACAGGTCTGACGATGGATTTATATCAGCGATTTGCTTATTGGATTCTGTCTTTTATTCCTTCAGTAACATCGTTGTCAGCTATGATTACGGCCCCCAAATACTTAAAACGTTGTACTTTTTCGAAATTGAAGGTGTTGACCGTCACATTTTGTCCTATCCTGTCTCTTCGTGTCGTTCTATTTATACACATATATTTCGTCTTCTCTTCATTAATCCTCAGCCCTACTTCGCTTGTTACTCCTTCCACCTTGTTGAAAATGGCTTTTGTGGATAGGATGGAGTCTCCAACGAGATCAATGTCATCTGCGTATGCTAGTAATAACTTGGGACCTTGAACCGATAGCAGTTCTGTTTTTATTTCGGCCGACCTCATGGCTTTCTCTAATACAAGGTTAAAAAGTAGTGGAGATAACGCATCACCCTGTTTGAGTCCACTGTTGATTTCGAAGCTGTCAGACAGTTTACTATGTACACGTAGTTTTGATATTCCACCCTCCATACAGACTTAAGTCATCCGAATGAGTTTCTTTGGTATTGAGAACTCCGCCATGGCATTCCATACTTGGCTTCGTTCTACGCTGTCATATGGCTGTCGAAAGTCTATGAAGAGATTGTATATGGGTCTGTTACAGTCCCATTCCTTTTCTAGAAGCTGTCTCAGCGTGAATAGTTGATCTATTGTGGATCTGTTTGCCCTAAAACCGGCTTGATATTCTCCTAGGACATTTTCCATAAGGGGTTATTCTACTAAGAATGATGTTTGAGAGGATTTTATATGCCGTGAAATTCCTCTGTAATTCGTGCATTTTGTTTTGTCCCCTTTTTTGTGGATGGGCACTATGATGTTTTCCTTCCATCTTGCTGGTATCCTTTCTTCTAACCATATCTGTGTTATTAATTGGTGGATTTGGCGATGTAGTGTTTCTCCACCATATTTCAGAAATTCTGCTGGTATCTCGTCCGTACCGGGAGCTTTGTGATTTTTCAGCTTATTTAAGGCCTTTCGGGTTTCTTCAAAAGAGGGATTTTCGACGGGCATGTCTGCTGTTGTATAGATCTCTTCTTTGTGCTGTTTTTCCTATATGATGTTTAGAAGGTCCCTGAAATACCCTTTCCATTCTTCTGTTAGTTCTTTATCGTCGATTATCATATGGCCTTGATTGTCTCTCAGTGTATGGATAGAATTGGTTCTATGTCCTCTTTTTTCTGTGTAGATTGCTATATAGAATTCTCTGGAGCCTGGTTTGGGTCGGTCTCTCTCCATAGCTTCATATTTTTGTTGTTCATAGTTTCTTTTCTTTGTGCGTATCATTTTTCTTGTTTCTTTTCGGCAGTCGTCGTATTCCTTTTTACTTTTGTCTGTTTGTAGTTGTATCCATGTCTTCCTTACTGTTTGTCTTTTTTCCAGCTGTTTCCGACATTCATCGTCATACCATGTTTTTGCCCTCTTCTGCCTACTCGTTCCAAAGATCTTGTCAGCTGTCTTGGTTATTATTTCGGCAGTCGTTTCCCACAGCTCTTCTATATCATTGTAATCTGTTTCAGGGTTCAAGTTGTTCTATATATTTTTGACGTTTCTCTGTGTTCTGCATTTCGTCCATGTTCCATTGTGGGTTCATTGTTGTTTTGTTGTATTTGTGGCTGGATATTCTGTATTTGACTTTTACTCTGACTAAGTAATGATCTGTGTCTCCGTCTATTCCTTTGAGGCTTCTTACGTCTATGATATTGTTCCAATGTCGGGCATCTACAATGATGTGGTCAATTTGGTTTCGTGTAATATGGTCGTTTGAGATCCAGGTTTACTTATGAATGTCTTTATGCGGAAACATAGTTGACTTTATTAACATATTATTAGCTGCTGCAGTTTATGTGAGTCTTAAGCCACTGTCGTTGGATATATTGTGAAGGCTGTGTTTACCGATTGTGGGGTGTAGGCTAGGCTCTTTGCCTATTTTAGCATTAAAATATCCGCAAAGTATGCGCATATCTTGTTTGGTCATCGTATCTATCACTCTTTCGAGGGCGTCGTAGAAGTCATCCTTGAAATCTTCATCCTTCCCTTCCGTTGGCGCGTGAGATGAGATGATCGAAATGTTGTATCGTTCTTCCTTCATTCTGATATAGCATATCCTTTTGTTTATAGGTTTGAAATTTAGTATATTCTGTACCAGGCCGTCTCTAATCACAAAAAGCCCGTTCCAAATTCATGTCTTCCGTTTTTGTTACCGCTGAAGAAGATGGTGGATTTACTTATTTTTATATTTCCATCGTCTGGACATCTTATTTCTTGAACTGCTGTTAAATCCATTCCTATGTTTTCCAGTTGTTCCATAACATTTGTGGCAGCTCCAGGTCTGTACCAACTCTGGACGTTCCAAGTTCCGATATTCACAGTCCTTTTACATTGCATTGGTCGTTTTTTGTTTTTATCCGTCCGGTTCCGAGGCAAAGTTGCAGTTTTCATAACTAGCTTCTTTTTCCGAGGGTGGGTAGTTAACCCTCCGCTCAACCCTATTCTTTTACCCGGGCTTGGGACCGGCTGCAGTAAGGTGATTTCCGAGCTACTCACTTCACCCGTTCCTCACCCTACCACCAGGCAGAGTTAATAAAAGGATTATTCCAGCTTGCGTCTCTTTATTATATTGACCAGTTGTGTTGTTTTTGATTCAGCCGTCTAAGAAACTTCTCATTTCTAACTCTGTCGGCCACCAAGCTTATTTTTTGTAATCGTCTGTATACCCACATCACAAAGGCTTCCAAGCGTTTAAGCATAGTCCCACTTAGAGTCCACGCCCCCACTGAACTCGACTGTTAATAGTGAATTTCTGTATCTTCTTTATACATATGAAGTCTAGTTGGTTGCGAATCACTCATTTAGGTGTAAATCTCCTGGTCTCACTCATTCATCAATCTCCAAATGTAAAGACAACGCTTTGGGAGTTTAAAAATTTTGTTTGTTATTATCAGTTGTTATTCTACATAAAAAGATGCCAACATAATATATCTCCTGTTTTATTTCGTATTCTCAGACAATAATTTTTTGTCTTGTATCTTGTAATAGTTTTTATCGCCAACCGTTGCTAAAGTCATTCATTATTGTACTCATTTGCCCTCTGAAAGAAGAATTTTACTTTACCTGCCGCGATTAATTGAGTAAGTGGTGGATGGCAGTAATCAATTATTTATTTGAGTTAACTTACAATTTATGAAGATTGAATGTAAGTGGTGGATGGCAGTAATCAATTATTTATTTGAGTTAACTTACAATTTATTTACTTTAATTATTAAAAATATTGTTCAAAATTTACGATATTGTTAATTAAATTTATGTCAAAAAGTGAAATTCTGTAGTAGGTATGTATTTTGAAATTATATTCATATAAAATAAATCAAAACTTTACCGATTTAGTAATTATTCAATATTGAAAACTATCGATTAAAAATCGAAAGCAGCTATCATGCAAATGTCATCTGTCATCACTATCATGAAATTTTTATTATGTCTAAAGTTTAAAAACATTCTTAAATTGTAAATTGTAAGTAAGTGTTAAAACCAATATCAAATTGTTGATAAAATGTTGTATGCACCACGTCCGTAAAGACTCTTGATCGAAGTCGTCTGTTATTCGCCTCACTCTGCTCATAAATACCAGACTCGTTCGATAAAGAGTAACTTGACTGACTTGGTACATAAATAACTATTTCCTCGCAATATAATATACAAGAATAAAAAACCGCTAAAAGCCGTAAAAATGAGTGGCGCATACAATATTCCAGCTACAAAAGATCTGATATGAATATTACGTGGCGCGAAAATGTATTTTCATTTTAATGCAAAACAAAATTCTAGTTTTATTTTAAAAGATTTTTTCATAATATTTGCCCAATTTGAAGTAAAACGCGCCACAAAAGAGTAACTTTGATACAGTTTGAATTTTGAAACTCTTTTGTGGCGCGTTTACTTCAAATTTAGCAAATATTATGAAAAATCTTTTAAAATAAAACTAGAATTTTGTTTTGCATCAAAATGAAAATACATTTTCGCGCCACGTAATATTCATATCAGATTTTTGTAGCTGGAATATTGTATGCGCCACTCATTTTTACGGCTTTTAGCGGTTTTTTATTCTTGTATCAAGAGTTTCTCAAAGTTATTTATAAATTAAATGTATAAAGTTGAATGCAATGTTTCTCGATTACACGTTAAGCTTTATAAATGATCGCCTTTGTCGCATTATCTCCCAAATGATCTAGTGTCCATCGAATGTGCACTAGATTTTTTTTTATTCGAAGTAGATTAAAAAAAAATATTGGAATGGCCGGTAACTGAACTCGGATTTCACGTTGCCAGATCAAATTAGCGTCGTAACCACTACAACTACATAAACCACTTAGGGAATTATCGTTAATTGGATTATACTTTTGTAGCTTAATAACTTCTAAACGGCTTAACCGATATTGTTCACTAAACATGAGTTTGAAACGTATTGACAAGTAGTACCTATCTTATGCATCTAAGGTCAAGTATGATAACTGAAGCTATTACAGGAATTATTGAGCTTGAAAAACCGTTTTCCCATAAGAAATAGATTTGATCATACTTATAAAGCCTATAACTTAAAAATTCGAATTTTTCCGGATATAAGGTATACACCGTTAGATTCGTCTAGAGTCCTTCTACAAACGCTTAGTTATTGGCGTAATTCTTAGGTTGAAATTTTGAGTAATTGTCGAAAAACCAAAATTTTCAAAGTTTAGTTTTTCAGTTTTTCGGCTATACTGAGCCGTATGTATGTCTGATCGTAACAGCTTAAACACCATTTGAATGCTTAACTCAACGCTATTGATTTGGTGTATTTAATTTACTGTTCTCCTGTCTCTTCTTAAACCGAAGATATATACCGCCAAAATATATGACGTTTTGTACCTACCAACTCCTCTAGCTGGCTTATGGGTAGTCAAAGCTCACTAACTACACCGGGTCTGAATCGGCCCTTACTCCCTCTTCAAACACAGAAAAAAAATTCAGATCGGTTTAACTTTTCCACACACATACATACATGTCCACAAACATTTTCCCTTTTTTAAATAAAAATTGACTCATATTTCTGAGCTCGGTAACTTTTGAACGGTATAACCGATTTTCAAAATTAGACATGCGTTGGAAAGGTAATGATCGCTTCTATTAGAAGCCGCAAAGGTCGGAGTTAAATTTTCGAAGTTTTTGGGAGTTTTGGGGACGAGAACGAAAAACAGACCCTAAATAGGAAGGGCCGTAGAATCCACACCCTTGGACCAAAATGGATGGTTTGTAACATTTTTTTATATACTAGGATTAGTTAATAATTAATTTACCCGTTGGATTAAATTTTAAACCCACTAGTACTCATTACGGGTACGCCTATGGCCGTTTCCGTAAATAACTACCCCTGGCTAATTTTATTACCCTAACGGTAGAATTAGCGGTATTGGCAAATTCGTTGTCGGTATGACAAACGCAAATAACTGGAGTCTATTATTATAAACGGAACCATTCTTTTATTGCAGCTTTGCCGAACACAATGTTTTAGAAATAAGCCTTGCCCTTATTTTATATAGCTCTTGCTATTGTTATCTGTTTCGCATAGAAACCTCCCAAAGTTTACTATCAACCTTCCGTTAGGTATGTCTCTTTATTCAAAGAGGGAATGGGCATTACCAGGTTTTATGATCACTCTCCGTTTCGGTAATATTTCAATTAACTTTCCCTTTCGAACACCCCCGTTAGGTTCGTTTCTTCCTCTTGCGGTCTGTTTGAAGCGCGACTCTATTTCAAAGGATCTATTTTTTTAACACTTTACAACTCAAATAACGTTACTTTACTTAAAAACGCAAATAGGTCGGTTCCTTTTGAGAAATGCAATTTTTTTTGAGAGGGGATATACTCCCACTTTTTTTTTGAAAAAAGAGCATCGCAAAGATTGCGAGGAGGACTTAGCGGCTGAATGGCTAGAAGAACAGACGTGTGTCTCTAGAGTACCGTATATCTGATCTACCGTATATCTTATCTGAGTGATATTCACTCTCGTATCGTATCTGTAATTGGATCTAACATCCGCTTAGATTCAATTACCAAATAACTTCAGTGTTTGCTTACTAAGTAAAGTAAATAATATAGAGTCAGTGCAGATTAAGAGGCAGAGCAACTGTAAGTGTCTTAATAATCCTACCTAAAACTATTTTCAAAAATAGAGCAATCTAAGGGCTATCTACCTCAACATATCTTCATCTGTGGTTAAGGCTAACCTCCGATGAATCTCATCAGCGATTTCCTCAATAGTTTTTTATTCATTAATAAAACTTTTCATTGTCAAAACTAAGTACAAACATTCACTAATTCCTTAATAGCTGTGCGATTGGCTTTTTGTTTATAAAACCAAGTGTTTTTGATTTTTGAACAGTAAACATTTGTTAACTTTGTATGCTTTGCATTCAATTTTATTATATCTTTGTACGTTATATTTTCTATCAATCATTAAGGTTCCATATCCGTTATCTCGAGATAAGCCCTAGACCAGTAAAGAGAGATTTCTCATTATAGATGCTTGATTTGTTTTTTTTTTAATTCATAACCAGGCTCTCTTTACTGTGTTTTTAATTGTGCATGTTTTTGTTATAATATGATACTTGTGTTTATTCTATCATAATTATTATTTATTTCTAACTGTACATCACAACACATTAATTGTTGGTGCAGTTTTGATTGGTGTACATTGTTTTCGCTTTATTTCTTGTGTTTTTTTTTGGACTCACCCTTCGAGTGAGCCATTTGTTAATATATTGTTTTTTATTTATTTCACTAGTTTTATTTGTCTACTATTAATAAGTTCCCTGATAAAAGAAATTACCGCTAAATATTTACTAATTAACTGTCTATATCTTTTCTTGTATTTGGTCTCAGAACCTCATTATCTTTCCTTACCTACCTGTTTTCGTTTCTAAGGTTTCTTAATTTTCCCCTTTCAACCCCAAAAAGTTAAGTGGCGCCCTGTATCTCTTCTCTTATCTTAGGTAACTTTACCTATCTATCTTTTTATCTGTTTCTCTCTCTTCTCTTATCTACCTTCTCTTGTCTTATCTTTACCTATTTCTTCTATTGGCTCCCTTCCACGTTCCAAAAGCTAGTTTCGAACCCACGACTCGCTCTCCACCTACCATCTGGCTGCCGTCACAGTGTCTCCATTGGTGACCTTTCTAGCACCATCCAAAAAAAAGGTTTCCGAGGTTACAGGTTGACATATAAATGGGTGAGTCTTTTCCTGAACTTTAAGATGGGAGTTGGCCCAATTTTCAATTCAGTCAGATTTAGAAAATCTAAAATTTCGTGTATATATAGTGTCGCGTGTAGGGGGTGTAGGTCTGCGCCACTGGCAAGAACTGCCGTTCTCTGGTAATAGGTTTCAATTGAATTTTAAAAAAAAATTTACACTGATTTCTGAATATGCTATCGACTAACACAGTGTTGTAGGGCTTGTAAATAAAATTTTTACTAGGATTTAACACAATTGCTGTATACTCCTAGTTAAGTTCTAAGTTCACTTATGAACGTATATAACTACTCGATAGAGTTGAGTTGTATATACCTATACTTAGGACAAAAAATTGAACTATCAAAGCTGATAACCTAAAGGCTGATTTAAATAGATGTTCTTTAGCATGGGCAGCATGTGGAAGATTATAAACAGTATTTAAATCAAATTTGCCAAATCCTTTTAAGGCAAAAAACTTTCGATCAGTATGTATTGCCGGCAGTGGCGGCTGGTCAGAGGAGGCAAGGGAGGCTTAGCCTCCCCATAAATTTTTTACACACGCTACACTGTTTTGTTTACTTTGCTATTTTGCTTCGCGTTAGAGATATCGCAAAAAGTTATTTAAACAAGTTGTTCCAAATAATATTCTAACCCCACATACCAGATTTCAGCACAAAATTCGCACTTTTAGTTTTTTCATTATTTGTAGTCGGGATGCTAGTTGTAATGGGTAGTTGCTAATGCTCCGCGTAGCCCAGCAGCGTTTAAGGATGGTTTAAGGAGACCCGGTCTTCTTAGAGCTGCACATCGCTTAACGCACACGCTGCCCGGAAATCGGGCAAGTGAGATTTTTCGGCCAGCAGCCTCCTCTGCGGATTTTAGGATCCTGACTACAAATAATGAATAAACTAAAAGTGCGAATTTTGTGATGAAATTTGGTATGTGGGATTAGAATAATATTTGGAACAACTTGTTTAAATAACTTTTTCCGATATCTGTAATGCAAAGTAAAATATTGGTAATTTACCGTGTTTTTGCATTCGCAGAGTAAGCCGCTTTTAGAATTAACAAAATTCAGTTGAGTATCTTAAACAATGTAAACCTTCAACCTGTATGGACTGCAAAACTTCAAATCTGTATTTATTTTGATATGCATATCTACTTACAGAAATATAATTCTTAACAAATAAACGACACAAACTTTGGTAATACACTTTTACAATTATAACTAATTTTAAAATGATATGATATTATGAAAGAATTATGAATTATGATGATATTATAAAATGTAAATAAAAATGGTCAAAAAATGGGGCCTTAAGTTAGATTTTTTGGCGGATTTTTTTTTGCTAGTGCAAATTTGTCTAGATACTTTACAGTTAGGTATAGCCTCCCCTATTGAAAAAATCACGAGCCGCCACTGATTGCCGGTTCTGACATATGGAACTAAGGCCGCTTACAGACGAACCACTTTTGGAAGTCGACGTCTGCAGCAAAAAGTTGAGCGTTTGTGGTTGTCTGTCGCTACTTGAAGTCGTCATTTTCTAACAACAATGCAAAACGCATTTCCTTTTCACACGGGCGCGGGCGTTTGCTCGACTGCACTACAACTTTTTTCGTCGGTTGTCGCCGATCTCGACGGCTGACTTCTCAATAATTGTAGCGATTCTCTTTTCACACGAAACCACTTTGAAACGTCGGTAGCAGCGACAAAAAGTACAAGGAGCAACAAAACCAATGTTTCTTCGTTCGAATTCATAATTAATCTGCTTGTACAGACTACATTTTGTCGCCGCTGTTAACTTCTGTCGCCGACTTCAAAGAGTGGTTCTGTCTGTAAGCGGCGTAAAACATGGACTTTTAACAAAAACATAGTCCACAAACTTCAAATGACTCAGTGAGCCATGGAGCGGAGAATGTTTAACAGTAAGCTCAGCGATCGCAAATCCTATGAAGAATAAGAAGACGATAAAAAGAAACAAATGTAATCCAAAAAATTGCTATGTTAAAATGGAACTGGGCAGGATACGTAGGAAGAATGGAAAACAACCGTTGGACAAAGCGAATTATTGAATGGCGACCAGGCAAGCAAAACAAGTAGGGGCAGACCTCAAACAAGATCGACTGATGACATCAAGTGACTGGCTGGTCACAAATGGATGCAAAAAACGAAGAACAGAAATGAATGGACACACCTAAGGAAGGGTTACATCCGACTATGGAAGAAATAGCTGTTGACGATAATGATGATGACTCGATACATTCTTAATGATGAAAAACTCTAAGTAAGGGCTTTTCGTAGTGATTGTAGGCCACTATGTGGATTTATATATCGAAATAGATTCACAATCGATTCCATTCGTTTCTTTGAGCAGTTCTTTCTTATTTGTTGTTGTTGTTATAGTCTCGAGCCTCAACGGGTGTGCTTTGTAACTTACTTACTTTACTTTATCTTGTCCGCACATGTCATTCATACAATTTCGGCCCAGTATCGTGCTACGTCGGTTTCATCTTTGTTGGCGAGCCACAAACTTCGAGGGTACACCGATGAGGACAGTTTCTGCATGTAAGAAGGTGTTCCATATTCTGTGTTTCTCCACAGTCACAGTTCACATCATCTTGGTCTATTTTCCCCCATTTTACCATGTTTGATTTTACTGGAGCGACCCCCATTCTTATCCTATTCATAGTTTTCCACATATTAAAGTCTAGAGACTGACCGATCAATTGAACCCGAGGAAGAGAAAAATACTCAAGGCGCAGTGGCGTACTGAGCATGGTTCCGCGAAACCAGGGCCCGAGCCCCGCAGGGGTCCGCTTTAAACCGCTTTTTGCTTCTTTTGTTTCTAATTTGTTTGGGACATTTTGAACTACACAAGTACACACTACGAAATGTAACTGCTTAATAAATTTTAATTTTTGTGTAGGTATTTATAAATTAAAACAAAAAATATCTATTCATCCAAAAATTTGAAAACCAAATTTATTGTAACACAGAGAACGTTATTTATTGTAAGCTTCCCTCATTTTACCTGCTAAACAAAGCCCTTGTCTCAACACTTCTTGTTTAAAGAATAACCGCCGTTACCTGCCTAAACACGTGCTAACACAAACACTTTTGTACTATATTTTATATTAGCACTAAGTTGTAAAACTACAAAGTTGCAAATTCGGCAACAGATATTCAATATAAGTTTTATACCGTTTTATACCGTCATAAAAATAATTCCAAAACGCTTGATGCTCGTTTTGTTTGGATTTATAGCACCCTCATCATAACACTGCATAAATATAGACAATTATTTATAGTGGTAAGTGGTAAGGATAATAGGAATAAAATATAGACACCAATTTATTTTTAAGAAAATCTCGTCGTTTGATACCAACCTTACCGATCCAAGTTTTTTTTGATATTTGTTTATTTAAGGGTTTTATCTCCCTACAGATTTGTATGTAATTATTTAACTTATAAATAAATGTATCACATAATATGCAATTTGAAAATCTATTTTTTTGATATAAATGTCATTCCAATGCTCATTTTTTAAAAGCTGTAGTAGTTTTCCGATATTGGTTTTTAATTTATTATGACTGGAGATTTAGATGTAGAAATTGTTGAATTTTATTATTTATAAAAACGGCTGGCGTAAAGTGATCAGTCATGTCAGTATGAAAAACGATAGGATTAATATTAATTTACTGCTTTAATAGTCCATTCACTCACAGTAAAATATTGCCAAACCTTCAAACCAAAAAATTTAAAGAACGGCTTGGATAGACATGAAATTTGGCATACACATAGCTAATAATGTCAAAGAAAAATCGAGAAAAAAATATACGTTCAAAATAAGTCCTGAATTGGATGAACTAACTAATTCTAATCAAATTTTTTTCTATAATGTTTTTTCACTAAGTCAATACTTTTCGAGTTAATTGCGAGTGCAAATGTTTATTTTTCTACAAAAAACCAATTTTTCAGGCGCTTTTTCGCAAATGACTCAAGAAGTTTTTTATTAAAAAAATACTATTAGCAAAAATATAGCTAATAAAAAAGTGAAAAAAGTGGAGTATATATCAAGTCTGTAGACCAGTATAATAGCAGCAGAGTTATAGCTAATAAAAAGTAAGTTTTACCAAATAGCCAAAAAATGAAGCAATTTTCGCGGGAAGACTGATTTCAACATTTTTTTTAAATTATCTAAAAAAACGTTGTTTTTCTTTTTTAAAAAAGTTTCCAACATGAAAAGTAAGTAAGTTACGATCAAAATAATGTTGGTCGAAAAATTGAAAAATGCGAAATGAAATTAATCGTTACTGCTTCACAAATTACTTTACTTATGTATTTTTTATAAGATCTGTAAGATTCATTGGTTCATAGTGCTTATTTTTGAAAAGGCTGTACTTAAATGGGCTAAACGAGTCACTAATCACGAGTGTATACAAATTTTGAATAGCCATACTTTAACCAATTTTTGTCAATTTTTCAAAAATGAGAACTTTGAACCGATAAAACTTACAGATCATATAAACAATACATAGTTAAGTCAAGTAACTTGTGAATTGGTAACGATTAGTTTCATTGAGATGCTGCTAATTAGGTGGCGATTTTTACGATTTTTTTTACCAAGCAAAATGACCAACTTTGTTTTGAGCGTACCTTGTTTATTTTTGATGCTAGAAACTTTTAAAGAAAAATAGAAATTCAGCTTTTTTAAACACTTTAAAACAGGTGTGATGAGTTAAAATATTCGATTTGGAATTTGACGAATAAGGTCCGCTTGCTCATTCGGAGTTCAACTCCAGTTCAGCGCCATTACCGAGTTCAAGGCATGAAGTGCATACCACATACAACGGCACTTCATGCCTTGAACTCGGTTATGGTGCTGAACTAGAGTTGAACTCCGAATGAGCAAGTGGGCCTAAGAACCTATTTTTCATTACCTACGACTCTGCTCCTAATGGGTCTGCAGAGAACTTTTTGAGTTATTTTCCGAAAAACCCTCTAGAAACGTAGTTTTTTTTGTTGAAAAATGAAAATATTCACTCGCAAATAACTCCAAAAATATTGTCTTAGTGAAAACAATCTATGGAACTAGAGTTGCTTAGAATTAGTTAGTTTATCAAATTCCGGACTTATCTTGAACGCGTATTTTTTTTCACCCCCCGAGAAGGGAAGAAGCTTACCCCCCGGACAAAGTCACACATCGGCACAATAATATCACCTTTTTTCTTACGTCCATCAAGTTAGCAGAACAAAGTCAGCAGAACACAGTTATTCTTATACGATAATTAAGTGTAAATTAAATGCTAATTTAATGTTCCAAGAAAAAATTTATTGCTCTTCTTCTTAAAAAGTTATCGCATGTTCTGCTAACTTGAGACTCAAGCTAGCAGAACACTCGGTCAAAAGTTTGATAAATTATTTATAATTGAACGCCAAAGTATTATCTGAATTAAATGCTAATTTAATGTTCCAAGAAAAAATGTATTGCTCTTCTTCTTTCAAAGTTATCGCATGTTCTGCTAACTTGATAATCAAGCTAGCAGGTAGTACAAAAATTTGATAAATTATTTATAGTTGAATGCCAAAGTATTCTCTATATTAAATGCTAATTTAATTTTTCAAGAAAAAATTTATTGCTCTTCTTCTTTCAAAGTTATCGCATGTTCTGCTAACATGATAATCAAGCTAGCAGAACAGTAGTAGAAAAATTTGATAAATTATTTATAGTTGGATGCCAAAGTATTCTCTGAATTAAATGCTAATTTAATGTTTCAAGAAAGAATTTATTGCTCTTCTTATTTCAAAGTTATCGCATGTTCTGCTAACTTGATAATCAAGCTAGCAGAAAAGTAGTTCAAAAATTTGATAAAGCATTTATAATTGAATGCCAAAGTATTCTCTGAATTAAATGCTAATTTAATGTTCCAAGAAAAAATTTATTGCTCTTCTTCTTGCAAAGTTATCGCATGTTCTGCCAACTTGATAATCCAGCTAGCAGAACAGTAGTTCAAAAATTTTATAAATCATTTATATCAATTATTAATCAACTTTTGAACTACTGTTCTGCTAGCTTGATTATCACGTTAGCAGAACATGCGATAACTTTGAAAGAAGAAGAGCAATACATTTTTTCTTGAAACATTAAATTAGCATTTAATTCAGAGAGTACTTTGGCATTCAATTATAAATGATTTATCAAAATTTTTGTACTACTGTTCTGCTAGCTTGATTATCAAGTTAGCAGAACATGTGATAACTTTAAAAGAAAAAGAGCAATAAATTTTTTCTTGGAACATTGAATTAGCATTTAATTCAGAGAGTACTTTGGCACTCAATTCTAAATGATTTATTAAATTCTTGAATACTGTTCTGCTAGCTTGATTATCAAGTTAGCAGAACATGCGATAACTTTGAAAGAAGAAGAGCAATAAATTTTATCTTGGAACATTCAATTAGCATTTAATTCAGAGATTACTTTGGCACTCAATTATAAATTATTTATCAAATTTTTGAACTACTGTTCTGCTAGCTTGATTATCAAGTTAGCAGAACATGCGATAACTTTAAAAGAAGAAGAGCAATAAATTTTTTCTTTGAAAATTAAATTAGCATTTAATTCAGAGAATACTTTGGCACTCAATTATAAATGATTTATCAAATTCTTGAACCACCGTTCTGGTAGCTTGATTATCAAGTTAGCAGAACATGCGATAACTTTGAAAGAAGAAGAGCAATAATTTTTTCTTTGAACATTAAATTAACATTTAATTCAGAAAATACTTTGGCATTCAATTATAAATGATTTATCAAATTTTTGACCTAGTGCTCTGCTAGCTTGATTATCAAGTTAGCAGAACATGCGAACTTTTAAAGAAGAAGAGCAATAAATTTTTTCTTGGAACATTAAATTAGCATTTAATTCAGAGAATACTTTGGCATTTAATTATAAATGATCTATCAAATTTTTGACCTAGTGTTCTGCTAGCTTGATTCTCAAGTTAGCAGAACATGCGATAACTTTTAAAGAAGAAGAGCAATAAATTTTTTCTTGGAACATTAAATTAGCATTTAATTCAGAGAATACTTTGGCATTCAATTATAAATGATTTATCAAATTTTTGACCTAGTGTTCTGCTAGCTCGAGTCTCAAGTTAGCAGAACATGCGATAACTTTTAAAGAAGAAGAGCAATAAATTTTTCCTTGGAACATTAAATTAGCATTTAATTTACACTTAATTATGGTATAAGAATAACTGTGTTCTGCTGACTTTGTTCTGCTAAGTTGATGGACGTTTTTTTCTTTGACATGTTAGCTATGTTTATGCCAAATTTCATGTCAATCCAAACGGTTCTCTACAATTTGGAGCTACAACCGTGAGTAAAATTAACTATAAATTAGCTTGAATTTTTATAAAAAATGTATGATACATTTTATAATATATGATAATTTATATTCAATGTTTATTAAAAACTTTTGATATACAATGTGTGGTTTTATTGGGCAGGTGGACCCGCATCCCAACTAGAACCAGGACCCGCTGATCTATCAGTACGCTACTGTCAAGGCGGTTCATCGTGAATTGTTCCAAGGAAGCTTTTCCTGGATTTTATTCGCTTTGTGGTATTAGAGCTTTGCTTAGGACATGCCACTCGTCCGCGATCTGTTTAATTTTCTCTATGTGCTCTGCAACGCCTCTGCGTGTTGAGGGTTCTGCAAAACCCACTGTTTCATATAGATTTGAGAGTGGCGTTGGTTTCATGCACCTCGTTACTATCCCGCATGTCTTATTTAGCGCAGTATCACCTTGTTTGGCGTGGGCAGATCTGTCCCAAACGGGGCACGTATATTCAGCAGTTGAGAAACACAATGCCAGTGCCGTTGTTTTTAAGACACCACGACATGCACCCCATTTACTTCCCGTTAGCTTTCTGAGTATGCTGTTTCTAGTTGTTACTTTCCCTCTTGTTTTTATGCAATGTTGTCTGTAGGTGAGAGATCGGTCCAGAGTTACTAGACCGGTCTAGTTAGACTCAAAAATAGGAGTGAGGTTACAATAATTACCATCAAGCTGAAAATTGGCAGGATTGTTCAAAATACATACCATCATAAATTAAATCTAAAAAGTCCTCATAAATCCTACCCGAGCTAAAAAATTTACGCGGGGTCAAAGGTCACCAAATATGGTTTTTAACGATTTTCAGCGAAACGGTAAGTTTTATCATAAAATTAGTTCTAATAAAAACTGTAGACTAGATAATTATCTATAAAAAATATCTTAATACTTTTTTTTGTAAGACCACCGTTTTTGAGATACAACGATTTAAAGAGTTGAAAGAGTTCTAATCGTCATAGTATGTATTAGTACACCACGTAATATACATCACTGAAGCTGTAATACAAGTAAACATAATATTCTATCGTCAACTTAACTTATATTACACATAATAATATAAGATATTATAAATACAATAATGTTTCTACTATATAGCTTGCGGTCTACGGGATGCAATGTATAAGTTGTATTATATTACAGTGCCAACAAAAAATTTTTTACAAAGTGAATGTAACACTTAAATAATAAGAATTATTATTTTAATTTTACGGCTTATTCCCAACAAAAATAGTAAATTGATATGACAAAGTATTAACTTAGAATAATTCTTCTTACTTATGCGTCTTATTCAATTTGTAAAGATGACTTTTGTCGGAATAAACACGTACCTATTCTTTTCTCAGAAGGGTTTGAACATAATAATGAAAGCCAACTTTCTAGGCAAAATGTTTATTGTTAAGTACTAATAAACATTCCAATATACAATAAACTTTATGCAAATTTAGTTTATTTACAAATTTCAATATACATGTTTCTTTAAAAATACTCGAAATAAAAAACTAAGTGTGGCTTGGTTATCAGTTAGATCCAAAAGACTGGGGATGGAAATTAGTCGACAGTTCATTAGAACCAATTCAAACTTTACTCCCACCTGCGCCGGAAAAACACCTGAACACAATGTTTTGCAACTGTAAAAAGGGATGTACCGCTAAATGTGGTTGCAAAAAGTTGGACTGTTTTGTTCGGTAGCATGCACTAATTCTCAAAACCGGTCGTGCTCCAATGTTGAATCACCAACAATTGAGGATTCATTTGATTCTATCGAGGAGCCATGCGATGTGTCATTATTGGGGCAATTTACTTGCACCCAGGATGAACAAGAAGAAGAAGAAGAATAAGAACTAGAAGGTGAAGAAGAAGAACAAGGAGAAGAGGAAGCAGAAGTATTATAAAATTATGAACCAGCTGGATAAATTTCCTTTTTTTTAATTTATACCGCTTTTTATAACTTTTATCATTTTTAACCCTTGCCAATATCAATTATTCAATAGCTTCACATTAAACAGAATCATAACAAATCCGTGGAATAGGCCTACTGGGGAAACCACGTTAAAAAAACGCGCTATGTACACTACCTCAAAGGTAGTGAGGAAACGTGTGCGCATATTATGACGATTACAACTTTTTGAATCGTTGTATCTCAAAAACAATAATAATACATTTTTTATAGATAATTATCTAATCTACATTTTTTGTTAGAACTAATTTTATGATAAAACTTATCGTTTCGCTGAAAATCGTTAAAAACTATATTTGGTGACCTTTGAGCCCGCGTAAATTTTTTAGCTCGGGTCGAATTTATGAGGAGTTTTAGATTTCATTCATGATGGTATTTTGAACAATCCTGCCAATTTTCGGCTTGATGGTAATTTTTGTAACCTCGGATGTGTAAGTTGACCGGATTATACTCTAAGATATGTAGGTTGGCCTGTGTGTTCTAGTGTAATACCATTCCACGCAATTTGGAGTTTTCGCTTGGCTTCTTTTGCCCGAAGGTCGAACGTGCAGACTTGGGTTTTAGAGGGATCGAGTCTCAGAGAATTCTGCAGATAAAAACTATTCTGCTGTCATTGTTTTTAAGGCAGTTTCGAGTTATTCCTCTACTTCTTCAAAGCTATTTCCTTGAGCACATCTTACGAGATCGTCAGCATAGAGGAAATGCTTGGTTTCAGTCGGCGTAAGTTGGTCGTTTGTGTATATTATGTTGAAGAGCATTGGTGCTAAAATACTTCCATGTGGAAGGCCGTACTTTTGAACTCTCCACCTACTTACTTTGCCCTCCAGCATAACGAAAAAACGTCTGTTTTGCAGTAAAGAATATACGACCTTACTTAGATGGTGGTCATTGAGAGTGTCGTATAATTTGCGGAGCAATGTTTTGTGCCTCACTGTGTCATAGGCTGCTGTTAAATCTACGAAAGCAGCCCCTGTTATAAGTTTTTCTTCAAAACCCTCTTCAATGTGTTCTGTTAAGGCGAGGACTTAACATGTGCAAGATTTGCCAGGGTCTGAATCCTCCTTGTTGTGGGATGAGATGCTTGTCGACATTTTTTTCTACTCTGGCGAGGATGAGTCTCTCGTATAGTTTGAAAAAGTGACACAACAGCTAAAATCAAATCTTCAAATTTTGCAGTGTAAAAAATAATTAATAAAAATGATCTTCCGAGTATTTCGTCTTCACGTGTTCCAGTTCATGACCTTCAATATTTTTATGCCGACAAATTTTTTAAATACCAATCCATCCTTTGATAGTAAAGTCACTGTACATCATCGTTACTTTTTTATTATGCTATTTAACGAGTCTTCAATTGATACCAGGGTGATTAAGTCGTTATAATAATTTTGTTATAACGCTTGAATAGAAAGATTTATACTACCGTACGGATTCTAAAGGTTTTTGATAGCTTTATTGTATCAGCTAATAAAAATAATGATGCAAAGGGACATAAAGTCCACGCATCCTCGTGTTGTGATGTAAAATAAATTGTGAACCATTACCGTATAGATTGGTTTATTACTCCACGGATTAAAGAAACGGGTTCGCTGTCATCAACAGATTTAATAAATCGAACGATTAGACTTTAAAATCAATAATACATGTATTATCCACTAGAATTAATAAAGACATAAAAACATTTTTCAATTGCTTTTTAAAATATATATACGAGGGAATAGTTTAATGTCAATATATACGTAAAACATGCAATGATGCAATGGTAAAAATTCTACAAAATGCTAATATTGACGAGTAAGATATAAGAGTTATCCAGAATCTCTATTGGAATCAAAAAGGACGAGTGAGGCTGAACAATTCAACGAACACAGAGAAATTTAAAAATTATTTTAAGAGGACTGCGGCAGGGGTGTTTTGTCTCCTGTGCTGTTCAATCTCTCTGTGTGTAAAATGTTTTTGCAGAGGCACTTGAAAGCACTGACTGTGGTATAAAGTTCAACGGGTACCCGATAAATAACATTCGTTACGCCGACAACACCGCGATAATCACAGATAACGAACATAATAAGCAGTTGATGCTAAATAAAATAAATACCGAAGGAAAAACTTACGGCTTGAAGATAAATTCTGGAAAAACTAAATGCATGGCAATAAGAAAAGGTGCATTTTTAAGAGTACAACTGCAAGTAGATAATGCTCCAATCGAGCAAGTGAAATCATTCAGACACTTGAGAATGTTGGCGAATGACCAATGGGATCCTCAACAAGAAATAAAATGCCGTACCGAACAAGCAAGACAAACTTTTGTTAAATTGAAACCGCTACCTTGTAACCGCAATCTTTTCTTCAATCTCCGTGACAGAATGGTTAAGTGCTATGTATGGTCCATATTATTGGGCATTGGTATGGTATGGAGACGTGGACGTTGAAAATATCTTCCATTAATAGGTTGGAGGTCTTGAAATGTGGACCTTGCGAAGAATGTTTCGCATACCGTGGACACATAGGACACATATGGTGATAAACGAGGAAGTTTTAAAGAAGAGTAAATACTGAGAGATAATTGCTCAACTTGATCATGGTACGAAAAATTGGAGACCTGGGTCATATCCTGAGAGGGAAAAACGCAATCACTTGTTTTTCTTATGTTCTCTTTTCATGTTCTTCATATTCAGTCAGGATCCTCTTTATTTCTTCTTCAATTTTTTTTTTAAATTTCCGGTCTCTTCAGCTTCTCCAGATCTAGAATTTCTTTTCTTGGTTGATTCTCCTTTGCCTGTCGGCTGAGCCTACATCTGAACTGTAACTCCACTGTTAGGTGGTCTGAACCGCAATAACCCAGTCTACTTTAAGTCCAAAATGCTTACTGCTTACCGCTTTTCTATCAAGACGTAGTCTATTTGGTTCACAACCTATCCTTCAGGAGATATCCAGGTGCTTTTGAGTATATTTGATGCAAAAATATGCAGCAACGAGAAATTCTTCAAATCCATGTAAAAAAGTTGCTGGTTTTTATTAATAGTCTAAGAGCTAGAGCCGAAAAATCATCGTCATAAGTAATATGGAGTTTGGCATGTGAAATGTGTCTATTGTATATTGATAATTATGACCCCTTTCAGGCTGACACCTCAGTGGATACAGGAAGTAGCAATAAGGGATGAAAGGGGAAAGTTAGTGTAGTCTTTAAAGGTTTTTACCTCCTATTTTGTTAAATCTCCATCGATTTGGATGAAAATTGGTGACTAGTTAGAGCATACCACAAGAAATAAAAATGATTTGGTGCCAACTTCCACTTTTACCTTGGGAGTGGATACCACCCCTTCTCGTGGGTGAAAACTATTTTATTAAAAATAACCCCACAAATCGATAGGGGGACAAATTATAAGTAAAATTTGTTATATCATGTTATTAAAATATATTAATACTTTTTGAGTTATTAAAGATCAAAGATTTGTCTGTTTAAGAGCACAAGCGTGAAGTTACGGATGATAAAAAAAACAAATTAATTAATTGCATGCTACTAAAATAATATTTTTATATTATTTCGATATTATAAATTTAGCAAAAGTGTATTCGAATATGTCAAATGTTCCCATTATTGGACCCCCCCCCCAGATTCTGGACATATTCAGTTTATATTGATAGAAAAAATTTAATTAAATATCAAAATAATATAAAAATAATATTTTACTAACATACAATTAATTTCAATGTTCTTTTTATCATCCGTAACTGCACGCATATGCTCTTAAATAGACAAATCTTTGATTTTTAATACCTAACTCAAAAAGTATTGATTTGTTTTAATAACATGATATAACAAATTTTACTTAAAATTTGTCCCTCTATCGATTTGTGGGGTTATTTTTAATAAAATAGTTTTCACCCGCGGGAAGGGGTGGTATCCACCACCAGGGTAAAAGTGCAAGTTGGCACCAAATCAGTTTTGTTTCTTGAGGTATGCTCTAACTAGTCACCAATTTTCATGCAAATCGATGGAGGTTTAACAAAATAGAAGGTGAAAACCTTTAATGACTACTCTAACTTTCCTCTTTCATCCCTTATTGCTACTTCCTGTATCCACTGAGGTGTCAGCCTAAAAGGGGTCAATAATTGTCAATATATAATGGACACATTTCACAGGAAAAACTCCATATTACTTATGACGATGATTTTTCGGCTCTAGCTCTCCGTCTATAAGATTATATATTATGACTTCCTAGTAGAGTTTAATATAAAGAAAAAATTAGATATAAATGTCTCACGATAAAGTGCCGAAAACAGAAAGTTTCTGGACTTAATTAATAAAAGAATAATGACTTTTTGTTATCTTTAGATTTTCTTTTGTACGTATTTACTTTACGAAGCTAAACCACAGAATTGTATTGTTTAAAAATAATATAAATAAATCGCTCTCCTAGAACGTTCAAAACATTGGGAAACTTTTCTCGAAGTCAATCATATATAAACCACAAACGGCCACAGTGATGCTGCAAAAGGACATCAACTTATTGGCGAATTTGTTTTGGGAGGTATTTCATTTTAACAGTTTTTATGAGAAATTTAATTCACACCGCAAAGTTTTAGGCTCGCCCCAAAATAATATATCTAGGATACAGTTGGGGTCAATTTTCCCTTTCCAACAGTTGTGGATCGATCGTAAAACACTTGGAAAACACGAAATGGAATGCGAAAAATGGGAACTATCAACCAATAACACCACACAATATTTTATTGCGTATTTGTTTACTTTGGACCAGATCCAAAAATATTAATGTTTATGGAAAAGTTTTGGTATCTAGATATATGCACTCGTTAAGACTGTATTTATTTATCCAATCTTTATGGATTTATAGAGCTTAAATGTTATATATTACAACATTTTGCAGGAAGATAATACCAAAAAGGTTAATGTTTACATACTAGCCCTAACATAATAATAACTAAACAAAAAAACTTTTTTCAAAAAATATTTTTTACTTACTTACAGGAGTTAACTTACAGATGAAGATAGCACTGACTATTCCTTATGGCAACCTACTAAAAGACTAAAAAGACCTATTATTCACTCTTTACCTATTAAACTAGAAAATGAAGACTGGTCCAGAAATATTGAATAAAAATCAGAGTTATTTGCTACATATCTTGAAAATACATTCAAACCAAATGCAGTCAAGACGATCAAGAAAGATGGGAGGAACCTGTTCAATTAGAGGAAGAAATTCGACTAACTACACCAAAAGAAGTGCTTGTAGAAATAGTGGAAAATATTAACCCGAAGAAAGCTCCGGGCTATGATTTATTTACGGGAGCGCTACTACAAAATCTTCCCCAAATAGCCATCGTAAAACCAAACCTACTTAATGCTGCATTCAGATTAAAATATGTACCAATGATATGAAAAATGGTCGAAGTCATTATGATTCCTAAACCAAGAAAACCAGTAGGTATGTATGTGATGTTTTGTCATAAAGACCGATATTTCTGCTTCCTGTAATAACGAAGCTAACGAAATTATTTGAGAAACTTCTCAAAAGAAATTAAACCAATTATTAAAAAAAATCTGATTTCGACACATTAATTCTGGTTTAGGAATAAGCACTTACAATCAATCAGGTGCACAGAATCACAAATACTGGGATACATACTGAGCAACGGCGTAACCAGGATGATCCTAAGGGGGGAGCTATAATACCCAAACCCCCCTGGTTACGCGTTACGCCTATGATACTGAGAAACATTGAAACTACTCCTTGGTACGTGGCAAACAGTTACCTCCATAAGGAACTAGGAATGGAATGAAATATAATTATCAAGAAGATGGCAGAAAGTTTCGAGTAATGACTTCACAGGCATGACAATATTGAGACCAACTAGCTCCTCGATACTACTGAGCAACCTAGAAGGTTGAAGCTGACAAAGGCTTTGGAACTAGTTGGGTGGTAGTAAAAAGCAGAGCTTATGCGAGTGTGCATATTAAAATAGTGCACTGTCTTGTTAGATTAGAAAAAAGATAGATCTACAGGGTACAGCTCTTAATTATAAGAAACAGTAGTAATTTAGGTTAAACTGAAATTTATCATTGGTCATTTATGACCAGGTTGTAATTGTAATAATGATCATCGTACTGATGATTATCGGAAAACAAATATAATATTCTTTGTTGTTTTGGAATAACGGCTTTACGTTCTGGCCTTCCCACCTAAGTGTTTCTTCTTTTTTACAATTTTCTATGGAAGGAGGCAAATAAAAAGAAATTGATACTCACACAAGGTTGAATAAGGAATTGCCAATAAACTTGTGTCAATCAGTATGAACTTTGACTGGACTATTACAGTTCTATTAAATAAGTTGAGACAATGTTTTTCTTTTCATTTTAATAATTGTAGTTGTAGATAAGTCGAAGCGCAGATATTTTCAAGATCATAGATAGATAATTTAGATAATCCACAAGCTCTAACAGACCAATGGAGGACCAGCATTATCATTTCAATATACAGAAAAAAGCAATAGTAAAAATCTACCAATTATCGTACGATCACCTTGCTCAACACAACTGTTAAACTGCTAACAAGGATATTTGCCAATAAAATTAATGAAAATGCATTATCACTAGCGAGCAACAAGGCTTTCAATAAAGTTTGGGAATCGAGCATCGATTAGGAAAAGACTTAAGACCAACAGACAGACAAGCAGAGAGGACACTTCCCATTACAAATATCATTACAGCCTTAATATCTGACCTAAGAACATACCTAAAGCCTAATAAAAGAAGAAGAATGTTGCTTAATTGTTTAAAATTAAACTTCTTCTTTCACGGCATGCAGAAGTTCGCCAGTGATATTTATGCCTGTCCAGTTCTTTATATTCCGTTGCCACATTTGTTTGCGAACTACTCCTTCCTCTCTTTTACGTCAATCTTTTCTTGGGTGAATAGTTGAGGGATTAATATTAACATCATTTTAAAAGCATCAATTATTCATTTTTTTTTCGCTGTCTCTCGTTTCTTCCCTTTTCTAGTGACATTGGCCGTTTTACTAATTTTGATTGTATATTTCATTTTCAAGAATTTATATATTATTATATCTTAAGGGGTTACATAGGTCTTGCGGGTAAAAAAAGTGACATTTTAAAATAATTATATCTCGAAAACTAAAAATTATTTTTATTTATAGTTGGAAAATGTAAAAGTATAGTACTTAAGATACTCTGAAAAAAATTTTCAGCCAAAAATATTGATTTTTGTAGAGTTGACTGCAATTTTTCGACAACAGCCCCTTTTTTTGCGGTGGGCAGCATAACTAAGTCCAGTCTCATCTAAAGTCAAAAAATCAAAAAGTTTCTTGTAGTTTATACCTCTGGCTAGTGCCGAAGGAATTTTTATTAGGTGAAGTTGTTTTTATTTTATAAAAAAAACTACTTTAAAAATGGCCATTTTTGAAAAAATGAAAAAAATTGGGGTCGAAAATGTATTTAAACTTATGTAAAATGTTCAAATTTCATTTTTTTTAAATTCCTTCGTTCATTCACTAGCCAGAGTTATAAACTACAAGAAACTTTTTGATTTCAAATGAGACTGGACTTAGTTATGCTGCCCACCGCAAAAAAGGGCTGTTGTCGAAAAATTGCAGTCAACTCTACAAAAATGAATATTTTTGGCTGAAAATTTTTTGAGAGTACCTTAAGTACTATACTTTTACATGTTCCAATTATAAATAAAAATAATTTTTAGTTTTCGAGATACAATTTTTTTTTAAATTCACTTTTTTTACCCGCAAGACCTATGTAACCCCTTAACCAATATACTTTTTGCACCTTTATAAAGCTTGTTCTGTTTACGGGTGATTCCATTTCAAATCACTCAATTTTGGAGCAAAAAAATTTTTTGGATCTCCGATTTGTCTGAAAATTGGTATAAAGCTTCTGCGGGACGTAAAAATAAGATATTTAAGGTCACATAATCTTCTTCTTTTTTTTTTCTCAAAATGTTATTTTATGCGATTTGACAGTTATTTGGCGTTTATTTAAACAAATTTTCATTTTCTATCGTAAAGTATCAATGGAAAACATAATATTTTAATAGAAGGGACTCAAAATGTCATTATATGGCATTATAACAAGTTACTTTGATAGTGGAGTCACTAAAGGTTTTCACCTCCAATTTCGTTGAACCTCCATCGATTTTCATGAAAATTGGTGAGTAGTTAGAGGATACATCAAGCAACAAAGGTGACATGATGCGAACTTGCGCTTTTACCTTAGGGGCAGAAGCCACTCCTTCTCGAGGTGAAAATTATTTTATCAAAAATAATACTAAAAATCAATATAAGGACAAATTTTAAGCAAAATTTGTTATATAAAGTTATTAACATAAATCAATGCTTTTTGAGTTATTAAGGATCAAAGGATTTATTTTTTAGTAAAGCAATGCATGCTTTAAAGCTGTTTTTCACGTATAACTCAAAAACCGTAAGCTTTTAGAAAAAAATTATTATTACCAAAAGTGAAGATAATAAAAAATTGAATACACTCCTCACTTAAAGAACTCAATTTATGTTAAGTCAAAGTGAGTTATGGGTAATTGAATGTAAATTTTTTTCGGCGAGTACTCAAATCTAAGTATTCAATAGGGTGGAGTGAAAATAAAACAAAATTTTTTTTTTTCTCAAATTTTTTCGCCTGTATGCGGAAAAGTGGTCTCACGTGTAGTGTAAGTAGCTTGCAAAAAATGAATTTGATGGGATAATTTTTTCCGGTGCCCCAAGCCACCTAAAAATTAAGATAACGTGAAAATAAAACAAAAATTTTTTTTTCTCAAATTTTTTCGCCTGTATGTGGAAAAGTGGTCTCACGTGTAGTGTAAGTAGCTTGCAAAAAATGAATTTGATGCGATAATTTTTTCCGGTGCCCCGAGCCACCTAAAAATTAAAATAAAGTGATTTTTTTTGCAGCTCTTCGCTTGTTTTCCGTGAAAACAACCCAGAACTCACCACGAGGAGGTGGCTGCAATTCGAGTTCCACCCACCCACCCACCCACCTTTAAAACGTTTATGATTTAATGCTTGAGATTAGCTAAAAACTCAACTTTTGTGTTAAATTTAGGTAATGCTTGTCGGGAAACTATTTGGGACCTTATGAAGCCATCTCTTGCTTCAGGCCCACATACTTTTAAGGATGCCTCTGTTACCAACTTAACGCAGCGTTCTATAGCTTGGGAGTGACAGGGAAAACGTAGTATCTCCATTTCTTCAGGAACATCTTTAATCATCTGTTTTAGATCTTCTGTTGAAATTTTTTTTGTCATTGGAGGTTCGCTTATCACTAATTGTTGCCAGTCAATCATTTCAATGTAGTCATTTGCGTTAAAGTTAATTTCTGGGACTTTAAATTTTCTTATTTCATGGGAGTTTCTGGATTTTAAGATTCGCCGCAAACCTAACTCTCTGATATGCTGCCGTTCATCACAAAGCATTGCTATCAACACATTTTCAGGATGTGCAAAATAACCATTAATTTGTATTATCCTGTCCACTATTTTTTGCAGTTCAGGTGACAAATACCTCGTCCTTTTTACTAAATTAAATAAATGTACTGGTCCATCAAAACAAAATGGTCTTGCTTTAATCTCGAACCACAGTGGGGCATATACGTTTTGTATATAGCATACCAAAGATTTTAGGTTTTCCGAAGGAGGATCTGTTGCTACGTAAAGACGAAGAATTCTGCTTGCAGTTGTTAGCCATCTAGCATGTGAAATTTTTCCCGGTTGTCTTCTTGCTAAGTCACTCGAGATTTTACCGTTAGATACTGAATTACTAATTTCAAATAAATATTTCTGATCCGTGCTAAGCTTCTCGATTTCCTTTGCATCATATTTGGGTAAAACTGATCGAATTTGCTCAAATTTAACTACAGGAAGATGCTCGCAGTTTTGTAGTCCTTTTCCAATTTGTCCTGAAAACTCACGTGGTCCGGTAGTTTCTCCATCCAAGTGCTTTATTAGATGGCGCAGAGGTAGTTCATTGGTATGTAATATGCAAATAAACCATTGCATTGATCGACCAATTGCAAGTTCTACTTTACGGATAACACCATTGTGAATACCTGTATTGACAGCAGTTCCGTCGCATCCAACAGCTACCAAATTATCAAGGTCTACATTTTTATTTAGAAAGTCCAACATTGTCTTGCTGATTTCTTCTGCACTACCCGACGATACACTAATATGTCCTATATATTTTGACTTGGGCTCAGAGACTAAGACAATATGTTCTTCAGATATGGTAGTTTTGTAGTATTTATTATCCTTCATTTCATTTTGTAGAGTTCTATCTTTTCTACCATCAAAATAGATTCCATGAAGAAATTTAAAAATTTTTGTATCATCAATTTTAATCTGGTTGCGCCTTTTTTTTCTCTCCCGCCTAATTTTACTCCGATCTATGATTTTGTCATGACTTTCTACCGAGATGAAACTTAGATCTTGCAACACCGAGTTTGTTATTATGGATGCTACTCTATCAGATACTCCTGTACGATCGCATGCTTGAGCTAAGTTTGGCAAACTAATTCGCATTTGTTTTGTTTTTTTTGTATTCGGTAAATCGTCTTTTGTTCCGGTTTTTGTATTTTTCTCGTAGACACTTGTGGCACTTTCATCTGAAGACTCACTTATAATTTGTTCTACTGGAAGATGTGTTTCGGATCTTGATGAAGAAGATGTAGCTATTGGAGATTGTGTTTCCACAATTTTCCGGTAAATAGAGCGTTCTAGTTTTTTGGTAATTACTTTATCCACCGAACCAATTACCATTTTTCTATCATGCCTCTGATCTTTAATGAAGTCATGCTCTCGAGCCGGTATTTTATTTTTGCATTTGCATAATAAATAGTCAGAACATTTGCATGATGCAATATCAAACAATTTCTTTTCCAATAAATCTCTAAAATCTTTAACCTTTCTTTGCATATTGGCTGAGTTTCTACTTTTCATAGGTTTTTTAATATTTCTGTATTTTTGATGTAATTCCTTTAATTTAGATTTAATTTGTTGATCGGATATTATCGGAATGGATGCTTTAACCCACAGCAATTTTAATTCAACAAGAAGAATTTCATTAATGTCACTAACAGTTGGTTCAGCATTATTTGCTGCAGCTTCTTTCATAAACTGGCGAATACACAAAAAGTTTCTGATAACATCAGCACAGGTCGGTAACATATTGTCTTTAAACTTCCTTGGTGCTCCAAAAACACAACAAGCGACGTCTGTTCGTGTTTTAGGCATGTTTTCTTTTTTTACGGATCTCACGGACACAGTTTAACAACACAGAATAAAACAACGGTTCACTGTATTGCATCTAAATTGATACTAATACAAGAAACGCAGTTTGCTCTCGAATCGAACTACTACCAAAATTAACCAAGTAAGTATTAACGAAGGCGGGCGCATCGGCGCATTACTTTAGTGGGAGGCCAATAGCCTCAAATTTCGAAGTAGTGGGGGCACCGCTAAACGAAGTCCGATCGATTTGAAATTTTGCAGGGTATTACAACAAATATGCAGACCACTTTTCCGCATACAGGCATTTTAAATTTTAAAAGTTGATTTTTTCGCTCCACCCTAGTATTCAAGCTTAAATAACGGGAAAACGATGCATTTTATAAAATATACCTGTTAAGCACTTGTCAAAGCACTTCGGATTACCTATCAATTGAGCTTCAGAAGAATTCAATAGCATTAAAATTAAGCAAGTTATGATGAAAATAAGAGAACTCTTTCGAATTTTTTAGGAAAAAGTGAAAAATAAAACATACGCCATTTCCACAAAAATTAAAATGCATAGCATATCTTACAATAATTTCTTTATATTGGCACAGTAATGATTTCAACAATTTTGACCGGTTTAGAATGAAAATTTTTGAAAATAGGTGTGATTTAAAATAATCAGAATTTTTAAAATGATCGCAATTTTCCTTTTCTTTTGATAATAACTCCAAAAATACTTAATATACGTAAAAAATTATATATAACCAAATTTTAGTTTTTTCTGTATCAAATATTTTACCTTTTTTATTATTTCTGTGGGGTAAAAAATAACCCGTCGTTTAATTGCCCTTGGAATTAACTTTCAAAACTTTTTAAGTGAATTTGATATCCTAAAAATTAACGGAGTTATTAAAAAAAAACAATAACATTTTTTGAAAAAAATTTTAAAAGATAAATTTTGAAAAAATTTTGGAGCATAAAGTTTAATGCTATCAACTTGTTCGAGGACTTATTTGATAGATATTTCTAAGTACTTTGCCAAATGTTTAATAAGTTTATGTTATAAAATGCATCATTTTTCCGTTATTTAAACTTGAATACTTAGATTTGGGTGCTCGCCCAAAAAATATACATTTAATTACCTATAACTCACTTTCAGTTAACATTAAAAGGTTTTTTTAGTAAGACGTTTATTTAGTTTTTTATTAGCTTCAATTTTGCTAATAATAATTTTTTTATAAGAACTTATAGTTTTTGAGTTATTTATAAAAAATCGGTTAAAAACATGCATTTTTCTCACGAAAAATTTAAATCTTTAATATTTAATAACTCAAAAAGTTTTGATTTATTTTAATAACTTTATCTAACAAATTTTGCTTAGAATTTGTTCCTTTATCGAATTATGGAATTATTTTTAATAAAATAATTTTCACCCTCAAGAAGAGGTGGCACCCACCCCCAGGGTAAAAGCGCAAGTTGGCATTATGTCACCTTTGTTCCTTGAGATATCCTCTAACCACTCACCAATTTTCCAGCAAATCGATGGAGGTTCAACGGAAATCGGAGATAATAGCTCATTTCCACCTTCAGTGACTGCACTATGATTCAAAACAAGTTTTTGATCAAATTTTATAGTGTAGAAAACCTTAAAAATTTTTACATTTTTCTCCATTCCCAAAATACATCATCATCGATTTTGCTGAAAATTTGCCCACGTATAGCCAAACATAGGACTTTAGGTGGTGAGAAGGATTTGAATTATATTACAATACCAAAAAAGTTACATGCAATATAGTCCAAAATATAGGCATCTATTGTAAATACAATTAACTCGAAAATATCGACCTCATGACAAAAACTGTTAAAAAGAAATTGTAATAATTGTAAATACAATTTATTTGGAACAATTTCAGTTCCTAACATTTTTGTCGAAAAGTTAAAAATGGCGGATATATTTAAAGATTAGAAAAATAAAATTTTGGGCAGCTCGGCATGCAAGGTCAAATGCTATCCCGATTGGACTAATATTCTTTTGAGTCTGATATTACTGCATGTAACTTTTTTGGTATTGTAATATAATTCAAATCCTTCTAACCACTTAAAGTCCTATATTTTGGCTATCTGTGGGCAAATTTTAAGCCAAATCGATGATGATGTATTTTGGCAATGGAAGAAAATGTAAAAAACGGTATTTTAAAGTTTTCTACACTATAAATTTGATCAAAAACTTGTTTTGAATCAAAATAACTTGTTATAATGCCGTATAATGACATTTTTGAGTCCCTTCTATTAAAATATTATGATTTTCATTGATACTTTACGATAGAAAATGAAAATTTATTTAAATAAACACCAAATCACTGTAAAATCGCATAAAATAACATTTTGAGAAAAAAGGAAAAACATTTTTTGCCTGAGTGATTTGACATGGAATGTACCTTACATATTATTATTAAACTTTCTCTTTCTTGCTTTGTTCTTCTTCTCCATCCAATTTCCGTGCATATTCCTCCATAAATTGCTCTAATCGTGTCTGCAGCTATTTCCAGCTGATCTACTTTGCCTTGAGCACATAACGCTTAACTTAATTAATTGAGGAGCGGGGAGCTGTTTGTCTAAAGTTGGTCATACAGAATTATGTCTGTATTTTTTAATTTATTAATTTTTACAGATGCTAATAAGGATAGCTTAAATTATTCATTAACAGAATGATTATGATCTAGAAGTTAAAGTACGTACGCAGAATATGTTTTACATTATTGGAAGCCATTTGTGTTCTGCTATACATTTGATAAAGGTTCTACAAGTTTGACCGATGTAAGTTTTTGGGCAATCACAACATGTAAGTATATATACACCACTGTGTACACTGTGTATACTGTGTACCTAAGCAGTGACGGCTAGTCTTAAGGGGCCACCGAGCCATGGCACTGGCTCTCAAAAATATACTTATCGGAAAATATATTGAGGGATGAAAATACTTTTATTTTTACTATGCTTTTTTTAATATCAATGCATTATCTACATAGTTTATTTATCATTATGTAATTTAATCTCCACGAAAATACAAATATGTAATTCCTGTGAGTTGCTCTACCCGAGCACCATTCCGTACGGCTCGAGATTTGACTTCAAAAGCATAGGAAAAGGTAGACGCGGCCAGCTTTCAATTGACGCTGGCGCTGGGGTTTATAAGAATCCGAGCCAGGCAAACTTTGGCTCGAGTGTGTTTTAGAATGTGGTTTTCCTAGTGTATTAGAATGGTTTTCGCTTTATCTATAACTTTTTAACATTGATTTGAAATTTCAGTCATCAAATTTCAGTCATCACTCGTCAAATTTTAAGGGCCATGTAAGGATGTTTAATAGAAATATATATTCAAAAAATAGCTGGGTTTGTGGATGAGATCAAAAAAATGCATTTTCTGTTTCGTGTGTGTTTCGTTTGGGAGCGATCCTACACGGGCAATACGTGATAATAGATTTAGTGCATATTTACGAAAAAATAAATATATGCCTTGCCTTATTTTCATAATTCTTTATCCAAGCGATCATCTAATTATACATAAATTTCAATTTTAAAGATACCTACTGTGCCAAAAAAGAAACGAAGAAAAAATCCTTTTTCATCCAGTACCGGTAAATTTACCTATTAAGTTGTGTTAAGGGTAAATGTACCTACGGTAAATTTCTCTATTTGTGCAACGCCTCTTTTAGTAGTAACGAGCCGCCACTGTACGAGTGCTTTTTCTTTTGTCTGTTGTTCTTAATATTTGCTGGAGTTGTTGTTTGTCCTGAAGGCTGGTGTTTCTTTTCTTTTTTCTGTGTTTGGTTAGTTTAATAGATATTTTGCCTGCAGAAGGTACTGGATTTTTTCTTTTGTGGTGGAAAGACTAATTTCATGGCTTTCTTATGCAGTTTTTGGTTTAACATTTTGTTCATTATTTGTTCCTTGTATCCATTGTTTACTGCTATTTGTTCAATAATATTCAATTCTATCTCGAAGTTCTTTTTTGACACAAGAACTTCTGTTAATCTACCTAACATACTATGGTTGGCTGCCAACAGGCAATTTGACCAATTCTTAGCTTACATTAATTCACTCCATGGTCACATTGAATTTACAATAGAAACAGAACGCCATATATCTGCTATATTTAAAAATTCTCAGACTTGAAACCAAACATGAGTTCCCCATATTTCATAAACCTGCTCATATTGGCACAACTATACCTACACAACTTATCATCCCATCCTACATAACACAAATTGGCTCCCTCAGGCATAAATATCTACTTAATGCTCTTGGTACATGAATAAAAATATTATGTCTCGCATTAAATGAATTTAGTATTATCATTTGCTTACTAACTTACCAAGTAAGTCTTACTGTATTTACCTATTTTGTATAATTATTAATAAACATATATATTTATACAGTGCTAGTCAAAAGTTCGTACCCCCCCTCGTATCTTTTGATCGGTTATACCTGTAATAGTGAAATTTGGAGGGAGGAAATAAATGGAGGTAAGCTTCTTAACTAGTCATGACAGGTGGCGTAATAGTGACAGATGACGTTACAGAGCCACTGTGACCGATAATTTTAAATGGGACTTTATGGCAAGTGATACCTCATTTGAAAGATATTCAAAATACCTATTCAGTTATACTAATTTTTTTGGGTTTAAGTTGATTTTGATTTTGGTGAAAAAATTAAATAAATATAATATTGTACTTGCGCATTTAATTAATAAAAATTCAAATGTCCGCCTATGGGGTTTTTTTTTGTCAAAAAGATGACGTTTTTCAATTGTCTAGTAGTTTTTACGTCAAAGTCAACCTTTTTGACAAGTAATCATAGGCGGAATTTTGAATATTTTAAATTAAATGCGAAACTACAATTTTATATTTATTTCATTTATTCGTCAAAATTAGCTTAAACTCAAACACAATTAGTATGACTGAATAGGTATTTTCAATACCTTTCAAACGAGGTATCACTTGCCATAAGGTCCCATTTAAAATTATCTGTCACAGTGGCGCTGTAAAGTCATCTGTCACTGTTACGTCACCTGTCATGACTAGTTCAGAAGCTTACGTCCGTTTATTTCCTCCCTCCAAATTTCACTATTATAGCTATAACCGTTCAAAAGATACGAGGGGGGGGTACGGACTTTTGACTAGCACTGTATAAACATAAAACTGTTTGTTTGCTTTTAGTTTCGTGTTTAAGGTTTAGGATTGGTTAAAAATTTAATTATTACATTTTACTCCATTCCCAAAATACGTCATAATCGATTTGGCTGAAAATTTGCCCGCAGATAGCCAAAACATAGGACTTTGAGTGGTTAGAAGGATTTGAATTATATTACAATACCAAAAAAGTTACATGCAATATCATAGTCAAAAATATAGGTGTCTACTGTAAGTACAATTAACTCGGAAAATATCGAAATCACGACAAAAATTGTTAAAAAGAAATTGTAATAAAAATACGATTTGGAACAATTTCAGTTCCTACCATTTTTGTCGCAAAGTTAAAAATGGTGGAGATATTGAGCAAAAACGGTTCTCCTTTTCCAAAAAAAATCAAGATGGCGGTTAACGTAACGGAGAAATTCATTCTCGATTTTAAATTTAGGATAATATTGACCCCCCTAAAGATTAGAAAAATAAAATTTTGGGCAGCTCGGCATGCAAGGCCAAATGCTATCCCGACTGACTGGACTAATATACTTTTGAGTCTGATATTATTGCATGTAACTTTTTTAGTATTGTAATATAATTAAAATCCTTCTAACTACTTAAAGTACTATGTTTTGGCTATCTGTGGGCAAATTTTCAGCCAAATCGATTATGACGTATTTTGGGAATGGAGGAAAATGTAAAAAACGGTATTTTCTATATTATAAAATTTGATCAAAAACTTGTTTTAAATCAAAATAACTTGTTTTAATGCCATATAATGACATTTTTGAGTCCCTTCTATTAAAATACATATTATTTTTTCCATTGACACTTTACGATAGAAAATGCAAAGGATTACCCCCCGTTAAGATAGGCAAAATGCCCTCACTACCAGAATTCATTTTTTTTCATTTTTTTTACGTTCTATGCAATTAAAAAATGAGATTACGCGGATTTTTAGCTCGCCATCCCCCTTACCCCTCCCCCACAGCCAAAAACTTTTTGATTTATTGTTTTTTAGTTGGGCTGAAGTTGATTTAAAAATTTCAAAAAAATCACACTTGTAGCTGAGGCTTTCACAAAACATGTCCATTTTTTATGGAGTCGTCGGTCGAGTGTACATAACCTCAATTTTTTTTATAATTTTAAAACTTATAACTTTTTTTGAAGATGGCTGCAGGTCCAATTTTTTTGCATTTTTGTGTATGTTACGTAAACTATCTATCTGATTTTTTTCCAGATTTTTCTGTCAACTGGGCCATCTTGAAAAATCCGGAAAACAGTTTTTTAGGGGGTTTTTGGGGACTTTCTCCATTTTATAGACTTCAAAATAGATCAACTCAAGGTTTTGTTGATAGATCATGTATAATTTGAAATAATATTATTTTATGATATTTAAAAATTGGGCGAATCACTTTTAAATCCACCAATAACCATGTTTTTTAAAGTTTTGTAAGGGTTTTTGCAGGTCTAATCATATTTTTTGAGGTCGATACAGCCTGAATATTTTTTTTATTTTTATACTTTCTATGTGATTAAAAAAATTAAGACTCACCGCAATTTTAGCTCACCACCCCCTTCCCCCTTCCCACATCCAAAAATGTCAATTTTTCGATTTTATTTTTATTTTTAAGTTGGTTTGCAATTAAATTATAAATTACAAAAAATTCACACGCACAGCTGAGGCTTTTACAAAACATCTATTTTTATGAACCCGAAGGTCGAGTGTACATAACCTCAATTTTTTTTGTTTTTTTAATAGGTACGTATAATTTTTTTTGGCGATGGCTGCATGTCTAAATTTTTTTGCATTTTGTGAATTTTATCAAAAACTATATTTCTAACTTTTTTTCAGATTTATTCGTAAGGTCTTTTGAGTTTGAGGTTGAGTTTTTTGGGATTTTCTCCATTTTATATACTTCAAAATAGACTAACTCAAGGTTTTTTATAGGTTACGTACATATAATTTGAAATAACTGAGTTTTTAGGGATATCCAAAAATTGTGTAAAACACCTCCAAACCCCCCAAAAACTGTGTTTTTTCAAATTCTTAAAAGTTTCTAATTCTTTCGCACCCCATGAAGTTAAATTATTACAATTATTATTTATTATGAAGTTAAATTATTACTTAAGTATTATCATGAACTAAAATTATTACAATTAAAGTATTATGATGAAGTTAAATTATTACAATTACAATTTTTATTAATAATACAAAGCCATTAAAATATAACTAGAAGTGATTCATACCTACCATCTCAATTGAATGTAATCATCGGCAAAGCCATCTATAGTGTCATCCCCAAAAATCTACCTGGGTCTTAAAATGCAGGTACTTGTTGCGCTATAATTACCTAAAGAGTCTAATCTTTTAAAATTTTGTAGTAGAGCATTTCTATAGCTATAGTGAGTTTATTGTCCTACCTCTTTATGTGGCTTAATGATTTGGATTGTAAACACAGATAAGTAAGGGTGTGATAGACCAGAGAAATTAGCAAATAAATGGCCTCTTTCGTGACATCCGTTGATACAGGTATCTAAGGCTTAGGGTAAATTTGGTTACAACAATATCCAATATAAAAATTATGCAAAAAATCAAACGTACTTTTTAACTTATAAACAATATATAAACAATTAAAGATCGCTATTTGATTTTAAATATTAAAGGTGGAGACCGGTATGCTGTATGGAAAGGTGATACAATTTTACTGAAGAAGCATAGAAAATTCTTTAAAATAAGTGTTTGGAAAGTTCTTTTTGTTAATTTGTTGCTTAGTTATTGGGAAAATAGCTTCAAAAGTCGATTTTTTGAAAATGATTAAAAACTTTTCTAAAAATACACTAAAAGCTTTATTTTCGCGTAAGTAAAGGAACAATATTAGAAATATTCAGCCGTTAAAATTTAAAGAAGTTTTACATAATAGTTATTGCAAAATTGAAATTGTTTATCCCAAAAAGCTTCTATCTACAGCGTTATTATGCATAAACTATTAGGTCAACATAAATTCTAAAGACATCAAATCAAAGAGAAAGGCTCAATTTATCAAATTAGATCAAGTCTTGATTAAAAAGTTTATAATAAATATTATACAATAATTTTGAAAAAGTAATGTTATTTTAAGCTTAAACAATTAAAATAACTCAACCGCATTAACATGTAGGAATTAACTAATTTTGATGGGAAATAAGCCACAATTTTACTAAAAAAAATGGTTTTATTTTGACAACGACACCCGATTTGAGCGTCGAAACGTTAATAAAATCATTTTTTTATTATCAAAACAAAATTTAAACCCATCATCAACTTATTTCCCATCAAAACTAGTTAATTGCAAAAATGCCACAAGAAAATAGCTTCAGAACAACAACATGTAGGAAGTTAATTTTTTTTATTCGACATGTTGGTATTCTTATACAAACTGAAACAAAAATTTAATGCCCTACATCCCTTAAAACCCGAGTTAGCCACTTTTTTTCAAAAATTCACCGGGGCTTTGTTTATAAATATTAGAAAATTAGAAAAGCAACATTTAAAAGACTGAAAGAGCATGTTTATACAAAAAAAATTTAAAACGATTCTTGTAAAAATGAGCCGTCCATGATGCGCCAAAAGTGAAGAGTTTAAAAGTAAAGCGATTCTTACCCTCTTGATTTTATTATCAAAAACTTAATTCACAACTACACATTATTTATAAAAGGCGCAATACCTCCGGTTCTTACCAACGAAAATTGATGTTCTTTTTGAAGTGAATACTTCTAATCGCTTGGTATGGAAATTTGACGTCGAAATACTAAATTCGTATTTGGCGTCATTCAAAAGTCGTGACGCGAGTGGTAAGCTTGCGGTATACCGTATATATTACACTTATTTTAACTTTCATAGTAAACCTGATCCTGAATTTTCTACATTTTGAATGGTTTCAGGGTGACTTCAACTATACAACGCGAATTTTAAATAATTCATTGGGATTAGGTCGTCTCAACCCTCTAGGGTTGAAACAGAAAATGTACCCTCTAGGGTACATTTTTCTTAAAAATAAAGTGCGACACATGCTTTTAGGGTAAAACTAAATATAGGGGTGATTTGTAAAATTTTTTCAAAAATTATAGTATATACGACACACATGTTTTCATAATAAATCACCCTGAAACCAGTCAAACAGTAGAAAATTCAGGATCATACTATGAAAGTTCGAATAAGTGTATATTACAGTGTAATATAAATATGTACATTAAGGCTACGGCTCCACGGGCGGGAAATTGACGCTAGCGGTAGCAGTAAAATGAACTTAAGGTTCCGCGGAACGGAATGGGAATACCCGAACTGAACCGACTACACACAAGTCCTGTAGTCGGTACAGTTCGGCTATCCCTATTCCGTTCCGCGGAACCTTAAGTTCATTTTACTGCTACTGCTAGCGTCAATTTCCCGCCCGTGGAGCCGTAGCCTAAGGTATACCGCACGCTTACCACTCGCGTCACGATTTTTTTATAACGCCAAATACGAATTTAATATTTGGCGACAAATTTCCATACCAAGCGATAAGAAGTATTCACTTCAAAAAGAACATCAATTTCCGTTGATTAGAATAGAAGGTATTGCGACTTTTATAAATAATGTGCAGTTGTGAATTAAGTTTTTGATAATAAAATCAAGATGGTAAGAATCGCTTAGGATTCGTTCATAGATTGTCGAGTGGATAGGACGTGCTAGCATACGCTCTACGCTCTGTGATATCGGTGTTTCTACATAAATTACTTAATTCTCATTATTAGATAAGTATAATATTAGTTTGTGCTAAGAGGAAGACTACTGTAAGTACATTTTACTTTTCTGGATTTTTGTACCCCGGACATATGTCCGGGGAAAACCATTCCTGCACCACTGGGGGCAGGGGACCGCCACTACCTGATGATTTAAATAAAGTTATCCGACCCAATGTTCTTGCTGAAGATATTATTGTTCATGAAGATGTTGATATGAGATTATGAAAAAATAATAAAAATTATAATCAAATCAATGAAATATCTGCTAACGATACACTCAACAAAAACTCGGAATCAGACAAAAACTCGTACGATAAACAACGTCTATTAAACCAACTTTCAAATAGATTTAAACCTAATAATCCAGGACCGTATCATGTTTTTGTTCAAAGTGTACAGTTTAATATTGGAAATTTACATCCAATGAAACTGGGTGAAAAATTAATGAGTTTAAAAGAATATGATAATAATATTATAGAAATTAGTACGGTTGGTCGGAATCGCATAAAAATTGAATTAAATTCGGGCAGTATTGCCAATAAATTGATTGAAGATCCATTATTTCAACAAAATAATTTACTTGCTTATATTCCCGGCCATCTTATAGAAAAACGTGGGTTAGTCAGGTCAGTTGATACTTCTTCTAGCGAGGAGGCTCTCCTACAAAGTATTAATTCTAATGTACCTGTTAAAAAAGTAAAACGCATGACTAGAGTTGTTCAAAAAGATAACAATATCGAACGGGTTCCCCGTCAAATGATCATTGTTACGTTTGAAGGAAAATTGATTCCCCAATTTATTTATATTAATAAAGTTAGATGCCCTGTAGAAACTTATATTAACCCTGTTATGCAATGTTTTCGGTGTCTTTTATTTGGCCATTCTGGCGCGCAGTGTAGGGGAAAGAAAAGATGCAGGAATTGTAGGTCAGAAAATGAATCTGTGTGCGAATCATGCAATATTTTTTGTGTTTATTGCAAAAATAATAGTCATAATTCTACTTATAGGGAATGTCCAGAATATAAAAAGCAAACTAGAATCAAGGAAGCAATGTCTAATTTGAATATAACTTTTAAAGAAGCTGAAAAAACTATTAACAATCCGGCCTATTACAGCCTGATACATAAAAATAAATTTGCTCCATTAATTGATTCAGCTATAGAATTTCCATCGCTAAAAACTTCCTCAGCACAATATTCTCCACGTAACAATTCTTCTACATCAACCCTTGATCAACCATCTTCCCCTAAACCCTTGCTAAAAAAAAAGAAAAACTAGTGATTCTTCTCCCAATTTCCCGCCAATTAGACGTGAATATAATACTAGCTTTTGCGCAGGACCAGTTTTCCAATTTGGAAAAGAGCACGAAAATTATTTTTCAACACTTAAACATCAATTAATTACGATGTTAACAAGTTTTTTCCAACAATTTTCGCAAAATCCATCATCAAGTAGTACTTTACATTTTAAAGATATGGAGTTTGAAAATAAAATTGAAAATATTTTTGATAATATATTTAAAACCTAATACAAAAACAACTGTAAATATGTCCTTTAAACAAAATTTAAAGATTATTCAATGGAACGCTAGATCTCTTAAAGCTAACAGAAACTCTTTACACCAAATTTTATTGGAGGAAAAGTTTGATATTGCAATAATTTCTGAAACATGGTATAAACCTACTGATAACATTAAGTTTAATAACTTTAACGTCATTGCAGTTAATAGACAAAGGTTTTGGAGGAGTTGCGATTTTCATTTTTCATAAATTTATATACGAAGCCATTCAATTTAATTATAATTTTAATCCAAAAATTGAAGTTTGTGGAGTCAATATCACTCTTGGTAGCAACAAACTAAGTATAGTAAGCGTATATAAGCCATCCTATGTTAGAGTGAAATCCCAAGACTGCATAAACTTATTAAGTCAAATAAAATATGACTGCATAATTGGAGGTGACTTTAATTCCCATCACGGCATGTGGGGATCGCCTGCTTGCTCTTATCATGGCAGAATTTTGGTGGACGCTTTAGATTATTTTTCAAACTTGATTGTCATAAACGACGGATCTGCCACAAGGATTTCCCCGCCTGGCCAGGTTAAATAAATCTGCTGTAGATCTCACAATTATTTCATCTAAGTTATGTCCTACACTTGGTTGGTCTGTCAGTCAGGACACGTACGGATCATATCATTATCTAATTGTTATTACGCTTAATAACTATTATCACAATGACACAATCACGTCCCCATTATCTAGATGGTCTATGAATAATGCCAATTGGTCCGTATATACAGCTGAAATATAGAAATCATTTTCCACGCCACCAAACTGTAGTGATACCAACGATATGTGTATATTTTTAATGGAACAGATTACCAACGCTGCTAACAAAGCTTGCAAAATTATAAGACCATGCTCAAATATACCATTAAAATCACCTAAATGGTGGGACAAAGAGTGCTCTGAAATATCGTATAAAAGAAAAATTGCATGTAAAACATACAAAAAAAAATATGTGTCTGACAAATTTTGTTGAATATCAAAAACTAAATGCTCAATGTAAACGTACCTTTAAACAAAAATGTAAAAACCGTTGGGCCAACTTCTGTCTTAATCTAAATCGACAAACTAATCCAACTGAAATATGGGATAGAATTAAGAAAATTAAAAAAAAAAAATAAAAATCTTTATGTGCACGACGAAGCTATTGTTGAAGAATTGTTTCATAAAATAGCTCCTTCCTATGTTCCGTCACCAATATGTCTCACGGAAGATGAATTTAAATCACATTTTTTGTTATCTCCCATTAGTATCCATGAACTAATTGCTAATATCAAATGTTCTAAAAGAGCCTCTCCTGGGATTGATGGTATCAATTATCTTATGATATCTTACTTGCCTACAATAGCCCTTCAGTTTCTCCTTGATGTTTTTAACAATATTTTAATTAAAGGGGATAACTGTGATTCATTGAAGCAGTGTCTTGTAATACCTATTCCAAAAGCTAATGATCCTAATGTCCTAAGACCCACATCTCTAATGTCATGTATATTGAAAACATTTGAAAGAGTCATGAAAAACAGATTGGAATGGTGGATGGAAAGTAACAATCTCTACCCAGACGGCCAGCTTGGGTTTCGTAGAGGAAAAGGCACTATGGATTGCATTTCACACTTAGCAACCGATATCCAGTTAACTTACTCTAAACAATATATTGATGCTTTATTTGTGGATATTTCTGGTGCATATGATAATGTTATTCTCGACCTGCTGTTTGAGCAACTTGTTAAACTAGGAGTGCCGAGTAAATGCGCTTATGTCCTAGTCAATCTATTTACAAATAGACAAGTCCATATGCGGCTAAATAATTCATTGACCGGCCCAAGGATAGTTAACAAAGGTTTACCCCAGGGCTCAGTTCTTAGTCCTTTGCTCTTTAACTTGTATTCTTTAAATTTGCATACTATGGGAATGGAGTGTAACACCTTACAATATGCTAATGACTTCTGTTTTTATGTTGAGAAAAATACTTTTCAGCAATGTGTTAATGACCTTAAAGTAAATATGTTTTACTGTAAAAAGTATTTTGATGACCATGGACTTGATATCTCACCTAAGAAGTCAGGTGTGGTATTTTTTTTCGAGACACAGGTTACCAAAAATTAGTAATTTAGAACTATCACAGCTGGAGATCCCTGTATATAATAGTTTTACATACCAAGGTGTTACCTTGGATTCTAAATTAACCTGGAATGAGCATATTAATAACTGCATTAACAAATGCGAAAAAAGCCTCAATATTCTTAAGGCCGTTAATCGATAAGATTGGGGAGCAGACCCGAAAATAAACTTAATATTTTACAGAGCATATACCAGATTAATTTTGGATTATGGAAGTTTTCTGTATGGATCTGCGACAAAATCTCGTTTGATTAAACTGGATCGAATTCAATGCAAAGCCTTAAGGTTAGTCCTAGGAGCCCTCAAATCTACTCCTACACCAGCTCTTCTGGCGGAATGTAACGAGCCTCCATTACATTTAAGACGCCTATTGTTGGCAGAAAAATTTATTCTTAAATGCGAGTTTAATAAACAAAACAGCCTGTTACAGAAAATATCTTGCCTCTCTGTTGAAAATCTAACAAACAAATGGTGGGCAAATAAAAACTCTCCGACCCTATCTATTGCTTTTCCCAACCTATCACATTATTCATTTAATGGAGAAGGGATTCCATTTTTTTGCTCTAATTATGACATACTGTATGAATATAAACCGATTGTAATAATTACCAGTCTAACCACTCTTGTAAAATTTATACCGATGGCTCAAAATCGTCTGCTGGTGTGGGCTGTGCCTTTTATATAGAAAATACTCAGGATTATTTTCAGTATAAATTAAAATCAGATTGCTCATTATTCACAGCTGAACTGGTAGCCATTGTCAAGGCATTGGATTGGATAGTTAATACCACATTAAATTTCGAAAGGTACATAATTCTGTCCGACTCACAATCCATCCTCCTCGCATTAAGACACTTCTCTAAACATATATATATATATATATATATATATATATATATATATATATATATATATATATATTAAAAGATATTCAACCTCTCATCTTTACTGATGAGCCCACAGAGGTTGAAGAAGGCGAAACACATTTCTAAGAACTGGTGTTTGGATCTTTGATTCTATTCGAAAAATTTTTCCCAGCCCGAAATGGTGGATGTGTGAATTGTTCGTAAGGGGATTTTTCCACATTCTCTATTTCATCTGTTTATATATATATATATATATATATATATATATATATATATATATATATATATATATATATTATAAAATGTAATTTTTTACTTATTAATAAATTGTCTGGCTAAATAGGTCTTGAACCTAAGGCCAAAAAAAGAATCGCTTAACTTTTCAACCCTCCACTTTTGGCGCATCATGAATCTCTTTTTTACAAGAATCGTCTTGAATTTTTTTGTATAAAAATAATCTTTCAGTCGTTTAAATGTTGCATTTTAAATGTTCTAATGTTTATAAAGAAAGCTTCGTTTAGAAAAAAAGTTTACTGCAGTCGAAAACATTGTACGGAATCGCGTCGATTCCCTAACAATTTATTGACCTCAGCATCTCGCATATTTGGTCTTGTCCGCAAGTGCCCCCAAATTTGACTTGTTTGGAAATGCTCCGTTCGCAAGTACGCCGACACCAAAAAGAAGAACGGTACAACATCACTAATTAAAATATCGGTTTATATTTGCTGTCTACTCTCCCACCGTAGCCAATTTTTTCATTAAATTTAAAAATAATTAAGATTTAGAAAAAAAATTAACAAAACCCAAAAAAATAAAATGTACAATACAATATTCCAGTTAACAAAATAAAAACCAACAACCCGTCGGCGTCGTTTGTAAAAATAATTAAGATTTAGAAACAAAATTAACAAAACCCAAAAAAAAATAAAATGTATAATACAATATTCCAGTTACCCGTCGTTTGTCACCATTAATCCCTTTATCCTAAAGATAAATAACAGTTTGTCGACGAAAATTCCATTCGATCAAATGTTCGTCGACGAATTGTCGGCAAATGTTGTCGACCAATTTTCCGTCGACGAAGTGTTCTCGACCAACTTTCCGACACCGAGTATAATGAAACATCTCAAAAATATTTATTTTCCTTTAGTTAAGTCCTCCAAGATTTTCATATTATATGCATCTATAAAAAGTTAGTGGTTAAATGTTTTGGGAACATATAGAGTGAGTCCTGGCAAGATGCCAGATGCCTGTCAGCTGAATAATTGTGAGCAACCCGTCGAGATGACTGGCGGGCAAAAAGTCTTCACTATATCCTTGCGATTGCTAGGTTCTCGGAATAAAGCTAATAGACTAAGAGCCGCTATAGGTGAAATTTCTTAATCATTTTAGGCACGACGGGACCTTATAACTTAAATAGTAGAACCTAAAAGAAAACGTTTGAGCACTGTGCCGTCACTATTCAGTGGCACAAGCGTGTGGCGCATCAAACTTTCCACTTATGGACGGGATACATAAATTAAAAAATACGCTCCCTTATTACCAGAATTTAATTTTTTTCATTTTTTTTTTAAGTTCTATGTGATTAAGACATAAGATTCATCGTAATTTTAACCCACCACCGCCTTCTCCCTGCCCCCACCATCGAAAACTTTATTTTTCGATTTTTTTTTTTGGTGGGATGCAATCAATTTTAAAATTTCTAAAAATTCACACGCATAGTTAAGGCTTTTATAAAATACGTATATTTTTTATAGATCTGTAGGTTGAGTGTACATAACCTCAAAAAATTAAAAAAAAATTTTTTTTGGAAAAAAGTATATAACTTTTTTTTGAGGAGAGCTGCAGATCTAATTTTTTCTTAGTGTTGTGTATTTTATCAAACACTATATTTCTAATTTTTTTCAGATTTTTCTGTAACGCTGGTCACCTTCAAAAATCCAAAAAACTGTTTTTAAGGGGGTTTTGGGGGTTTGAACGTGTTTTTCTGATTTTTAAATATTCTAAATAACTCAGTTACTTCAAGTTACATATAACCTATAAAAACAAAATTGATTTGATATATTATGAAGTCTATAAAATAGGGAAAATCCCCCAAAACCCCCCAAAAAACAGTTTTTCGGATTTTTGAAGGTGGGGAGCCTTACGGAAAAATCTGAGAAAAATTAAAAATGCAGTGTTTGATAAAACACACAAGATTAAGAAAACATTAGACCTGCAGCTATTCCTCAAAAAAAGTTATACGCTTTTTGAAAAAAAAATGTCTTTTAATTTTTTGAGGTTATGTATACTCTACCTATGGGTCTATAAAAAATAGGCATGTTTTATAAAAGCCTCAGCTATGCGTGTGAATTTTTTGAAATTTTAAAATTGATTGCATCCCACCAAAAAAAATAAAAACGAAAAATGAAGTTTTTGATGTTGGGGGCAGGGGGAAGGGGGTGGTGGGTTAAAATTACGCTGAATCCTATGTGTTAATCACATAGAACTTAAAAAAATAAAAAAAGTTTAATTCTATTAGTAAGGGAGGGCAACTTTTAATTTATTTTTCCCGTCCATAAGTGGAAAGTTTGATGCGCCACTGTCGACGCATGTGCCACTGGAAAGTGACAATACAGTGTTCAAACGTTTTCTTTTAGGTTCTACTATTTAAGTTATAGGGTCCCATCGTGCCTAAAATGATTAAGAAATTTCACCTATAGCGGCTCTTAGTCTATAAGCAGTTACGGTGTATCATGGTTAAACACGTGGAATTCTTTTACGAATTCAAAATTAGATGTGTCCATAGATAGATTTTGCTTCGGTCTCTAGTTGCTCTATGATAGATGTGTATATACTTCGTCCAATTTACTTACCGTTGCACATCATCCGCTTCATAACTTGTGACATGATACCAACACGAAATATTTAGGCGGTAAGTGTGTTCTTGTTTAGAATCATTTTGATTCTAAAGAAGAAGACACCTACCACCTAAATATTTCGTGTTGGTATCATGTCACAAGCTATGAAGTGGATGACGTGCAACGGTAAGTAAATTGGACGAAGTATATATTACCTAGTATATAGTTAGTCCTATTTTTTTATTCTCTATTCTACTTTCATTGAAAGACCTTCAGGGTTATGTTTTCGCTTTTAAGGACGAGTTGGTGTATTTTCTAAAAACACTAAACTTTGATTTTATTTGATTTAGAAAATATAGAACTTAATTAATTTCTAGTATTTATGAAGGATTTCCCTACATATTCAACATTATCTATACTAAATTCACAATCAAGATGCAGTAGAAATAAACAAACCAAGACGATAAACAATGTTACGACGAGCACTCCCAAATTATGATTTTCAATGTACATACATTGTGTAAATCTCAAATCATGATTTACAAAGTTTATACATTGTAAATCATGATTCGAGGGTGCTCCTCGTAGCATTGAAGTGTCTTGGTTTGTTTATTTCTACTGCATCTTGATTGTAAATTTAGTATAATCCTGTCTATTTGTTTCAGTGAATCAAAGTAATATGGGTGGTTTAGGTGGAGACAAAGATGCAAAAAAGAAACACACGAGGCCTACGTTTTCTGGACAACAGATATTCGCGTTAGAAAAAACCTTTGAACAAACCAAATACCTGGCTGGACCAGAACGAGCGAAATTAGCTTATGCTTTAGGAATGACCGAATCACAAGTTAAGGTAAGTCATATTTCTATTTGTAAAGAATTAGCTAGTTTATACTTAAAAGTCAGTTTTTATTTTTTTTTTGCTTATTCACTTGTTTTCTTACCTTTTTACCTGGTTATTACCCTAGTGATATTTCTTTTTCTGTCACCCTTTTAGTACTCAACCATATATTTTCTACCATTACTTTTCTGCTTTGGTTTCATCTTTTCCACAAAAGTTTCAACAGCTATAAAAATAAATCAATACAAGGAAGTATTAAGGACCCGACACATTTCTTGAACATAATACCAAGATGAACTTATATACCAAATCAGGACCATAGGACTTTTTACTTAAGAAAAAAAGAGGCATACAAATATGAAAACAAGAAAAAACCTTTTCATTTTAGATTTAATAAAGGTCTTCTTTATACTAAGAGAAACCTCCCCCAGCATCCGCCTCCAAGTATCTCTGTCCCTGGCAACTCTTGTCCAGTTATCCCGCTCAATATCCCTTTAGTATCGGTTTTCTCTAAGAGGAACCTATGTACCAAATTTCACGGCTCCCATATTGACTTTTACTTTCCTTCTTTATAAAAAAAGAACATCAGGATAAATATGACACAATGAAGTAGACTTGTTAGCCCCAAATTCAATAAAGTTTTTCCTCAGACTAAAAGGAACCATCATCATCATCATCTTTGGCTTTTACAACTCTTTGTGAGTCTTTGCCGCGTTAGAGGAACCAGGTGACTCTATATTGCCGACACCGTTTATCCTGATATTGGAAGCAATAAAAAGGACAAACTTTATGGAACTTAGGGAAGGATAACACAATAACTCATAAATATCTAATAACACAGACCCATAAATTTGAAACTGTATCTACCTTTAGCTACTTGGGAGTAACAATAGGAAAAACCGGAAAAGGGATAATAGAGGAAAGAATTCTAAAAGGCAAAAGAACATATGGAATGAATAGAAATCTGCTGAGAAGCAAGACTCCATGTTAGAGAACAAAGATGAACCTAAATAAGACCTTAACAAGACCTGTTGTTACATGTAGGATGGAAACAACGGCTATTAACCAAAAGAGAAAGATAAATAGCCTTCTAAAATTTGAAAGAAAAATAATGAGAACAATGGTGGATCACAATGTAGCAAGAGAGGGAGAAATAAGAATGAAAACAAATGCCGAAATTGAAGAAGAATTAAATGGAGAAAATATAGTCATCTACATAAAATCTGTTCGCCTAGAATGGATAGGACATATACAGAGACATTCAGATGTGTTGAGAAGGATAACTAACTGGACACGAAGACTATACAAGGACAATGAATGTTAAAGACTGTAAAGTTCAATGCAAGGACAGGAAGAAATGGAAAAAGGGTCACGACAGCAGCAAAAACACATAGCAAGCTATAAGTGACATAGAGGAGTAATCCACCTCACCTAATTTCTGTTTCTGTTCCTATTTTATCTTATGCTGCTGCTTCTTCCTAAGAATAGAGTTTTGAATGTCATGGCGTTAGCTATAATCCCTAGAGATTGTAAAGCTTAATGAATGAATAAATAGGAACCAATGTACCAAGCTTCAAGGCTCTAGGACCTTTATTTAAAGAAATAGAAGATCATACACAAATATGAGAATATTTTAGATTTTTATCTATAACAAGAGGAGTAGAGGAGCTTATGTACCAAGTTTAAAAACTCTAGGACTTCTCCTTCAAGATTTATCGTACAGACAGACGTTTTCAATAAAGACCTCGAAAAGCATGCTTTTTGATTTTGTATTATTTGAATTTTTTATAAATTAGTTTTTATTTATATCTTCTAAAATAATAACGTCTATCATACCTAAGCTTTATTGATGCATTCCACCTATACAAGTTTACAGAGTAGTTGGATTATCAGAAATAAAATAGGTATGTAACATTACATACTATATATTGTTAAATTTTAATTATAGAAAACTAAAGTTCAAAAGGTTAGAGAATAATTAGCAATCCATTATTACATGTTTGCATTTAGAATAGAGTTGCACAAGTTTGACTTGAATGTTTGAACTTGACTTGAGTTTGACTTAATTTCAAGTCAAACTCAAGTCAATCCCTCTAACAAATAATTCAAGTCAATTCAAACTGGTCAATCGTACAGGTTTGAAAATTCAAACTGTTTGTCAAACTAGTTTGAAAGAGTTTGAAAAATAATTTATTTCGTAGATATACTTTTTTGTTTCTCTCGGAATAATTAAAACGATCGAAAATATCTACCAGAACAACACAATAAAAGTAAAAGTGGACGATGAATTAACTGACCCAATTGAAGCCGGCAATGGGATAAGACAGGGGGATTCCTTGAGTCCTTTATTCTTCAACCTGATCATGGACGAAATAATAAAAAAAGTAAGAACTAAAAAAGGATACCAAATGGGAGAAAACTACTTAAAATAGTCTGCTATGCGAACGATGCAATACTAATCTCTCAAAGTGAAGATGATTTACAACGTATGCTGCACCAATTCAACATAATCGCCAGAAAATTTAACATGTTAATTTCCTCACAAAAGACCAAATGCATGGTTCTAACAGCAGATCCAATAAGATGTAAATTGGAGCTGGAAGGTCAGATAATAGAACAAGTGATGGAGTTTAGATACCTAGGCATCACACTATCTAGCTACGGAAGGCTCGAAACAGAATTGGAAGATCAAGTGAATAGAGAAAACAGAGCCGCAAGTTGCCCGAATGACACAATATGGAAAGATAAAAATATCGGAAAAGAAATGAAAGGCAGAATTTAGAAAACAGTCATCAGACCAATAATGACATACGCGGCAGAAACACGACCCGACACAGAGAGGACAAAAAGATTGCTCGAAAAAGCGGAGATGAAAACCCTTCGAAAAATCGATGGTAAGACTCTATGGGACCGAGCTAGAAGTAGGGGAGACCGGGGCTAGTTGTCAGAGGGGTAAGTTGTCACAATGCCGATTTCTACCTTATTTACACGCTGTAGCATCTACATGCGAAAGGTATTATTACCAATTCCACACAAAATATTACAGAGATCGACCAGTAATTATTTCTCTTATTTGTGTAAATGTGTTTTGAGGGTTCTCATGTAAAATTTTTAATCTTCAAACATCTCGTGCTGTGAGTGAATTTGTGAAACCAAGGTAATAAAAATATATTTTAAAGGGTACTGTCAATCTTATAGATTACATACGTAGGCATATTTTGATATATTTATTTATTGGAATATTTTTGATTTGACATTCAGTTACGGAAGGTTATGTGGGGCTACTAGTTATCACAAATTACACGGGGCAAGGGGCAAGATGTCACTGTGACAACTTGCCCCGCAGCATTTAAATCTGTTGAGATAATTTTAGACCAAATTGCTAAAGAATACAGGGTAAATCATTTATGAATTTGTCAAAGGTAAACTTTTTGTGAAAAAGTGATTTAATATCTACAGGATTAAAATTTAATTTCTAACATAAATGCTGTTATTCTGCTTACATAGCATGGATGAAGTCAAACCCCTGGAAAAACTATTACTACTACCTTATGATATACCTGGTATTATGGCAACATCTCGGCCTATGATACTTAACTCCAAATAATATAATGTCGGGATTTAGGATCACTGGTATTTATCACTTTAACAGGGATATATTCTCAGAACAAGACTTCCTCCCTAGTTACGTTACCGATCGAAAGAACCCAAATGAAACGGAAGTGGGCACACCTGACACCCTAGGAGGGAAAAATGAACTAATATGTACAGGACACGAAGATCTTGGGTTAGATAATTTAGTAACCTACAGACAAGCGGTGAGAAAATTCAAAAGATACCAAATAATCAATTTGTCAACATCCAAGAAAATTAAGATCCGAATGAAAACCTTGCAGGTAAGAATCCTTTAAGAGCCTTTCAAACTAATAATTTCCTTTTCTTAAAACAGGTAGGGATATCCTCCCTGTTTTGAACTTGAACAAATCAAGAATTGAAGAATTTTACACGTTTCAATTTTTAGGTCACTGGGGTTTACTATAGGTAAAAAAATGAGAGTCGGAAATAACACCACGCGGAGGATTTAAAACAGGGCTGTCTATAGAAACGGTTCGTCCTTTCCCAAAGGCTGCGAAGAGGACCAACCGCATTCAACGTAAAAAAACGCAAATCATCAATACTAACAGATACTCCAGTCAAGGATGAACTTGTGCAGGACGAAAAGTCTAGACAGAACAAAAAAATATACAAAAAAAGAAAAGCGTTAAAATGAATCTGCCTTCTACCAAAAAAAAGTAGGACCAAAAGAAAAGAAAGCATTTCATCGAACAAATAAAACTGTATATGGCTTGTTTGCGGAGAACTTTATTGTGCTTCTATAGAAAGTTGGACCAACGTACAGCATGCAAACAATGCACACATATAGGCTGCGCACTGTGCACCAATGGAAATCAATTTTATGTGTGCCACAATTGTGACTCAGAGGACGCTATGTAGTTATTTCTAAGTTTATAAGTTCTTCTTTGAATAACAACGTTTTATTTCACATTTACTATATTTTTGTAATACTGTGACAATTTGCCCCAGGTACTGTGACAACATGCCCCATCTAGGGGTATATTGTCACACAAATCCTGTCGAAGGTTAAACCATCGTATCATTTTAACCACTCGTATCTACAATTTTAGAAAAATATGAATGGATAGCCCACATTTCAACTAATTATGTGGAGAAATTTTGGTTAAAAAAAATAAAAGGTGTCCGAGTTACAGAGCCTGAACCAAAAACTGTGACAACTAGCCCCGGTCTCCCCTACAGATATACGACATAGATGCAAGGTGTATAACATTAATAACTGAGTAAGAAACAGAAGAATAGAATGGAATGACCACATAAGCCGAATGACAACAAATAGGATAGTCAGGAGAGCGAGAGACGGTTCCCCAATAGGAAGACGATCAGTGCGAAGACCACGAAAACGATGGAACGACAACTTACCAGAGGCACATTGAAAAAACAGACATGTCATGTCTATACAAAAAAAGAAGAAATAATTTTTTGTTAAGATAGACATGTCAGTTGCCAATTAAGATAAGATATTTAATAATACATTGAGTGCCATAGTTCCATTAATTTTAGTATTTGTTTCCCTCTACTAATTTTTAAAAATCATGTACAATAGAACACTGACACTTTCACAGTAAACTATGTTAAGCATGCACAACAAAATTAAATAAAAAAATACTAAATGAACAGTTTTTGGTAAATATCTAGCTATTTTTATAATTTTCTGCTTTTATAACCGATAACAATAAACACCGGCACGACAGAACGAAAGTCATAAAAAGTTTAGAAAAGTTAAAAAGGAAGAAAACAAAGAACCTCAAAAATCTGTTTTCGTACCAACCCCTTTTTAAGAAGCATGTTAATTCCTTGAAATTTTATGGTCAAATTTGGATTATCTACATTTTTTCAATACAAATGTCCCAGAATCTCATAACATGTGTTGTCTGTACTAAAAGTATAAGTCAAGCTGCGTACCTAAGTGAAAGCGGAAGGTACTATTTAACAGTATGTTGACTTGTACTCTTAATACAAAGCAGACTTTTTAAATTAAAAGTTGTACTGTTGGAATAAAATCAATATTTATACATGGAATATTGAATATATGAAATTTTATTTTATTATTTATACATGGAATTGGTATATGAAAAACAGCCTATTGACTTATACTCTTAGTACAGAAATGATTAATAAACATTCAAAATTCAATATAATACCGAGTGTCCACTTATATTTTCCCCCATTTTAACTGCCTATAACTTCTAAACGGCTCAAGATAGAAATATGCGGTTTTCGCTGAAATGTTTTATTTTAGTAAAAGTTTTGTCTGAATGGACTGAATTTTTTATATCGCTTTCAAATACGAAAAGAAAAATGGCGGATTTTTGAAAGAAACGTTGTTGACTTTTTTTTAATGGAACACCCAGTATATTTTTCTGTAAATTGAAGGAAAGGTCATTCACCTATCCAGCGGTATAAAGTTTTTTAAAATCGGTTGTCAAATCACTGAGTAATTAATTTTTAAAATGAGAGGTGCAACGTGGATATCACATATCTAAATAACATAACTAAGCAAATTGATATTATGTTATGTGATTTCCACATTGCATCTCTCATTTTAAAAATTAATTGCTCAGTCATTTGATCACTGATTTTAAAAAAATTTATATCGTTGGATAGGGAAATGACCGTTTTTTCAAGTTTTTAGGTAAATGACTATTTTTATGTCGCTTTTAAATAGAAAATGGCGGATTTTTGAAAAAAAAACGTTGTTGACTTTTTTTATTGAAACACCCAGTATATTTTTTGTAGCTTGAAAAAACGGTCATTTACCTATCCAGCGATATTAATTTTTTAAAATCGGTTGTCAAATGACTGAGAAAATAATTTTTAAAATGAAAGATGCAATGTGGAAATCACATGTTATGTTATTTAGGTATGTGATATCCACGTTGCACCGCTCATTTTAAAAATTAATTACTCAGTGATTTGACCACCGATTTTGAAAAACTTTATATCGCTGGATAGGTGAATGCCCTTTCTTTCAATTTACAAAAAAATATACTGGGTCTTCCGTTAAAAAAAAGTCATCAACGTTTTTTTCAAAAATCCGCCATTTTTCTTTTCGTATTTAAAAGCGATATAAAAAATTCAATTCATTCAGACAAAACTTTTACTAAAATAAAACATTTCATCGAAAACCGCATATTTCTATCTTTAGCTGTTTAGAAGTTATAGGCAGTTAAAATGGGGGAAAATATAAGTGGACACCCGGTAGAGAAGAATCCCGAAAGGTCCATTTTATGACTCATATTATACTAGTCTTAGTACATAGCACGTTAGATATAATATAGAGATTTTATATAGATTATTTGTATTTTTCAATTTAATTATATATAAACACAGCATTTTCACTTAAAAAAAAATCCATCATTTTTGAACGAAACTTCAAAATTAATGTGTAGGTACATTAATGGGGACAAAAATGTTATTTTGGCCAAACGCTTAGTTTAGCTTAAACAGACCAAATACGGTTAGTCGGCGCATAGTCTACAATTGCGAAACTGTTATGAATGGCAGTTATGAATATATGGCAGTTATGAATGGCAGTTAAGAATGGCAGTTATGAATATAGTCTTGTTATGCAAAACTAAAAACCCTTAATAGACAGAATGTCGCTTGGTTTATTTTTGTTTTTCTTAGTAACCGTTAACGTGACAATAACAGGGATTTTTCCAAGATAGTTCTATAGTCCTATGTGTCACCAGAATCTGCTGTTATCTCGATTTTAAAGAAATGACGCTTGGTCGAGTTATGCATGACGCCGTCCTTTTAAAGAATTAGTTCATTTGTTTGTAATTTAATAACGCTGTTCTTTGTTTTTACATAATGGAAGTATATATGCACTTTGCAGTTTTCATTGTTTTGAAATCACCTGCCGCAACATCAAATAAATCAGTAGGTATATTTATTTTTCTTAATTAATACTGCTTCGACTACAGATTGTTTCTCTTAATTTTTGCAGTGGGAATACCTTCAATATCAGACTCAATTTGTTCTGGTACTTATCCTGAACCGAAAAATATCCAAAATCAGATATTATCTCCCAAAGCCACACACTTCAAAATGAACGTAATAAACAAGCCAAACATGGACGTCTAAATATGAACTACAAACTAATTTGCGGAGTAGCAGAGTACAGATTCAGACCTATCCAAATAAGTCACAACAAAATCCGTACGCTCTCAAATAGAATTGGAAATAAACACGTTGCCAATATGATATTCAAACTTCAAACTGTTTGAAGAAGTTTGATTTCAAGTCAAACCTAAAGATATCGAAATCAAGTCAAGTCAAACTTTGTTACAAAAAAAGTTTGATTTTCAAGTCAAGTTAAGTTTTTTGAATAAAATAAAACTAGTTTGACTTGATGCATCTCTAATTTAGAAGCGTAGTAATTTCCCTGTGGTTAAGACATTTAAAAATATCTCAATTTTTGTGAGGTGCAAAGTATTACGATATTCCAATCACTGTCCATATTTCTTCTATGAGCTGTTGTAGTAACATTAAGGTACGTATCCATACGTGGGTGCTCCGTGCTCGGTGTAGCAGCTCCACATAGTGGATACGTTGGTGCTCGCCGCTGACCCTCTTCGATTTAACCGGTTTGCGGTTTATATGTAGGGGAGCGCATGTCGTATCCATTTGAGCAGTTACATCGAGCACGGAGTACCCACGTAGGGATACCTACTTTTCGGTATCCTGACCACCTTGTTTATACATGGTGTTTCATTGGGAAAGTAACATAAGTTAACAGTAGAAAGAGGACACTTAGGCGGTCTCAAAAATATCATACTTAATGGGTCTTACTTCATCAATAACAAAGATACTGGGTGTTTTATCTATTTTGCCATTTTCTTATTTGGCTCATAACTTTTTAACCACACTGTATATTTATTTTATATTTGGCACGCAAATATTATTTAAGATGTAGAATCAAGTAATTTATTTAAAATTGTAAGTAATCCAGGGCCGGATTAAAGAATATTGGAAAATTTTTCCGACCCAAAAACAACACCCTGTACATTAAATTTTTTTAAATAGATTTTGCATTTGAAAAGAGGATGAAAAACTTAATTTAGTGGTATACTTTGAATTTTCGGTAAAATGATTTTTCTGGTTAAATTTTGAATTTGAATTGTGAAATTATGCGAATTGCGAGAGCTCTAAGTAGAAAAAAATTGAAATACGACTTACAACTTGTTAAACACACTGTATATTTATTTTATTTTTAACACCGAATATTACTTAAGGTACCCAATCAATTAATTTATTTACAATTATAAAAAATCCAGGGCCGGATTAATAAATATTGGAAAAATGTTCCAACCCAAAAAACACATTGTACATTATTTTTTTAAATGGATTTTGTATTTAAAGAGAGGATGAAAAACTAAATTTAGTGGTATACTCTGAATTTTCGGCAAAATGAATTTTCGGGTAAAATTTTGAATTTGAATTTTGAAAATATGTGAATTGTGAGAACCCGAAGTAAATAAATTAAATGTGACTTAATTTTATTTAATACCAATATTTAATCTAAATTGGTAAAATGTTAACATTTTAGTATTTTTTTATTATGGCGACAAATAACTCATAACAAATATTCACCTTTAATAATTAATGAATAAATAATAAAGAGTCCACATAAAATATATAACTTTAATCAACGAACTACCTTAAAAATTAAAAAAACAGAAGAAAATTTCTGAAAAATAATTTTTGGATATATCTAAAATCCAAAGTTTATAACGAGGAAATAAATACTTATTAGGGAAGAACTTCTTGACCGGATTCGAGACGCCTTCCAAGAAATGAAGAATAACTCTGACGAGATTAGGAAGTCAGTCAGACAAATACCAAAAAGAGCAAGACTTTGTCTTCAACAAGGTGGTGGTCATTTTGAACAATTACTATAGTTTTAGTAATTAAGTTTTTTGAAAAATTTTTCTGATTTTTCTTTAATTTTTAAAATCGTTGGTTGATTAAGGTTATGTATTTTTTGTCTCTTTATTTTTTTTATTATATTTATTATTTACTCTTTATTATTTGTTCATTAATTATTATTAAAGGTGAATATTTGTTATGAATTATTTGTCGCCATAAAAACAAAACACTGAAATGTTAACATTTTACCAATTTAGATTAAATAATTATCGCCAACCGTCACTAAAGTCATTCATTATTGTCCTCATTTGTTCTCATTTGCGGCAGTAAAGTAACACTTTATTGTACTGAAAGAAGAATTTTACTTTACCTGCCGCGATTAATCAAATTAACCCAGATTGAATGTAAGTGGTCGATGGCAGTACCTAATCGAATGGCGAGAATTTGAGTGAACTTAAAATTTTTTACTTTAATTATTAAAAATATTGTACACACTTTGCGTTATTATCAATTAAATTTATGTCAAAAAGTGAAATTCTGTAGTATTTTGTAAATACATATATTCATATAAAATAAATTAGAACTTTACCGATTTAGTAATTATTCAATATTGATAATTATCGATTAAAAATCGAAAGTAGCCATCTTGCAAAAGTTATCTGTCATCACTGTCATGAAATTATTATGACGTCTAAAATTTAAAAACTTCTTAAATTGTAAATTGCAAGTAGGTAAGTGTTAAAACCAATATCAAATTATTGTAAAAAGTGAAATTGTAGATAAAATATATTTTGGCATTATCCAAGCTGCCAGGCTTTCAGAACTCGTCTGTTACTCACCTCGCTTACTACGCTCGCTCTTCTCGTAATATCAAGACTCGTTCGATAAAGAGTCACTTTACTGACTTGGCACATAGATAACTATAATTAAAATTAAGTCACATTTTATTTTTTTAATTTCGAACTCCCGCAATTCACATAATTTCAAAATTCAAATTCAAAATTTTACCAGAAAAATAATTTTGCCGAAAATTCAAAATATATCACTAAATTTAGTTTTTCATCTTCTTTTTAAACGCAAAATCCATTTAAAAAAAATTAATGTACAGGGTGTTTTTTTGGGTCGGAACATGTTTCCAATATTTTTTAATCCGGCCCTGGATTTTTTATAATTGTAAATAAATTAATTGATTGGGTACCTTAAATAATAATCAGTGTTAAAAATACAATAAACATACAGTGTGTTTAACAAGTTGTAAGTCGTATTTCAATTTTTTTTCTACTCTCGCAATTCGCATAATTTCAGAATTCAAATTCAAAATTTAACCAGAAAAATCATTTTGCCGAAAATTCAAAGTATACCACTAAATTAAGTTTTTCATCCTCTTTTCAAATGCAAAATCTATTTAAAAACATTTTATGTACAGGGTGTGGTTTTTGGGTCGGAATATTTTTACAATATTGTTTAATCCGGACCTGGATTTTTCTCAATTGTAAATAAATTAATTGATTGTCCACCTTAAAGGATATTTGCGTGCCAAATATAAAACAAATATACACTGTGGTTAAAAAGTTATGAATCAAGTAAGAAAATGACAAAATAGATAACACACCCTGTATCTTTGTTATTAATGAAGTAAGACCCATTACGTATGGTATTCTTGAGACCGCCTAAGTGTCCTCTTTCTACGGTTAACTTGTGTTACTTTTCCAATGAAACACCCTGTATACTTCAGATGGCATATTATACAGTATGTCCCTGTAAGTTGTATCCATATGGAAAACTTTTTTATTTTTAATTTTACGAAAAAAACTTATTCTTCATAAAAATCTCTGCATGGTCCAAAACCTAAAATTCAATCATCAAATATCAAATTTTATGAATATTATACGAGGTATGTCAAAAAGTTTGAATTTCACTCAAGAGTAAAGTAGCTTTATTTTTCACAATATTGAAAACTGCTGTTATGAAAAGTTGTTTGGAATTAAAAACTATATTCTAATATGCAATTACATCCTTCTAATTGAAAAAAAAAGTTTTTGAAAAATTATGGGTAACGTAACATTATTTCAGTTATTTCAATTCTGATAACTCTTTTATTATTAATTTTACGAAAAAAATGATTCTTAATAAAAAGTTATGCATGGTCTAAAACCTAAAATACAACCACCGTATGTCAAATTTTATCAATTTTTTACGAGGTATGTCAAAAAATATGAATTTCGCTCAAGAGTAAAATACATTTATTTTTCACAATATCGAAAATTGTTATTATGAAAAGTTATTTAGAATTAAAAACTATGTTTCAGTATATAATTACATCCTTCTAATTGAAATATTCTGAACTATAAAGCTACTTTACTTTTGATCTAAATTTATCTTTTTTGACACACCTTGTATAAAATTGATAAAATTTGATATAAGATGGTTGTATTTTAGGTTTTAGACCATGCAGAACTTTTTATTAAGAATCACTTTTGTTTCATAAAATTGATAATAAAAGAGTTATCAGAATTTAAATAACTGAAAATAATGTTAGTTATCCACAATTTTTCAAATTTTTTTTTTCAATTAGAAGGATGTAATTGCATATTAGCATATAGTTTTTAATTCCAAACCACTGTTCATAATACCAATTTTCAATATTGTGAAAAATAAAGCTACTTTACTCTTGAGTGAAATTAAAACTTTTTGACATACCTCGTATAATATTCATAAAATTTTATATCTGATGGTTGAATCTATGGTTGAATCTTAGGTTTTGGACCATGCAGAGCTTTTTATGAAGAATAACTTTTTTTCGTAAAATTAATAATAAAAAAGTTTTCCATATGGATACAACTTACAGGTACATACTGTATATTCCGGGTGACTTGTTTCTAGCTAGTTTTTAACGTGTCTTTAACTTCTCATTGGTAATTTCTCTACCCTCTTGTATGTTCCGCTTAAGTCACTTCTTTCGTCTTCGAGGTTTTCTTCTTCCTCTATATTAAATACTTGGTTAAATTATTCCACATATCGATTCAATAGATCTTTCCTTGTTGTTAAAAGATCAACATTCGGACTTCTCAGAAATGGTTATCTTCTTTAGCAGCCTCTTCTGGTCCACTCCTGGACATAGGCATCCTCTTATATTTTTCATATTGGCCTGTACCAGTTTTTCCTTCCTTTTGTTTAATGTCGTCGATCCATTTTTTGCGGTCGTCCTATGCCTCGTTTATGCGCTCTTGGTCACCATTGTATTATTCTCTTTGCCCACTTTCCTTCGCTTTCTCTTGCTGCATGTCCTGCCCATTTCCATTTGGATTTTACGACAGCTTCGATCACATCTTTTACTTTGGTTCTTCTTCTTAGATCTTCTTTTCGTAGATATGATCATGATCTCTTAAGCTTACATTTATCATTATCATTAGGCTCTCAGTAGTTATTTGGACATTGTTGCATTGGTTTGTAGTTGGCTTGAATTCTTTTCTGTTGATGTTAACTCTCTTATAGAATGATCTGAATCCTATATCTATGTTAAAGTTTTCTATATATTTAAGTTCCATCATTAAGTGGTTTCGTTTCCATCTTTTATGTATCCCATATATATCCATCTCTTTCTTCTCTTTTCTTTGTCCTCTAATTCTCTACAGTTGTTCTAGTTCGTCGGGTAATCACTTTTCTGTAAGCATAACATTTTTGAAGTGAAAATTTCTTTAGGGACGTTGTGCAATTTTTGGATAGGGGAAAAAGCATTGAATTCGCGACCGTCATCGCAATACTCATCGCGACCGTCATTGCGACCGTCATCGCTTATGCTATATATTATGTGTATGTATATATAAATTGTGTAGAGGTATTTAAATTTAAAATAAATGTAAAACCTATTTTAGGATGGGTAAAAAGGATTGATTTCGCGACCATCATCACGACCGTCATCGCTTCGGAGACATAAATTTTGTACATATATAGGTATATTATGTATTTGTATATATACATTGTATACGAGTATTTAAATTTAAAATAAATCCAAAACTTATTTTAGGATGGGGAAAAAGGATTTATTTCGCGACCGTCATCTCTTCGGCGAAATAAATTTTGTACGTACTATATTATGTGTATGTATACATAAATTATATAGAAGTATTTAAATTTAAAATAAATGTAAAACTTATTTTTGGATGGGGAAAAAGGATTTATTTCGCGACCGTCATTGCGACCGTCATGTCTTCGGCGAAATAAATTTTGTACGTATATTTGTTATGTGTATGTATATATAAATTGTGTAGAAGTATTTAAATTTAAAATAAATGTAAAATCTATTGTGGGATGGGGAAAAAGGATTGATTTCTCGACCGTCATCGCGACCGTCATCGCTTCGACGAAATAAATTTTGTACGTATAATATTATAATGTACGTATAACAATAATAATATTATTGAAGTGAAAACTTCTTTAGGGACGTTGTGAACTTTTTAGATGGGGAAAAGTATTGAATCACAGACCGTCATTGCTCCGACGAAATACATTATTGAAATGAAGACTTCTTTAAGGACGTTGTGCACTATTTAGATGGGGAAAACTATTTAATTAGCGACCGTCATCACTTCGGCGAAATAAATTTTTGAACTGAAAACTTCTGTAGAAACGTTGTGCCCTTTTTAGGTGGGAAAAAAGTATTGAATTAGCGACCGTCATCCCGACCGTCATTGTTTCGACGAAATAAATTTTTGAAGTGAAAACTTCTTTAGGGACGTTGTGCACTTTTTAGATGGCGAAAATGTATAGAATTAGCGAGCGTCATTGCTTCGACGAAATAAATTTTTAAAGTGAAAACATCTTTAGGGACGTTGTGCAATTTTTAGATGGGGAAAAAGTATTGAATTAGCGACCGTCATCCCGACCGTCATTGTTTCGACGAAATAAATTTTTGAAGTGAAAACATCTTTAGGGACGTTGTGCACTTTTTAGATGGCGAAAATGTATAGAATTAGCGAGCGACATTGCTTCGACGAAATAAATTTTTAAAGTGAAAACATCTTTAGGGACGTTGTGCCCTTTTTAGATGGGGAAAATGTATTGAATTAGCGACTGTTATCGCGACTGTCATTGCTTCGACGAAATAATTTTTGAAGTGAAAATTTCTTTAGGGACTTTGTGCCCTTTTAGATGGGGAAAAAGTATTGAATTAGCGACCGTCATTGCTTCGACGAAATAAATTTTTGAAGTGAAAACTTCTTTAGGGACGTTGTGCACTTTTTAGATGGCGAAAATATATAGAATTAGCGAGCGTCATTGCTTCCACGAAATAAATTTTTAAAGTGAAAACATCTTTAGGGACGTTGTGCACTTTTTAGATGGGGAAAAAGTATTGAATTAGCGACCGTCATCCCGACCGTCATTGTTTCGACGAAATTAATTTTTGAAGTGAAAACATCTTTAGGGACGTTGTGCACTTTTTAGATGGCGAAAATGTATAGAATTAGCGAGCGTCATTGCTTCGACGAAATAAATTTGTAAAGTGAAAACATCTTTAGGGACGTTGTGCCCTTTTTAGATGGGGAAAATGTATTGAATTAGCGACTGTCATTGCTTCGACGAAATAATTTTTAAAGTGAAAATTTCTTTAGGGACTTTGTGCCCTTTTTAGATGGGGAAAAAGTATTGAATTAGCGACCGTCATCGCGACCGTCATTGCTTCGACGAAATAAATTTTTGAAGTGAAAACTTCTTTAGGGACGTTGTGCACTTTTTAGATGGGGAAAAAATATTGAATTAGCGACCGTCATCCCGACCGTCATTGTTTCGACGAAATAAATTTTTGAAGTGAAAACATCTTTAGGGACGTTGTGCACTTTTTAGATGGCGAAAATGTATAGAATTAGCGAGCGTCATTGCTTTGACGAAATAAATTTTTAAAGTGAAAACATCTTTAGGGACGTTGTGCCCTTTTTAGATGGGGAAAAAGTATTGAATTAGCGACCGTCATCGCGACCGTCATTGCTTCGACGAAATAAATTTTTGAAGTGAAAACATCTTTAGGGACGTTGTGCACTTTTTAGATGGCGAAAATGTATAGAATTAGCGAGCGTCATTGCTTCGACGAAATAAATTTTTAAAGTGAAAACATCTTTAGGGACGTTGTGCCCTTTTTAGATGGGGAAAATGTATTGAATTAGTGACTGTCATCGCGACCGTCATTGCTTCTACGAAATCATTTTTGAAGTGAAAATTTCTTTAGGGACTTTGTGCCCTTTTTAGATGGGGAAAAAGTATTAATTAGCGACCGTCATTGCTTCGACGAAATAAATTTTTGAAGTGAAAACTTTTTTAGAGGCTTTATACACTTTTTAGATGGGGAAAAAGTGTTGAATTAGCTACCGTCAGCGCTTCGATGAAATAAATTTTTGAAGTGAAAACTACTTTAGGGACGTTGTGCACCTTTTAGATGGGGAAAAAGTATTAAATTAGCGACCGTCATTGCTTCGACGAAATAATTTTTGAAGTGAAAACTTCTTTAGGGACTTTGTGCCATTTTTAGATGGGAAAAAAGTATTAATTTAGCGACCGTAAGCGCTTCGACGAAATAAATTTTTTAAGTGAAAACTTCTTTAGGGACGTTGTGCACTTTTTAGATGGGAAAAAGTATTGAATTAGCGACCGTCATTGCTTCGACGAAATAAATTTTTGAAGAGACTTTATTCACTCTTTAAATGGGGAAAAAGTGTTGAATTAGCGACCGTCAGCGCTTCGACGAAATAAATTTTTGAAGTGAAATCTTCTTTAGGGACGTTGTGCACTTTTTGGATGGGGCAGAATTATTGAATTAGTGACCGTCACCACTTTGCCGGACTAAATTTCGTACGTATATATGTGTATATATACATATACCGGGTGGTGAATCGGAAAACGGGCCATAGGAAACTCAATGTTAAATTCTAAACTGTTGAATTCCTGCTTCCCTAAGTATTTTACATCAAAAGTCATGGGAAACTATTTGTAGGGAACTGAAATCTGTATCGAAAACACGTGTTAAAATTGTTCTAGGAACTAAATGTACTCCAAAATTTTGCAAAAATATAATACATTTTTCAGGCCACCCCTAAAAGTCAGGCCACACGTAGTGCATGAATGTTTATGATGTGTTGCGTTTGATGATATTGATGTACGATGTGTGACAATTTGAATTGTCAATATTTTTATTTTATGATTAAATATTTATAAACAATAAATTTTATTAAAAATACTACTACTACACTAGTAAACAATAAATATTACTTTGTAAACAGTAAATTGTATTGTTTAGATAATTACATTTTTTAGATAATAAATTCTATTGTTTATAAATTAAAGTTAATGAAATGTACCTACTCAGTTGACGAAAAATCGCAATGTTTAATTCAGGCAATAGTGCGAGCACTGCCAGATTTTATTTAACATAATGATACACTCCAATTCAATTCCAGGTTAAACAACAATTCAAAGAATTTCAATATAATTTTACTGTGATCCTTATTCCTAAATTGTAACTATACATTTTTATTATTTAAGGAACGAATAAAAATAAATTATGATAATTTCTAAACATAAAACTATAATAAATGTTCAAACAATCCGCCATTTTGTACTAAACAGTATCCCAATCTATCGTAAAATTCTCGTCTAACATTAGCTAGAACGCGTGGCGTTATTTTTGCACACTCTTCAATAATTCTAATTTTTAATGCTTCAATATCGGTAAATTTTTGATCAGAATAAATTTTTGATTTTAGATAGCCCCAGATAAAATAATCGTTTGGAGCTAGATCTCCCGATCTCGGAGGCCACTTAATGTTACAATTAGGTCCAATCAAACAATTATTAAAGCTGTTTTTAAGGAATTCTTTAACCTCACGGTTATTGTGCGCAGGGCATCCATCCATTTGAAACCAAATTTCTTCTTCATCTGGAGCTACTTCTGCAAGTCTCGGTAAAATCTTTTCTTGTAGCAAGTCTAAGAACTTTTCTGAATTTAAATTTTCCTCGTAGAAAAATGGCCCAATAATATTGTGTCTAAATATTCCCAACCAGACATTTATTTTTCGACGGTATTGGGTATGGCTTTCAATAATGTTTTCAGGCTTTCTTGTCGACCAAACCCTATAATTTTGAACATTTGGTTCATTATTCAATGTAAATGTACATTCATCACTAAACAAAATGTTTTTTAAAAATTGTCTGTCTGCATTAGCCTTCTCTAAAAGTTCAAAACAAAATTCCCCTCGTCTCTCAGCATCTCCTTGTCTTAGTTCTTGATGACGTTGAAATTTATAAGAACGGAATTTATTCTTTTTCAAAATTTTTAATGCCGTGGAATTATGAATATTAAACTGGTCTGCAATAGTCCGAGAACTTATTTTAGGATTTTCTACTACCGCTGTTAATACATTTATTTCATTTTGATTTTCTAAATTTCTTGGTACCTCAGCAAAATTGTTTATACAGGTACACTTAGAAATCAGGGTTCCAGTATTTTCAAAATTTTGTAAAATCCTTTGAATTGTTGAATGACTTGGAATTGGTCTATCGGGATATTTTACACTAAATAAAGATCTGACAGTTCGCGCACTATTGCCTAAATATAGCAGTTTTATTATTTCTAATTTCTCCTCAACTGAGTACATTTTTGAATCAACTTTATTTTTTAAACAATAAATCACAAAATAAATAATATTTTGGCAATTCAAATAATTGTCAAATATCAGAAACGTCAATATGCCCAAACGCAACATTATGTCATAATATATTCTTGCAATACGTGTGGCCTGACTTTTAGGGGTAGCCTGAAAAATGTATTATATTTTTGCAAAATTTTGGAGTACGTTTAATTCGTAGGACAATTTTAACATTTGTGTTCGATACAGATTTCAGTCCTCTACAAATAGTTTCCCATGACTTTTGATGTAAAATATTTAGGGAAGCAGGAATTCAACAGTTTAGAATTTCCCATTGAGTTTCCTATGGCCCGTTTGACGATTCACCACCCTGTATATAATGTGTATATATACATAAATAGCATAGAACGTACGCAACGCGTATATAATATAATATAGGTATAGCACCTCTTTTTGGATGGGGAAAAAACATTGAGCTCATAATTTATAATATTGTAGCGTGATTAGTGTAATTACTTCTAATTACAATAAAACTAGCGGTTCGTAATTTATATACGACTTTATTATTTATTTATACAAGTTTACTTTACAAACTTTAGCTTAAGACTAACTCTAATAACAGCGCGCTCCGCTTAAATAGCCAATAGGTCCTGTTCTCGAAATGTCTACGTATCCCTCGGCCTAATGAATATTCTGGAGATCTTCACTCACAGCGCCGTCGCTTCTGTGACGTCACGGCTACTGTTATTCCGACGGTTGGAATTCTCCCAAGCCGGGGACTGTTTATTGCGCCGATTCGAAACTCTTTCGTTACACTGCTCCCCTCTTAAGATCTGAGCGTCCCGATCAGCAACTCTAGATGAAGGCTCAGGATGGCGGAATCTACACGACTCTCCAGCTTTGCATACACCCTTCAAGAAGAAATAACAGTCTACTGTCTTTGAAGGATCCGACATCTTCGGGTTCATGCAACACACAGTAATTCGTACGCCAGTTTCTCTGAAGACCACCTCAAGCATGCTTCTCACAATCTTCCAATCCAGATTTTCTACTGCATGGCCTATTTTTGGTAAAGCCAAATCTTTGATGTCATAATTACACACGATTTTCTTCAAATTAGTTAGAGCACGCCATATGTTCTCGTAGCTTGGCGTGTCCGTATAAGACTTCCTGGTCACCATATACAGCAAAGATCGAGGACCATCTTCCAATCGCAGTACTCTTCCAATTTTAGGTTGTTGATTTCTTAACTCGTCCAGGCGGCCGAACTTTCTATTGAATACGGACGAGATTCCTTTAGTCATCTCGAGGTCTTGGGCAACACAGTGGGCTAGAGAGACGTTTTCTGGAACACCAAACAGATCTTGCTGAACTTCTGTGGTCACGCCGAATCTAGCACTCTTTCTTTCTGCGTAATTTGACATAAATTCCTTAAAACTTGGCTGTGGTGCATCTTTCATCTCCTGTTGGAGGACTCGGGCTTCCTCTGTTTCATTTGAGCCAGCATATGGTGCGAGACGATTTATGTGAATAACTTTTGGTTTACCGTTTGGCAACTTCTTAATTCTGTATATTACGTCATTTATTTTCTTCTTAACTTCATACGGACCTTCCCATTGTCTTTGCAGTTTAGGACACAGGCCTCGACGACGTTGTGGATTATAAAGCCAGACAAGATCACCTACTTCGAAGCTTTCATTCTTGCAGCGAGAATCATATTGATCTTTCATTCTGTCACTGGCTATCTGGATGTGTTGTCGGGCAAGTTCATGAATGTTGTTCATTCGTAACTTCAGGCGGTCTACGTATTCTTCGCCTGCAACATATTCGTCGGAAGGTCTGCAGCCAAACTCTAGGTCGCAGGGCAAACGAACTTCACGACCCAACATCAGGCAGGTTGGTGTTTGACCTGTAGTTTCATTCACGGCCGAGCGGTAGGCCATCAGGAATAAATGAATGTGTTGGTCCCAATCTCGCTGATGTTCAGATACAACTTTGGACAAGTGTTTACCCATCGTTCGGTTCATCCTCTCGACCATTCCATCTGATTGAGGATGCAGGGGTGTTGTTCTGGTCTTATTGGCACCAATCAATTTACAAACGTTTTGGAAAAGAGCTGACTCAAAGTTTCGCCCTTGGTCGGAGTGGATCTCCAAGGGAACACCAAATCGGCTGAAGAATTCTTTAACAAGTACCTCTGCAACGGTAGCAGCTTCTTGATTCGGTAATGCATAGGCCTCGGTCCATTTCGTAAAATAGTCCATGGCTACCAGAATGTATTTATTTCCAGCATCGGTTTCTGGAAATGGACCTGCAATGTCGATTGCTACTCTTTCCATAGGACTTCCAACATTGTACTGTCTCATGGGTGCTCTCTTTTTACCAACTGGACCATTACCGGATTCACACAGTTCACATTTCCGGCACCATCTTCTTACATCATCTTTACAGTTCACCCAATAGAACCGTTCTCGAACCTTTTGCAGAGTCTTCGTAATACCAAAGTGTCCACCTGATGTACCGTCATGCAACTGACGCAATACTTCTGACACTTTACTTTTAGGTACAATCAACTGAAGCTTAGATTCTGTACCATCATCGTTCTCAAAGGTTCTGTACAGAAGATCATCTTTTAGTATCAGGCAATTCCATTGGCTCCAGTAGGCCTTGACTTCCGGACTACATACACTAATGTTTTGCCAACTAGGTCTCTCACCTCGACGCATCCAATCCAATACTCTTTTTATACATGGATCGTCTTCTTGGGCTTCTTGTAACTGTTGTGGCTGCCATTGCTCATTAACGACGGTAGTTCGTCTCACAGGGCAAAGCTGTTCATCTACTTTAAGCCGGTGATTACAACTTTCACTGCATGGCCGTATCGAGGAAGCATCTGTATTTGAACCAACTCTTCCAGCCCTCTTCATGCGTCTCTTCGGCATCGTGTCACGAATCACCCTCCGTACCATTTCCACCAAACGTTCATCTTTTCTCTTATCGCCTTTTTCCACGGTTATTACTCGATTGTTTCGTGAAGCTTGGCTAGCTGCTTCGTGTTCCAAGGCAATAGCAAGTGCTTCATCTAAAACTTTCGGTCTTGCTAGTCGTAAAGCTTTCTGTAGTTCATTATCTTTCAGCCCATTGACGAAGGTATCTACTGCAATTTCTTCTAAAACGCTGTCTGGCACCTCTGGATAAGCCAACCGCACCACACGAGCCACATCTGCTTCAAATTCTTGCAGATTCTCACTTGCTCGTTGACTTCTACTTCGCAGTTGTGCTTTGTATACTTGTTGTAGATGGGCATCTCCATAGCGTTTTTCTAGACGAGTGAACAAGGTCTGGTAACAATTTTCTTGACCCTTGGGAATTGACCTTAATATATCTGCAGCATCACCTCGTAAAGCAGCAGTCAAGGAAACAGCCTTTTCTTGTTCGGTCCAATGATTGGCGGTCGCAATAGCTTCAAACTGTCTAAGATATATGGACCAAGAGGACTTTCCATCAAATGGTGGTAATTTGAATCTCATATTATGCGACGTTTCGTCTCTCGGTAGTTCATCTTTCACTAAAGGATCTAACGTTGCTGCATTAACTGATGGTTGTACTTTTGTATCGGTTATCCTGCTCTCTAGTTGTTTGATCTTCTCTTCTAACATTTCTTTACTGTCGTCTACGCTTTTCTGTATCTTATCGAATGTTCTAGAAACCTCTTCAAATTTCTCGTCGTTCTGTCTACAAACGTCTTTAATTACTTGAGAAACACTTTCAAATTTCTCGTTGCTCTGTCTACAAACTTCTTTAATTACTTGAGAAGTCTCGTCAAATTTTTTAGCAACGTTCTCGAATTTCTCGTCGCTTTTTCTACTAACTTCTTCAAGTTTCTCGTTGTTCTTTATAGAAGTTTCATCGATCTTTTGAGAAATGGTTTCGAATTTCTCATTGTTTTGACTACATACGTCTTTAATTATTTGAGAAGTCTCATCGAATCTTTTAGCAACATTTTCGAATTTATCGTCGCTTTTTCTACAAGTTTCATTGATCGTTTCAGAAACAGTTTTTAATTTCGATAAGATTACTTGTTCTGCTGACTGGAAGTGGAACGTCTCTGGGTCATCTCCGTTCTTCGTGAGGACATCCTTGAGTCGTGCTTGTAGGACTATCTTGCACCCACTGCTGTCTAATTCGTACTCTTCTAATTGTTCACGGAGCTGTTTTATGGTCAGTTCTTGTAGCAACATCTTTGGTCGGCACACACTTACTTTTCAAAATGTCTAAGTCTTTCCGAATACCGAACAATCAACGCACTTCAATTATTCCCGACGAATAAAGTTCAAAAGTCTTTCCGAATACCGAACAATTAACGCACTCCGATTATTCCCGACGAATAAAGTTCAAAAGTCTTTTAAAGTCTCTCTGTAATTCACTTATTTATATCGCACTAAGTTAACCCCACACCTGACACCAACTGTAGCGTGATTAGTGTAATTACTTCTAATTACAATAAAACTAGCGGTTCGTAATTTATATACGACTTTATTATTTATTTATACAAGTTTACTTTACAAACTTTAGCTTAAGACTAACTCTAATAACAGCGCGCTCCGCTTAAATAGCCAATAGGTCCTGTTCTCGAAATGTCTACGTATCCCTCGGCCTAATGAATATTCTGGAGATCTTCACTCACAGCGCCGTCGCTTCTGTGACGTCACGGCTACTGTTATTCCGACGGTTGGAATTCTCCCAAGCCGGGGACTGTTTATTGCGCCGATTCGAAACTCTTTCGTTACAATATGTATACTATAAGAAGTTTTCACTTCTGTCGGCACCCCCATGAGTGCTTTAATTTTTTTTCTTTTGTTAAATTCTTGCATTCATCGTCAAACCAATGATTTTTATGGACATAAGTTTCTGTTCCTATTTTATCTTATGCTGCTGCTTCTTCCTTTATTCTGGTCCAGTAATATTTTACATAATATATCCTTCTGGCCTTTGACATTTTTTAATGACATTCGAAATCCTAGCCCTCAATGTTGAGATCAGTACGAAATGATTTGAGTCTCCACAAGGAAAAGTTTTCCTGTAGTTGGCTGTATACCATGTAATACAAAAAAAAATCCTTTATAAAAGGTATATATTTCAAATCCCTAAAAAGGGCTACGTCACAGAACTAGTTTTCGATTGGTTGACCAATCATCATCAGTGCTTACGTGAAGTTTACATGCTAACCACCAAGATATAGTTTTACAAAAATATGTGGGTCAAAGCCCTTTACAAGTAATCCGTCAAGGAAACATCGGTTAAAAATGCTATCTTAAGCATGGATGTTTAAAATATTTCATTAATACGCCCCAGGTAACATCTGAGCTATGGTTTGACTTGTTCAAATGGTGACAGTATGCAGTATGGCAGCAAGTGAGCAGCAAGTATGGCAGCAATAAAAATATTTTAAACATCCATGTTTAAGATACCATTTTTAACCGATGTTTCCTTGACGGATTACTTGTAAAGGGCTTTGACCCACATATTTTTGTAAAACTAAATCTTGGTGGTTAGCATGTAAACTTCACGTAAGCACTGATGATAATTGGTCAACCAATCGAAAACTAGTTCTGTGATGTAGGCCTTTTTAGGGATTTTAAATATATACCTTTTATAAAGGATTTTATTGTTTTTTGCTTTGAGTCTATGTTTGCCTATAACTTCTTCATTTTATATAGTGCATGAAAAACAGCTCTTCTCTTCTCCTCCTTAAATAAGGTGAGACTCGTTAGTCTCTGGCACATGGCCGTAAGGCCTTAACATACCTTGTTTTTCCCTTAAACTCTAATAAGGCCTGTGGCCTCAACGAAGGCCAACAGTTTTCTATTGGTAGTTTTAGGATCCCTTCCGGTTCAAACCTCAGTTGACAAGTAAATTCCTGCCGTTAGCACATTGCAATGGCATAGCATCTGTATGACAGTATCTTCTTCCATTACGGACTTTCTGCACCTTACCTAGTGTAAGGTGCACGACGTGTATAGGTGGTTTCTTACATGGCAATGTCCAGTAACAATTTCAGTTGCCGTTTTGATCTCTCGTTTGTTGAGGTTCATCAAATTGTTTGAGAGTTTTTTACCAATATTCTTGATATCTTTTTTAATCTTGATTTGCCATTGAGTGGCTCTCCATTTCTTTTTATGATCCCTTATCAGCCATTTCTAAACTTCGTTTTTCGCAGCATCTTTAGTGATTCCAAAGAAATGTGCTCGGCATTCAAAGGTTTCTCTCGTGCCTTGTTTTGCCAAAATATCTGCTCGTTCATTCCCATGCACACCTTCATGACCTGGCATCAGTGGCGTACTGAGCATTTCCGCGGGTTCCGTAAAACCAGGGCCCGGGCCTCACTGGGGCCCCTCTAGCGCCCTTTTTGCTTCTTTTGTTTCTAACTTGATTTTAATTTCTGTGTAGGTACTTATAAATAAAAACGAAGAATATCTACCCGTATCAAAATCAAAAAATTTAAAAACAATATTTATGAAGAAACAGGGACTGGATAAATCCGGAATTGGACGAACTAACTTTTTTTTCTACAGCGTGTCCAATTAAGTCGGGAAACTTTTTTATTCTTAGTTTTATGGAAAAAAGTTATTCTTTATAAAAAGTTGTGCCTGGTCTAAAACTTAAAATACAACCATCAATCAATTTTTTTAGGTCGTATACGAGATATGTCAAAAAATATGAATTTTACTCAAGAGTAAAGTAGCTTTATTTTTCACAACATTGAAAATTGTTATAATAAAAAGTTGTTTGGAATTAAGAACTATATTCTAATATGTAATTTCATCCTTCTAATAGAAAAAAAAATTGAAAATTTTACTAACCAACATTATTTTTAGTTATTTATTTGAATTATGATAACTCCTTTATTATTAATTTTATGAAAACAGTTATTCTTTATAAAACGTTCTGCAGGGTCTAACACCTAAAATACAACCATCTTATATCAAATTTTGTCAATTTTATACGAGGTATATAAAAGAATATGAATTTGCTCAAGAGTGCTTAAATAAAATACCTTTATTTTTTACAATATTGAAAATTGTGCTTATGTAAAGTTGTTTAGAACTAAAAACCATGTTCTAATATATAATTCCATCCTTCTTATTAAAATATTCTGAGCTGTAAAGGTACTTTATTCTTGATGGAAATTCATCTTTTTTCACGTACCTCGTATAAAATTAATCAAATTTGATATTAGATGGTTGTATTTAAGGTTTTTAACCATGCAGAACTTTTTACAAAGAATAAGTGTTTTTCGTAAAATTAATAATAAAACAGTTATCATAATTGAAATAACTGAAAATAATGTTGGTTATTGTTACGCGGTTGACTCTACTATTTTATTTATTTATATTTTTAGGCACTAATTTTAATTTAAATACAGGAAGACTTACTTATATTATTTTATTTACATCGCTTATTTATTTAATAGTTACAAATAACACTAACACATCTAATTTATTTACAAATTAAAATTTATGATTTAATTAAGTAAAAATAATAATTCTGATAACTAATAAATACATTTCAATACATTCGATTCGAATACATTAAATTACGCGACGCGCTTCGATCAATGAATGACTGGCCTGCGGACGAATTCCTGTTCTTATATACTTTGACAGCGGTCGTCTCGAATTCCATGGTCGAGGCTCGTATTCTCTAGATCCTTCTCTCAGAAATAGGCCAGGTTGTGAGGCCATTTATAATATGTGCCCACATTATAAACAACGTCACATTGCCCCCTCCTTAAAAGATGGTTCCTCCTGGAACCTTGTCGGGACTGGAACTGGATGCTGGTATCTGCAACTGGACCCTCTTTTACAACTCCCAGTTGTATAAAAGTGACAGGGGACGGTCTTCTCTCCGCACCAGTAACTATGCGGATTGGAACAGACTAACACCTGGACCTCGGTGTCTTGGAAAATTTCTTCTACCATATTTCGGATAACTCTCCAGTCTAATTGGCTGCATTCTAACTTTGGCATGGCTAACTTTTACACGTCGGACTCCAACACGTGCTCTCTCAATTGAATTAATGCATCCCATACATCTTGGTAGGTAGGTTGGTCACGGACAGTGTCTTTTGTTACCAGATAGAATAGGTAACGTGATGCATCTTGGAGTTTCAATGCTTTGCCAGGAGCTGGCAGTTGGCATTGAAGTTCTGCAACTCGACCAAACTTTCTTCGAAAGGCAGATGCCAAACCTCGTGCGTCTTTGATACTGGACGGGATGGTATGGGCCAGTGAATAGTCATCGGGAAGTGCGAGTAGATCTCGCTTTTCTTCAGTGGTAACACCATGTCTTGCTTTACCGGTACCTCCATAGGCCCCCATGAACTCCTCAAACGTGAGGTCAGGTGTTTCTAGTACTTGGTTGACTTCCACTTCTTCATCTACGTCGTGGTCTCCCTCATACGGCGCCAACCGGTTATGGTGGACTATCATTGGCTTTCCCCTAGGAATCTTGCTTATTCGGTAGATAACGTCATTAATTTTCTTGACAATGAGGTACGGACCTTCCCAGAACTGCTGCAACTTGGGAGAACAACCTGTTCGCTTCTTTGGATTATAAAGCCAGACTTTGTCGTTCTCCTTGAAACATCCCTTCTCGGCTTGGGTATCGTATCGTTTCTTCATTCGGTCGCTAGCGATCTGAAGATTAGACCGGACCAACTCATGTATATCGTCCATTTTTCTTCGCAATTCATTCCCGTAATCCTCAACAGCAACATCTTCTCCAGGTCGACATCCAAACTCTAGATCACAGGGTAGACGCATCTCACGTCCAAATAGGACTTTTTCTGGTGTTTGGCCCGTTGATTCATTAACAGCAGATCTATAGGCCATTGCGAAGAACGGAAGGTACTGGTCCCAATCTCGTTGATGATTGGACACCATCTTTGTCAAATACTTGCCGACTGTCCTATTCATACGCTCCACCATTCCATCCGATTGCGGATGATAGGCCGTGGTTCTTGTCTTCTTCATGCCTAATCTATCACAAATTCCCTGAAACAGATCGCTCTCAAAGTTTCTTCCTTGATCACTATGGATTTCCAGAGGCACTCCGAATCGGCTGATACAATCTTTGATTAGCACATCTGCAATAGTGGCGGCCTTCTGGTCCGGAATCGCGTAGATCTCAACCCATTTCGTGAAGTAATCCATTACCACCAACATGTATTTGCATCCATTGTCACTTTCTGGAAATGGCCCAGCAATATCCAAGGCTATTCTTTCAAACGGACTTCCAACATTGTACTGTCTCATAGGAGCCATTCTTTTCCGGTAGGGTCCGTTACTTGTAGCACATGTAGTACATTTCTTACACCAGTCCTTCACATCGTCGGAACTATTCATCCAATAAAATCGTTCCCGAATTCTCTGAAGGGTTTTCTTTACACCAAAATGCCCTCCTGATGGACTGTCGTGTAACTGACGAAGTACTTCGGCTACTCTGCTCTTTGGAATCACCAACTGTGTTCTCCTCGCTGAACCATCATCATTTTCCATTACTCGTTTAAGCAAACTGTCTTCCAAGATAAATGAGTCCCACTGGGCCCAATACGTCTTAACTACTGAGCCTAGGCTTGATATTTCTTGCCAAGATGGTCGACGATTTTCTTCTCTCCATTTTCGAATCTTCTGTAAAACTGGATATTTTTCTTGTTCTTCCCTGATCTTGGTAGGCGTCCACTCGTCGTTGACCACTGTTGTTCTTAGTACTGCTGCTTCCTTTGACTCCGTTTTGTTGCAATGGGAACATTCTGCTGGGCACGGTCTTCTAGATAGAGAATCAGCGTTCCTGTGGCTAACTCCGGCCCGATGCTCGATCTTGAAATCATATTCTTGAAGTCGTTCAATCCATCTGGCTATCTGACCCTCTGGATTCTTAAACTGCATTAACCATTTAAGGGCGGCATGGTCAGTTCGGATTAGAAACTTCCTTCCATAGAGGTATTGATAGAAGTGTTCTACTGATTTCACTACTGCTAGAAGTTCTCTTCTCGTGACGCAATAATTTCGTTCAGGTTTTGAAAGCACTTTACTAAAATATCCAAGGACTCGTTCCTGTCCTCCTTGAATCTGCGACAGCACTCCTCCAATTCTCACATTACTTGCATCCGTATCTAAGATGAACTCTCCTTCTGGCAGTGGATACCCTAATATTGGCGCTGTAATTAAATGCCTCTTCAAAGTTTCAAAGGCCGTTTGGCATTCTCCATCCCAGCAATAATCCCTTGCTTCCTCTGTAAGTCGCGTTAATGGCTTAGCGATATCTGCAAACTTCTTAATGAATCTCCGGTAGTAAGTACATAGTCCCAGAAAACTTCTCACTTGATGTTTATCAGTTGGTTCAGGCCATTCCTTAATGGAATCGATTTTTCCTTTATCCACGGCCACTCCTTCTTTGCTGACTATATGACCTAGATAATTGACTTTACTTTGAAATAGCTGGCATTTCTTGGGGTTTAACATTAACTGGGCAGATTTAAGTCGATTAAAAACGTCTTTTAAATTCTTCAGGTGGTCTTCAAACGTCTCCCCCAAAACGATTATGTCGTCTAAATACACCAGGCACGTTTTCCAAGATAACCCTCTCAACACATTTTCCATAAGCCTCTCAAATGTCGCAGGAGCATTACAGAGTCCAAACGGCATAACGTTGAATTCCCATAATCCAGATCCTGTCGTAAAAGCCGTCTTCTCTTTGTCCACTGGATCCATTTCTACCTGCCAATATCCAGACTTCAAGTCCAACGTAGAAAACAATTTACTTCCAGCCAATGTGTCCAACGTGTCGTCGATGCGAGGTAGATGATAACTATCTTTCTTGGTAACATTGTTCAACAAACGGTAGTCCACACAGAACCTCGTAGTTCCATCTTTCTTCTTGACCAGGACCACCGGTGAGACCCATGGGCTCGTAGAAGTTTCTATCACCCCGTCTTTCTTCATTTCTTGAACAATCCTTTCAGCTTCCTCTCTCTTCGCCTGTGGTAATCGTCGAGCTGTTTGACGAATTGGCCTAGCGGTACCAGTGTCAATTTTATGTTTGACAACTGTCGTTCTTCCTGTCTTTCCTCCTTTCGGTACGAATATGTCACGATATTGCCCAAGAAATTCCCTTAATTTCCTTTTTTCCATTTGATTTAGAGATTGGCCTGCAACTGCAACCATTTGGTCGAACTTGTCGTTAGATTTATCTTATGTTGTCGTCTGCCGGATTATGGAAGTCACGGGTACACAAGTTCCTACTTTTGTCTCCTTCTTAATGGTCACTGGGTAGTCATTGACATTAATCAATCTCACGGGAATTTCTTTAGCAGAAGTAACCAATTCCTTTCCAATTATGATTCCTCGGCCAACCTCCTCGTCGTGGTTCCATGGCTCCATCATAACAGGCGTTCCTTCTTCTACAATTCCCTCTAGCCGCGCTACGATGATCGTTTCACTCCTCGCAGGCACAACTGTATCTTCTTTAATGGCTGCTAGCACAGTTCTGTCATCATGTGGATGAAGAAATACCTCCTCGTTGCCAACTTTGATTACCCTATTCTTAAAATCCAATTGAAATCCATGCAAATTCATTACGTCCATTCCTAATATAACATCTTCTTCGATGTCTGCAACTATGACAGTATGGACGAACTTTTCTACTCCAATCCCTAATTGTATCTGGATTTCTCCATGGGTGTTGGCGTTTTCACCTGTGGCAGTCCGCAGTCGCAACCTCGTTGGTAAGAGTTTCTTACGGCTGTTTAAAACTGACGGTCGTATAATGGTCCTGGTCGCTCCGGTATCCACCAACAATGTATACTTTTTACCATTTATTTCTCCATCTACATATACACTATCTTCACGACATTTCAAAGAAGCTATTAGTATGAGAGGGTCTTTGGAACAGTTGCGGGTCGAAGCTGCCCCCCTAAGGCCGACCCGTTCTAGTTTTCCTGCTGGTGAGTCTCTTGACTGTTATTGTACCTAGGGTACTTACATGAACTCCGTACGTGTCCCATTTCACCACAATTCCAGCACCTTATGGTCTTTGTTTTCTTGTATGAAATGCCCTTTATCATATTGACAATCTGGTCCAGTTTGTCTTCCTCTTTCACAGTCCTAACTTTACTGTACCCGCCAGAGGCCTGGGTAGCTGATTCGTATTCGAGGGCGGCAGACAAGACATCAACCAGCGTCTTGTGATGAGCTAATCGCAGTGTTCTTTGCATTTCATGATCACGAAGGCCATCAATGAATGTTTGAACAGCCAACTTTTCCATCATGTCTTCGGGAGCTGTTGGATATGCATACCGTACTAACCTGGCAATATCGACCTCGTATTCTTGAAGAGCTTCATCTTTCTTTTGTCTTCGATTTTTAAACTGCGACTGATAGACATGCTCTAAATGTTCGTGCCCGTATCGCATATTCAGTCTCTTTTTAAGCTGCTCGAACTCATCTGTCTCCTCTACGGCTATGGTCTGGAGGACATCCAAAGCGTCGCCTCGAAGAGCAATAGTGAGGTTTACAGCCTTTTCTTTTTCGGACCATCCGTTCGCTCTGGCCGCCGATTCGAACTGTTTCATGTAGTTGTTCCATGATGACTTTCCGTCGAAATTTGGTACCTTAACATGAGCATGACCCACACTCCCTTCAGCTATCGACCGTGGCTCCAATTTGTATTTGGTTTCATCATCTTTAATGTCTGTTAAGATGGGTTCCATCCCTTTGTCTGCTTTTTCCGTTTCCTCCATTTTCTTTTCTATTTCCTTGATCTTTTCTTCAAAAGTAGATTTTATGGACGATATCTTGTCGTCAAAATCCGAAGTGACTTTAGAGATCTTGTCAGTCATCTTGCTTTCAAGGGATGAAATATCACCCGAAACTTTCAAAATATCACTAGAAACTCTGTGTTCTAACGATGTAATGTCTGTCGAAACTTTGTTCTCTAGCGACGTAATGTCTGTCGATACTTTGTTCTCTAACGATGTAATGTCTGTAGAAACTTGGGAGATTTCACTAGAAACTTTGTTCTCTAACGACGTAATTGACGAAATCAAAGCAACATGCTTGTCTTCAAACAAATAGGTTTCTGGATCTTGACCCTCTTCTTGAAGAGCGTTCTTTAGGCGTTCGACTAGTTCAGCCTTTTTCCCAGTAGAACTCAGGTCCCTTTCTTCCAATTCAAGTCTCAGGTCTGCAATTTTTAGCTTACACAAGGTAGACATGATCACACACTTTATTTATTACGATTTATATTTATTTATTTATTCCGAACTGTATTTACGCGAATTTATATTAAATCCCACTTCTGACAACACTGTTACGCGGTTGACTCTACTATTTTATTTATTTATATTTTTAGGCACTAATTTTAATTTAAATAAAGGAAGACTTACTTATATTATTTTATTTACATCGCTTATTTATTTAATAGTTACAAATAACACTAACTAACACATCTAATTTATTTACAAATTCAAATTTATGATTTAATTAAGTAAACATAATAATTCCGATAACTAATAAATACATTTCAATACATTCGATTCGAATACATTAAATTACGCGACGCGCTTCGATCAATGAATGACTGGCCTGCGGACGAATTCCTGTTCTTATATACTTTGACAGCGGTCGTCTCGAATTCCATGGTCGAGGCTCGTATTCTCTAGATCAGCGATACTCAACCTTTTTTTCCCTGGGCCACATAGCAGCTATTGCCACAGCTTGCGGGCCGCAATCTATGTGAAGTAATATACAGTATGGTGCAAATGAAAGGAACAAATTCGTTATTTCCTATGCCGGCGACTTTAACGAAAAATTCTGAAACATCGATTTTTAGTTTTAAATTACGATATTTTGGCATATGTATCATACTAGTGACGTCATCCATCTGGGCGTGATGACGTAATCGATGATTTTTTTAAATTAGAATAGGGGTCGTGTGCAAGCTCATTTAAAAGTTTATTCACAGGAAGCCCAAAAAATTTTTTGATTTGAATTAAATTAATTGACACAAAAAGAAGAATGTATATCATTAAATGATAATAAATAAAAAATAAATTTTATTTAACTCAAAATATAGCTTATTCTTGTCAGAAAACAGAAAAAAATGTTTATTTCACAAATAAACATAGCTTTTTGCTTAAATTTATTGTTCAAGCTTCCACCCACCTGCCTCTTGGCAGTTTGAACATGGGATTTAAGGGAAAAGCAGTGTTTATTTGTCAAATAAACATTTTCTTCTGTTTTCTGACAGCACTAAAATGTATTTTAAATTAAATAAATTACATGCATTTTTCTTTTTTTTTGTCAGTTAATTTAATTCAAAACAAAAATTTTTTGGGCATACGCATACTGTATACTTAATTATGCCAATGTTTATATTACTATATAGAGAATTTCAAATGAGCTAGCACACGATCCCTATTCTCGTTCAAAAAAGATCGATTACGTCATCACGCCCAGATGGATGACGATAGTATGATATATATGTAAAAAAATCATAATTTAAAAATAAAAATCGACCTGATTCAGGATTTTTCCTTAAAGTCGCCCGCTTACGAAATAACAACGTAGTCCAGGTGCGAATCAGTGTCAGGATAGGTAAACATTTTTTTGCATATGTATTTCATTTCTGAATATGAGGATTCACACAGGTATGATGAAGCGAACAACGTGAGGAACAAGTAAGCGCAACTTTTGAGAGTTTTATAATTATTATCCGGTACTAATTTCCAGAATTCTTCATATTGATTTGCGTGTCTTTTTTCTTTAAAAATTTCCTCCAGATTTGTATCATTTTTAAAATTAATTAGTTCATGTGGCAACTTTGCGCTATTAAATCTCAACGGCCGCAAGCTACTTCCGCTTGCTACAAGTAGCGGCTACTTCTAAATGACCGGGATTTTCCATTAATAGAAGACATTTCTTAATGTTTCACAAATTATTAAATCTTTCCTGAAATTCGTTGCTCAAGAAAACTAGAAAATTAGAAATAAGTAGCATAGTTTTCTGGAAATACATCAATTTCATCTTGTTGAGCTTTCACCAATGTCGGAAAGTTATGCAGATTTTTTATATTAATTTCCTTGATGTACATTTTTAGCTTGTCCACGAAAGCAAATACTTTAATGTGTCAACTACGAGAATAATTTTATGTTTATTTTTTAATGTGTAAACGACGATTAAATTCGCCAAGCTTTTCTGTTCTGTCGCAAATAAATGCTAAAAGCCACCACTAACTATCTTACTTGAGTTCAAAACAATTTGATCGTTTACATCTTTTAGTTAGCCTTCGGGCCGCATAAAGAACGTAAGAGGGCCGCATGTGGCCCGCGGGCCGCAGGTTGAGTATCGCTGCTCTAGATCCTTCTCTCAGAAATAAGCCAGGTTGTGAGGCCATTTATAATATGTGCCCACATTATAAACAACGTCACATTATCCATAATTTAAAAAAATTCAATTTTTTTTTCAATTAGAAGAATGAAATTGCATATTAGAATATAGCTCTTAATTCCAAACAACTTTTTTTTATAACAATTTTCAATATTGTGAAAAATAAAGCTACTTTACTCTTGAGTAAAATTAATATTTTTTGACATACCTCGTATACGGCTTAAAAACATTGATAACTGATGGTTGTATTTTAAGTTTTAGACCATGCACAACTTTTTATAAAGAATAACTTTTTTTCCTAAAACTAAGAATAAAAAAGTTTCCCATATGATGCCGACTTAATTGGACACGCTGTATAACGTTTTTTCACGAAGTCAATACTTTTCGTGTTATTTGCGAGTGAAAATGTTTATTTTTCAACAAAAAAACCACGTTGCAGGCGGATTTTTGCAAATAACTCAAAAAGTAAGTATTTTATCAAAAAAATATTATTAGCAAAAATATAGCTTATAAAAAAGTGAAAAAAATGGTGTATGTATAAGGTCTGTAGACCCAGTAGAAGCACAATATTGTAGCTAATGAAAAGTGAGTTCTTACTAGTCAAATTCAAAATCGAATATTTCAACGTGAAATAACCAAAAAATCCAGCACTTTTCGGGGAAAACTTTTTAAAGTACATATTTGAAAAAGCTTTATTTTTGTTTTTTAAAAAAGTTTCTAACATCAAAAGTAAGTAAGTTACGATCAAAAGAATGTTGGTCCATTTTTTTTTTGTTGGTAAAAAAATCGTGAAAATCACTCCCAGTTAGCATCCACAATTAAATTATTCGTTACCGCTTCAGAAATTACTTACTTTTTATTGTTTATAACATCTGTAAGATTCATTGGTTCAAAGTGCTTATTTTTGAAAAGGCTGCAGTTAAATGGGCTTAAACGAGTCACTAATCACGAGTGTATGCAAATTTTGAACAGTCATATCTTAACCAATTTTTGTCTTCAAGAAAATAAAAAGTTCAAAATACAATAGCAACACCTATAATATAATTATTTAAAAAATATAATTTTTTTACTACTTAAGATTTTTGGTATCACCAATAACTTACAAGAGACCAAATTTATTTTGAGCGCTACCTACTTAATTTTGATGCTAGGAAGTTTCATAAAAAAATAAAGCTTTTTTAAACACTTTAAGAAACTTGCGATTAGTTTTTCCCTAAAAGTGCTTCATTTTTTGGTTATTTCAAATTGAAATATTCGATGTGAAATTTGACGAATAAGAATCTACTTTTTATTACCTACAGCTCTGCTCCTACTGGGTCTAGAGACTTCGTATATATGTTACAGTTCAAGTTGATTCTCAGTTAGAGTTGACTTTTCCTAGTTGGAGTCAACTCCAACTGAAACGAGCAGTAAAAGTTGATTTGAAAAATTTAAATCAACTTTTACTAGTTGAAGTTGACCCTTCCTAACTCTTGTTAGTAAAAGTAGATTATACAATTTATACGAGTATAATCTCACGTGCATTTTTGATGAGTGTGCGTCTCTTTGTTTTGACCGTTTCAACTACTTATTAGTCCAGGCAGTAACGTCGCCCCCGTTAGGTAAATTATTCTGATTCGATTTTTTTGCACAAACTTACTCAAACAAATACATCCTTATAACAAATACACAGTGTCAGGCGGTACCGCGGTCGAAAAATTGTTTAACCAATTTTTGTTAACCAAATTCACAAAAATAATTCTTATCTGCTCTACCTCATAGTATGTATAAGTTTATTTTGTGAAAATTGTAAATATAGATAGCAGCATATGAAGGGTTTAAAGTGTGCCTGAAGTAATAATGTATTTTAAATGGGATTTACTTTTTCGCACTGTTTTTAGCACACTTTCATATAATCAAATATCCTTAATTATCGCCTTGTCATGGTGATGACATGTGAGCAATAAATTACAAAAAAAGTTTTGATAGTTTTGTGGTTTGACAGAAGTTTGAATTCTTAAATGACAAAGTACTTTTTGCGCACTTAGGCGATGTATAGCACTCGGCCCGCTCGTTCTCTAAACATCGCGTGCGTGCGCAAAAAGCATACTTCACGAACTGTTTTATAAATAACTAAGTATTTCACTCCCGACAAATTTTTTTAGATTATTTTGGTCATTCGGAGCAAAAAAGTCTGTTGTGATTTTTCTCTAAAATTGATAGTTTTCGAGTTATACGCGATTTAAAATTTGAAAAATGCGAAATGACCATTTTTAAGGCTTAATAACTCGATTAAAAACTATTATTATGAAAGTCAGAAAGTCACCAAATCAAAGTTTAAAGCTCCCCCCCCCCCCCTACAAGATCCTGAAGAAATTTTTGTCATTATTTTATTAATAAGCTGTTATTTTTAATTATCAACAATGAGCGCTGAAAGCGTATTGAGGCGAGCGTCAATGTGAGTGCGAGTAAGATCCTCCATTCCGACCGTCCAATGGTGCATCTCAGTCGCACTCACATTGACAGCCGCCTTAATACGCTCCTAGCGCTCATTGTTAATAATTAAAAATAACAGCTTAGTAATACAATAATATATTTCTTCAGTACCTTGTAGGGGGGTCGTTAAAATTTGATTTGGTGACTTTCTGACTTTCATAATAATAATTTTTGACTGAGTTATTAAGCCTTGAAAATGGTCATTTTCGCATTTTTCAAATTTTAAATCGCGTATAACTCGAGAACAATAAATTTTACCGAAAAATCACAAAAGACCTCTTGCTCAGAATGACCCAAATTAATGATGTAAAAAAATGTCCGAAGTGAATTTTTTTTGAAAATGGTCATTTTCGCATTTTTCAAATTTTAAATCGCGTATAACTCGAGAACAATAAATTTTACCGAAAAATCACAAAAGACCTCTTGCTCAGAATGACCCAAATTAATGATGTAAAAAAATGTCCGAAGTGAATTTTTTTTGTGAATTTGTTTAAAAAAAATTGTTTAAACAATTTACCATTACTGTACCACCTGACACCCTGTGAATTCATTATAAGGACCTCTTTTTGAGTAAGTTTGCGCAAAAAAATCGAACTGGAATAATTTACCTAACGGGGGCGACGATAGAGCCTGGACTATAAATATCACGATTTGAACATAATATACAGTAACATTTAATTTCTAGAATCGGTTGTTTGTGTGAATCAACTTTTACTAAGTGGCATTGGGAAGAGTATATTTTAACTAGTTGGAGTCTACTTTTACTAGTAAATGTTGAATAAAAATCTTCATTTTATATTTATAATCAACTTTTACTAAAACCAGCCGTTTGAGTCGACTCGAACTAGTAAAAGTCAACTCTAACTGGATAATCAACTTGAACTGTAACATATACACCTTTTTTGTTTTTTATAGTCTGTGTCTAGGTACACGTACACGCTAACGTGTACGCAAATAAAAAAGTTAGGTACACGCGAAACGTCATCAAGTCAATGGCGTCATTATTTAGCGTGCACTGTTATTTACTGGTTTTTTGCATACACGCTAATTTGAGCCGCGTGTATGCTGTGGTAAGATAACGCGAGCATTACAGAGAGTCGGAGTGTTAGAAATTTGTTTAATTGCGTTGTGTTTACACTTTAATATTGATTATTTATAGTAAAGAGATTTCTTATTTTTTATTAAACGCTTTTATTTAGTTCAATAGATTGCGTCAAATCTTTGGATGTTAATTTGACTACCTTTTCTTTCATGCAAATGAATGAAAATTTGCAGACATATGCATTCGCGGTGACAATACACGAATATACAACAAAAAATTTTTGCTTATGTTTATTAATTGTTTAAATAAAAAAAAACGATTTTAATGGAAAAAGGCCTAAATTCTCTTGTTTTTTACAATGTAGAAACTTGAAACTTTTACGGATGGTAGCTAATGATATAACCTATACATAATTTCACTTTTTACGTTAATTGTTTACGTTATGCGTCATAAATAAACAATAAAGTTTTAAATTTTGAACACTCATATATTTGTTTATACAGTACGATGCAAGTGAAAGGAATAAATTAGTTATTTCGTAAAAAGGCAACTTGAACCCTGGAATGCTACCTGGGGTACACTTGTACCCCAACCTTGTTTGTAAGTTACACCAATTTGCAGTAGTGGGTGTAGAAAATATGAAAATAAACTTGTGAATAATAATATAATAAAATATTTTTGTATACAAAATAAATTCTTAGCATGTTATCTTAAGATTGTTTTTGTCATAAGTTCTTAAAACATACATATATAAATATTTTAGGTCGATTTTATTTGGGGTACCCCTGTACCTCGATGTAGCAGATTGAGTTTAGAAAATAAGTGTAGCAATCCAGGGTTAAGGAAAAATTCCGAAAGAGGTCGATTTTATTTTTAAATTACGATATTTTGGCATATATGTCATACTAGCAACGTCATCCTTCTGGGCGCGATGACGTAATCGATGATTTTTAAACGCTTTTATTTAGTTCAATAGATTGCGTCAAATCTTTGGATGGTAATTTGACTACCTTTTCTTCCATTCAAATGAATGAAAATTTGCAGACAAATGCATTTGCGGGAACAATACACGAATAGACAACAAAAAATTCCGAAAACGAAAAATTGGAAAAATGCCTAAATTCTCTTGTTTTTTACAATGTAGAAACTTAAAACTTTTACGGATTGTAGCTAATGATATAACCTATACATAATTTCACTTTTTACGTTAATTTTTTACGGTATGCGTCAAAAATAAACAATAAAGTTTTAAATTTTGAACACTCATATGTTTGTTTATACAGTATGATGCAAATGAAAGGAATAAATTCGTTATTTCGTAAAAGGGCGACTTTAAGGAAAAATCTCGAAAGAGGTCGATTTTTATTTTGAAATTACGATATTTTGGCATATATGTCATACTAGTGACGTCATCCATCTGGGCGCGATGACGTAATCGATGATTTTTTTAAATGAGAATAGGGGACATGCGATAGCTCATTTGAAAGGCAATTCAATTCTTTATTCAGTAATGTAAAAATTTATATAATTATTTGTACAGGGTGTCCAAAAATAATTTTTTAATTAAATTATTTGACAAAAAGAAGAATGTATGTAATTTATTTAACTCAGAATACATTTTACAGTTGCCCGTAAACAGAAAAAATGTGTATTACAGAAATAAACATTGCTATTCGATTAAATTAAATATTCAAGCCAGCTCCCGCCAGCCACCTGCCTCTTGGAAGTTTTAACATTCAATTTAAGCGAAAGGCAATGATTATTTGTGATATAAACATTTTTGTCTGGTTTATGACAGCAGTACAATGTATTTTAATTTAAATTTAATAAGTTACACACATACTTCTTTTTTTTAACGCTTTTCTTTAGTTCAATAGTTTGCGTCAAATCTTTAGAGGTCAATTTGCCTGCCTTTTCATCAATGCAAATGAATGAAAATTTGCAGACATATGCATTCGCGGGAACAATACACGAATAGTCAATAAAAAAAATTTGTTTATGTTTAATAATTGTTAAAAAAACGATTTTAATGGAAAATGCTTAAATTCTCTTGTTTTTTACAATCTAGAAATTTGAAATTTTTACGGATTGTAGCTAATGATATGAACTATACATAATTTCACTTTTTACGTTAATTGTTTACGTTATGCTTCACAAATAAACAATGAAGTTTCAAATTTTTTGCCGATTCCGACTACTTTTTATGTTTGTATATCATATGTTTTATATACATATTTTAATAAACATGACGATATATTTTAATGTTTGAAAAGTGTAAGACTAAAAATAAAAAATAAAAAAATATGAAAAAAAGTTTTTAGGAAACGCTTTTCTTTAGTTCCGGGTGACTAAAATTATAAATATTAAAAAATCAACTAAAAAGCAAAAAATAAAAAAAATTGAAAAAATCCAACACATTCGTTAAAGAAAAGCGTGGGGCGAAAACCGTTTATTCGATGAAGACGCCCCACGCTTTTCTTTCACGAATGTGTTGGATTTTTTCATTTTTTTTTATTTTTTGCTTTTTAGTTGATTTTTTAATATTTATAATTTTAGTCACCCGGAACTAAAGAAAAGCGTTTCCTAAAAACTTTTTTTCATATTTTTTTATTTGTTTAGTGTTAGCTTTTAAATTAACTATGGAGTGTGGACAATTATTTAGTTCTTTTAATGAGTTTAACAACATTTTAAAACAGTATCAAAAAGATAAAATTAATATATATTTTAGGTATAAGTGACATAGTATTACCGTCCAAAATTAAAATAAAAGGAAGACTAAAACTTTCACAATAATAATTAACTTGTTCTGAAGCTATTTCCTTGTGGCATTTTTGTAATAAACTATTCTAAATGGGAATAAATAAGCCCCAATTGAACTAAAAAAAAAAAATGATTTTATTAACGTTTCGACGTCCAAATCGGATGTCGTTGTCAAAATACAAAATATTAATAAATTAAACAAAAATGTTGTTGCTTAGTAAAAAATTTCTTCTAATAATTTATTTGTTCTAAGATTAATATAGTGGATGCACCATGGTACATAAGTAATCAAACACTTCATGAAGACTTAAATATACCTTTCATCAGAGAAGAAATCCATCGAGCCACGGAGTCACATTTAAATGACCATACCATTCACCATGAAAATCAGTTAGTAAGGGGACTATTAATTCCACAATGGCTCTGCCAGAAGGAGACTAGATAGAACCTGGCCTCAAGACCTATTTTAAACCTAACATAAATAGAATAAGGTGAGACATCATTGGAAGTCTCTCCTTCATGTCCAAAAACATGTAACACGTTTACTTAATACTCTTGAAATGATGTAGATTGTAAATAAACATAATTATATATAAAAAAAATAATTTATTTGATCTGACTTATTTTTGTATTTCGACAACGACATTCGATTTGGACGTCAAAACGTTAATAAAATCATTTTTTTTAGTTAAATTGTGGCTTATTTCCCACTTAGAATAGGTACTTAGTTGATTATAATAATTAACTTATGTTTAAAAATTATTTCAACAATATATAGTCAGTCAACTAAATACATATTTATTTTACTAACCTGAATATTATAATATATACTTTTATATTATATACATTGATTTGATGAAATTTAATTCGCGTGTACCAAACTTTTTTAATTGCGTACACGTTAGCGTGTACCTAGACACAGCGTTTTTATAAGCTATATTTCTACTAAATTTTTAAAAAATTTTTTTTGATAAAATAGGTACTTACTTTTTGAGTTATTTGAGAAAACAGGCTAAAAACGTGTTTTTGTTTTGTTGAAACATAACCATATGCACCCGCAAATAACTCAAAAAGTATTGACTTGTAGTGAAAAAACACTATAGAACGAAAGTTGCTTAGAATTATTAGTCAGTTTATTCAATTCCGAACTTATCTTAAACGTATGTTTTTTCACCCCCGAGAAAAGGTGAAACTCACCCCCAGGGCAAAGTACCCATCGGCACAATATCACTTTTTTTCTTTGACATGTTAGCCATGTGTACGCCAAATTTCATGTCAATCCAAGCGGTTTTTTTCAAATTACAGCAAAAACCGTGAGTAAATGTATAAATTAGCTTGAGTTCTTATAAATATGTATATATGATATATGCTGATTTATATTTTTTTTTATTATCAGCATCAACCACTTTGGGTTATTAGCTGTACTGTCATTGATACATGGTTACTTAAATCTAATAGCATTTTGATTATTACATAAGTTCACATTTAGGTAACAACATCATAATTTACAAATTAAGAATGGGGTTTACAAAATGTTAACAGTGGTTATAGTTTGTTTAAAACATTAATGTCTTTCAAATAATTAAACAAATGTGTAAGCTTACAGTGTGATCCTAAGACTGCTTTTATATTGAGAGGTATGGAGTGTTTTTGTCTTTCATTAATATATTTAGGACACTCTATTTCTATTAATATATGTGTTACATTGATGTCGCAATTACACAGGTCACAAATAGGGCGATTTGATTAAGATATTAGGTAGCTGCGAGTAAGTCTGCTATGCCCTATGCGTCAACGATTTAGCTTGACAAACAGCTGGCGATTTAGGTCTATCTCACACCAAGGTTCAATTGAGGGCTTTATTGTGTGTAGAGATGATTGTGAAAGATTCCATTCGTTTTCCCATTTGTTTAACACTTTTTCTTTAAGGAATGGTTTGTAATCTGAAACAGGCACTAAGTTCACTAACACTGAAGACACACTGTGTATTGCTTCTCTGGCATGGAAATCTGCTTTTTCGTTTCCTTGAAGTCCAATGTGTGATGGAACCTATATAAAGCTTACTTGCTGCATCGTGTTCTTCAGTAAATGTAATTGTTCTTTTATTAAAATACTTATAGGATTACTTGTATATAACTGTTCTATCGTATGTAATGCACTGAGAGAGTCGGTAATTATGACAGATTTTGGAATCTTTTGAGTACGAATGTGAATGAGGGCTTGCAAAATTGAATATAGTTCTCCAGAGTAAATACTGCAAGTGGAAGATAATTTAAATTGTAATATAGTGTTTGAATCTACAACTGCCGATCCCACACCATCAGCAGCTTAGATGAATCTGTATAAATATAACAATGATCTGGGAAAGAAGCAAGTATGTTGAGAAAAGATTGAATAATTGTTGCATGGGGGGTATCAAGCTTATTGTATTTAGAAAGAGTTAGATCACATATTGCAGGAGGAAAGGTCCAGGGGGAGGAGTAACTGTATTTGTCTGATTAAAAAATTTTGGGAATTGAATATTATGGAGAGAGAGATATCTTCTGATTCTCTCGTAAAAGGGGGGTTCGTTCTTTTTTTATTTACATAAGTTTATTTGAAACGTTCTGCAATAGTGTGGTGGAAAGTGGGATGCGATTTTATTGCATATGTGAATGATGCGTACGTTAATGACAAGTACATTCTTCGGAAATTTAAAGGTGGTTCTCCGGTTAAACATTGTAAACTATTAATGGGGCTAGTACAGAATGCTCCTGTGGCTATTCTTAATGCTGTATTTTGTATGACTTCTAGTTGAGCAAGAAGTGTCTTCTTTACAGATGAGTATACAATTGATCCATAATCGAGTTTGGATCGTACTAGAGATTTGTAAATAAGAATCAAACTTTTGCAATCTGAGCCTCAATTACGATTGCACAGTGTACGCATTAAATTGAGACCAGATTGACAGGATTGTTTAATGTGCATAATGTGGTACTTCCAAGATAGTTTTTTATCAAAGATCATTCCTAGAAATTTTAAGTGTTCCACATAAGTTAAGTTGTTTCCATATAACTGAAGATCTGGAGTTGTAGACTGCCGTTTTTTTGAAAATAAGATACATTTAGTTTTGGTTGTAGAGAATTGCAATCCTACAGCTTTCGACCAGTTTTCAAGGTGATTTAATGCACATTGTAAATTTTTCTGTATAGAAAGAATATTTTTTCCTCTTGAATATATAACTAAATCGTCAGCGTATAATCTCGCTTTAACAAGTTTTGGAACGTTTTCTAAGATTTTGTTTACTGCTACTAAGAATAGTGTTGAACTAATAACAGATCCTTGAGGTGTTCCATTTGTTTGGTTTTTAGTGCTGGATAGTGTACCATTTATCTTAACCTTAAATTGTCTCTTACTAAGAAAATTTTGAATGAAATATAGCATGTTACCTTTGACGCCCCAATGACTTAGTGTGTTAAGAATGTCGTATCTTCAAGCCATGTCAAACGCTTTTGTTATATCGAAAAAAACCGCAAGACATTCCTGTTCAATTGCAAACGATTCATTTATCTCGGATTCTAGGTCAATTAAATTATCTATAGTGGATCTGTTCCTGCGAAAGCTGCTTTGTTCATTGATTATTAATTTATTATGTTCCAAAAACCACCTTAGTCTATTATTCACCATTTTTTCCAAGATTTTACACATTGTGTTGGTAAGCGAAATTGGCCTATAGGATTCGGGATCAGTTCGTGGTTTATTTGGTTTTAGTAATGGAACTATTATCGCCTGCGTCCATTTTGTGGGAAACTCATTATTAGTCCAAATTCTGTTGTATAGGTTAAGAAGATATTGTTTTCCATTATCTGGTAGATTTTGTAAGAAACTAACAGGAATATCGTCTGGTCCTGGCGCCGATTTTTTGCTGGTACTTAAAGAGTGATTAAGCTCTTCCGTGGTAAATGTTATATTAAGAGGATTATCTTCAATGCAATTAAAATCTATTAATTTATTTTCCGAAATCATTTTGGTATTGATAAATTCTTTAGAAAAGTTGTTATTGCTGGAGTTCATTTCAAATTGTTTTGCTAATAAATCTGCTATTTCGTTATTAGATGTTACTATCTGTTTGTTATTGCATAGAAATGGAATCTTTTTATAGGTATTACTTCCAGATATTTTTCTAACTTTTTCCCATACGGTGCTTATATGCATAGTGGAATTAATAGAAGACATAAATTCTTGTAATGATTTTTTTCTGTTCTTTTTAGTTATATATCTAGTTTGAGCCCGTAACTTCTTATATTCTATAGTATTTTCAAGTGTTTTGTGACGTTTCAATTTGTTAAAGGATTTTTTTATATTTCTTTATTATGTCAGTACACTCTACGTTCCACCATGGTAATGAATTTCTTTTATGTAGAGTTTGTGTTTTACCTATATGATTTTCACCGGCAAGATGGATTAATGATATAAACGAATTCAAAAGTTCATCTATATGATGATTTTCGGTGACTTCTTTTAAGCTATGGCAGTTCTGTTGAATATACTTTTTGAATAAATACCAATCGGCTTTCTTTAGATTCCATTTTGGAATTGGGGTTGTATTAGTATCTTTATAATTACTGTTAAAAGAGACTTTAATAGGATAATGATCACTTCCAAATAAAAACGGAATTACATCTCATGAAAACTTTGCTGACAGTACAGGATCACATAATGACAGGTCGATAGCTGATGAAGTACCTGCATGAATATTATATCTTGTTGATTGTTCATCATTCAGTACGTTTAGGTTTTTTGAGGTAATTATGTTTTCTAAAATTTTGCCCTTGGAATTTATTCCAAGAGATCCCCATATTGGATTATGGCTGTTAAAATCACCAACGATTATTTTGGGAGTGGGAATCTGATCTAATACATCTGAAATATCTGCTTCTGTGATAGTTAAGTCAGGTGGAATATAAATATTACAGATATTCATATTCATTTTTTGTGGAAAGGACACTGATACTCCTACTACTTCTAAATTACTATTGATTACTAATGCTTCTGATTCATATTTTTTGTTAACATACGTATCAACTCCTCCACTAGCGATATTTGCGTTGTCTCGGTTTTTATGGAAACAAGAATAATTCTTCATGTCATAACTATGATATCCTTTAAAGTTTGTTTCTTGTAAACATATTATTGATGGTGAGATTATTGAACATAAATGTTTAAGCATTTCTAAACGGGGATAAAACCCGTTAACATTCCATTGTAGTATCGGATCGAAGATTTTAGTTTATTTCTGGAGCTGAGTTTGTCGAACAATCACTACCTTGATAAGTGGGATCGTCTAGCAGTTTTTGGATTTTTTAAAATAATTTAGTGCATTTGGTTTTCATGCTTTTTTCTGTAAAGTATGGCTTAATTATTGTTATCATGTTTACAAAGTTAGATATAATATCCGTTGTGTATGTTTGTACATAGTAAACTCAGGGGGTTAGTCGAGCTAGTACAATTTTCCAAAAAGTCAACAGTTTGTTCATCTGTTAAGTTAAAATTATTTGACCTATCGTGAAATATTGCTTTTGTTCTTCTTCTTCTTAAAGTTCCCTCTCCTATCGGAGGTTGGATATCATAATGGCTATGGTCGCTTTGTTGGCTGCTGCTCTGAATAGTTGTAATGAACTACAGTTAAACCATTCTCTAAGGTTCCTCAGCCAGGAGATGCGTCTTCTTCCTATGCCTCTTCTTTCTTGATCCTTCCTTGCATAATAATTCTCAGCAACTCATATTTTTCTCCTCTGGTAATGTGACCCAAATATTCCAGTTTTCTAGTTTTTATACTTTTCATAATTTCTAACTCCTTATTTAAACGTCGTAGTACTTCAAAATTGGTAATCCTTTGAACCCACTGAATTTTCAATATTCTTCTGTAACACCTCATTTCGAACGCTTCTATTCTTCTTATGTGTTGTCTCTTCAATGTCCAAGCTTCCAGTCCGTATAGCAATATATAAAATATGTAGCATCTTAGAGCCCTCAATCTGAGAGGCAACTGAAGGTCTTTGTTTGTAAGCAGTGTCTTCATTTTTATAAATGCTTGCCTTGCAGTTTCAATTCGGACTTTAATTTCTTTGCTTTGGTCATTTTTGTCATCAACCCAGGTTCCCAGATATTTGTATGTCTTAACTTTTTCTATTTGGGTTTGCTCTATCATTAACCTTTCATTTCCATGTTCTGTTTTTGAGACAATCATAAATTTAGTTTTTTTCTTGTTTATTTTTAGTCCGTATCGAATGCAATAATCGTTAATTCTATTTAGCAATTCTTGTAGTGATTCCAGGGTGTCTGCCATTATAACGGTGTCATCAGCGAATCTTATGTTATTTACTATTCTGCCGTTTATAGAGATTCCATCACTTAGCTCCGCTATCGCTTCCTGAAATATGGCTTCACTGTACAGGTTAAACAGTAGCGGCGACAGAACACAACCCTGTCTTACTCCTCTCTTTATATCAATATTCTCGGACTCCTGTTCTTCTATCTTTATATTGGCCTTTTGATTCCAACACAGATTGATGATAATTCGTAAATCTCGTCTGTCTATATCTCTGTTTTTCAATAATTCTATTAGTTTTTCATGTCGGACCCTGTCAAACGCTTTTTCGAAGTCGATGAAACAGGAATAAATATCCAGGTTCATATCTAAGCATCTTTGAGAGAGGACATTAAACGCAAACAATGCCTCTCTTGTTCCAAGTCCTTTGCGGAACCCAAATTGGGTATCATCCATATCATATTCTAGCTTTCTGCTAGATTTGCTTTTGTTGGCATCATTATTTCCTGAATTGATGTGGTAGATTCAGTTTGCTTTTTTTGTTTCTTTTTGGTTTGTGTTGGTATTTTAAATTCTTTATCTAATTCTTCAGTGGGAGATGGAGTAGAATTAATTTCCGAAATTGTTCTCTTATTGGTCGTTGACTGATCCTTAGATGTACAATTAGTTTCCATAATTAATACGGAGGGCATTAAATTAGTATCTGTTTTTTGGTTAAGTGAAGGTTCGGCACTAGAATTACTGACTGGATGATTTGGTTCCATTTCTAGGGGTGATGGAATAGACTGTGGGGATTCTTGTGGTTATTGGTCTTGTGGTATTGGTTGTTGTTGTTGTATTGGTTGTTGTTGTATTGGTTGTTGTTGTATTGGTTGTTGCGGTTGGTGTTGGATATGAGAGGAATCATTTTGTTGATTATGATTTGGACAATTTGCTGCAATGTGACCTGTGTTCTTACAGATAAAACATGAAGGTTTATCTAAACTTAAATTTATGCGATACGAAGTTTGATCATATGACATTAAGAAAGAAGAAGGAAGGTCTATATCTGCAAGTGGTTGAATATAAGTTTGTCTTCTAAAACTGAGGACGTGTTGAAATTCTGGAAGTTGACTACCGATTCTAAGGAAGGTTAAAGGTGACATTAATTTAAGACCGAATTTGGTTAACTCATTTTCTATTAGAATATGTGGAATAGAAGGGCAAACACCCGATAGTAACAGTCTTTCGTTCGGAGTTATCAATTTTCGTGCTTTTAGATTTTCGCCTTTAATTGTTATTTCTGCTGGACCGGACATAAATTTTTTCACCAGGGATTCGCTGGAGAGATAAATACATATTCTGTTATTTGATAGCCTTGATGAAAATAAAATATTCCGTGGATGAACAACTTCACCAAATGCTATTAAGTACTCTTCTATTTTAGCATCAGGTAGCGAATTAAATAAAATTGCTTGAAGCGGAAACTGAATTGAAGAAGCATTGTTAAGCACAGCTGAATATGAGGTTTTGTTTTGAGGTTGTTGATGTTCTTCAGTCATGATTGTTGACAAATTAGCTAGGTCGGATCTGGTATCATTTGGTAAACTCATTAGTAATTATGAACCAGTTTCAGAACCAGAACTAGTTCCGAGAACTGGCCTTTCGGCCGTCACTTAACCTTACAAACGGTATGCTTCGTAATGATTTGAATAAATAAATAATAAAAACTCACTGGTTTATTCCGTAAGGTAACTGCACTATATACTATTACTTTTTGCTTATTATCAAGTTTATTTGGATATAAACTACTGTGAAAAAGATGATTTTTTGGGACTGAAATGTAAACACAGTTTGTGTTACCATGTTCAAGACCGGACTCCTGATTTATATTTAATGTTTATTAAAAACTTTGATATAGTCCGTTCGCTAAACTCAGAGACACAACTGGCGAGTGATTTTAGTAAGTAATTTTGCCAATTTGGTAAAATTAGCAAAATAATAATTATCAAATTGTTAATAATTACTAAATAGTTAGTAATTTTGCAAATTTTTGCAAAATTGGTAAAAAACAAAAAAAAAATACCTACTAAAATCAAGCCAGTTGTGTCTGAGTTTAGCGAACCGACTATATACAATGTGTGTTTTTATTGGGCGAGCGGGCCCGCATCCCAAATGGAACCAGGGCCCGCTGATCTATCAGTACGCCACTGCCTGGCACCCATATTAAAGACGAGTCGACCACAAACCTTAGACCAAAGCGGTCGCATTTCGTCCAGCAAATTTTAAAATATTTTATACTGTAACCGTTAATGTGATTTTAATTATTTTAATGTGTTTTTAATATCATATATTCGAATGACCCGGTACTTGTTTTAAAAATAATAAACTCAGTTTTTATTATTGATAAATTGAAAGTGATTCCAATGACAAAACGGAAAAAACTCTCAGCGAAATGGATTACAATATTACTTCGCCGTTTCAACCGATGCAGCCACAGCCACAGCAGAATTTATACGGAGTTCCAACACCAGCGATGATTCAGCCAGGCCAATTTACAACTCAGCCAGTGGCGTACGCTCCGCAAGTTCAGATCAACAACGACCAACTAGTACAAGGTAACGTTTCATTTCCTCAGGTTTTACCCACACCATATTACCAAACAACACAACAACCCCTATACTTTAGCAATATCCCAGCCTTGCCAAACAAAAATAGCCAAGAAATTAGCCAAGACGAAGAATGGAAAACTGTAGAAAACACTAGGAAAAGAGTCAGACTTAGCCCTGAACACAGAGTAACTAAACAGACCAAAATTAATGACTACTGGCTAAATTCACCTGTTCATACATCAAATCGATTTGAGGAGTTGTCTAACGACGCAGATAACGAAGCAAAAAATGAAGAAGTTCAAACTGAAAGAACTGAGATTCAAATTGAAAAAACCTCAAAACCACCTCCCATATTTGTAAATGGAGTGAAAAATGTGACCCCACTCACCACACTATTAAATAATATAGCCAAAAATGGATACGAAATCAAAGTTTTAAATCACGATCAAGTTAAAATACAACCTAAAGAAAAAGAAAATTATAGTACAATAACTAAAGCTTTAACTGAGAAAAAAACAGAATTCCATACATTTAGGCCTCGTGACGAACGCAGCTTCAGAGTAGTATTAAAAAACATGCATTACTCAGCCAATCTGACAGAATTAAAAGAAGAAATCGAAAAGCTGGGGCACTCGGTAGTAAATATGTGGAACATTAAAAATTACAAAACTAAGCAACCTTTATCAATGTTCTTCATTGACTTAAAATCAGCAGAAAATAATAAAACAATTTACGACGTTGAACACTTGCTAAACTACAAAATTAAATTTGAACCACCATACACAAGGAGGGAAATTCCACAGTGCAGTAGATGTCAAAGATATGCGCATACAAAAAAATACTGTCAACATAGGCCCAGATGTGTAAAATGCACCGGAGATCATGCTACTGAACACTGTACAAGAAAAGAAAGATCTGACGATGTTCAGTGCATTCTTTGCGAAGGAAACCACCCGGCAAATTATAAAGGATGTACTATATATAAGGAACTGCAGAAAAAAACATATCCAACCCTACGGCAAAAACAACCTACAACCCCACTAACGAGTAATATTGGAAGAACCATCAATCCAGGCATTAGCTACTCACAAGCAGTAACAAACCAACTACCTCAAGCAAGCACATCTCAGAATACTTTGCAAGCACCAAATTTAACGCATCCTACTCCTGCTAACGACCTGTCTGAACTAAAATCGATGTTTAAAGGATTTGCGGAACAACTGTCCACACTGCTAAACCTCCTAACGATAGTCGTCAATAATTTAACAAAATGAATAAGTTACTAAAAATTGCACTTTGGAACGCCAACGGGCTTGCCAAACATTGTCTTGAGGTAAAAACTTTCATCATTAGTCACGAAATTGATATAATGTTAATATCAGAAACTCACTTCACAAGTAGAAGCTACTTTAAAATACCTAACTACACAACTTACAATACTAGACACCCAGATGGTACAGCCCATGGTGGAACTGCTATTATAATCAAAAACAATATCAAACACTATGAGACTAATGACTTTAAAAAAGACTACTTGCAGGCTACTAACATAGTTATTGAAGATTGGCATGGCTCACTAACAATCTCTGCAGTCTATTGCCCACCAATACACAAGATAAAAAAAGAACAATTTGAAGAATTTTTTAAAACATTGGGTAACAGATTCCTGGCTGGAGGAGATTACAACTCTAAACATACACATTGGGGATCAAGATTAATCACCCCAAAAGGACGACAGCTTCTAGCGGCTATGAATAGTAACAACTACTCGTATATTTCCAGTGGTGAACCTACTTATTGGCCAACCGACGTGAACAAAATACCCGATCTACTTGACTTCTGCATAACAAAGGGAATTCCAAAAAGATCGCAAAGAATTGAATCTTGCTTTGACCTTTCCTCGGATCACTCGCCTGTATTAATCACGATAAGTACTGAACTTGTTGAGGTACAGCTACCACCGAAACTGGACAACAAATATACGGATTGGGAAAGGTTTCGGCGGGTGATTGAGGACAACCTAAACCTAAACATACCTTTAAAAACAAACTATGAAATAGATGAAGCCATACAAAATTTTAACGTAATTATACAGGAAGCAATCTGGCAAACAACACCCCTAAAAAACACGACGCTCATGAAACAAGAGCTACCAAACATAATCAGACAAAAAATCAAAGAAAAACGATATTTAAGAAAAACATGGCAAAGAACGCACGCGCCTCAGGACAAAACCAGACTCAACCAGGCTACACTTCAACTTAAAACTCTCCTAAATAACTACAAAAACGATGGGATTAAAGAATATCTTAGCAACCTATCAGCAACAGAAATTACAGACTATTCTCTATGGAAGGCTACGAAAAAATTTAAACGACCTCAATCAAGCAACCCTCCTATTCGCGCAGAAAACGGCGAATGGGCCAAAAGCAATAAAGAAAAATCAGAAGTGTTTGCAAAATATCTCACAGACGTCTTTCAACCTTTCCCTGCTGAGAATAATCAAAACTTTGAAGCATCCATCCAACAATTTTTAGAATTTCCATACCAGTTAGAACTTCCACCGGAAAAGTTTAAGGTAAATGAAGTGATCAAAATAATACAAAATCTTAAATCGAAAAAGTCCCCAGGCTTCGATCTTATATCCAGTAAAATTATTAAACAACTACCCAGGAAAGGAATTGTGTACCTCACTCAATTATTCAATGCAGTATTAAGAACCGCATATTTCCCTCTCCTCTGGAAAGTCGCAAAAATTATACTAATTCCCAAACCAGGAAAGCCGCTGGAAAATGTCAAATCATATCGACCCATAAGCTTACTGCCGATAGTGTCAAAGATCCTAGAAAAACTGATACTCTCAAGAATTCAACCACTCCTATCAGATCGAGAACTAATCCCTGCACACCAGTTTGGATTCAGATCCCAACACGCAACCATAGAACAGGTTCATCGGATATGCAGAACTGTTAATCAAGCATTGGAAGACAAAATGTACTGCACTGCCGCTTTTCTAGACATCTCGCAAGCATTCGATAAAGTCTGGCACACAGGCCTTCTATACAAATTAAAAAATATGCTTCCTCTCACTCACTTCCTAATTTTAAAATCCTACCTCCATAACCGTTACTTTTTTGTACAACATAGAGATGAGTGCACGTCTCTATTTCCAGTTGGATCTGGAGTTCCACAGGGCAGTGTTCTGGGGCCAGTGTTATACCTATTGTACACAGCAGACTTACCAACAAACTTTCAAACCACTACAGCTACATATGCAGACGACACAGCAGTGATGTCAGTACATCAGGACCCACGGATAGCTTCTCAACTTCTGCAAACCAGCCTCAACAAAATGCAAACTTGGTTAAAACGGTGGCGTTTTCAAACAAATGAAACAAAGTCGGTTCATATTACCTTCACAAACCGTAAAGGTCACTGCCCGCCTGTATATATCAACAACCACCAACTAAAACAGCAAGCAACAGTCAAATACCTTGGAATGCATCTAGACCAAAGATTAAACTGGAGAACACACATTTTTATGAAGCGTAAACAACTTGGTCTCAAATTACACAATCTTTACTGGCTGATTGGTCACAAATCATCACTTTCGATGAAAAATAAAGTACTTGTCTACAAAGCAATTTTGAAGCCAATATGGACTTACGGGATCCAACTTTGGGGTACTGCATCAAACTCCAATATCGAAATCTTGGAGAGGTTCCAGTCGAAGGTTCTTCGAATAATCACAAATGCCCCATGGTATGTTGCAAATATTATTATTAGACGCGATCTAGAAATTTCAACAGTAAAAGAAGAAATTACCAACTTTGCACAGAAATACGAAGACAGACTGGCACAACATCCAAATGTACTAGCCAGAAACCTGATGAGCCAACCAGTCAGACGGAGACTTAGACGAAATACACCTAGTGATTTACCATCGCGATTTTAGTTATATGTGCCGTAATTCCCAGAGACAAACAATTTTATATCTATGTAAAATATTTGTAAAGAAAATGATTATTGAATCATTTTCTCCAAGTCACATACACTAGTGGTCACAACATTTACTTATTGTAACTTGTTTTACAGATTGTAAATAAATTAGGACGTTAAAAAAAAAAAAAAAAAAAAAAAAAAAAAAAATATTAAAGACACTTTATTGTCTTTTGCCAGGTTGTTGAGATCTATGTAGTAAAAAACAGCTTTAAAAACATGGAGAATACGATTGATCAAAAACACGGAATATTCAAGTGACATAATAGGTTATTTGTGAATTTATTATTAATTAGCATCCATAGAACGAATGAAGTATCGTTGACATAATCACAGGTAAATATCTTATCTCTCGAGAGATTTTTTTGCACATGGGAGGTGGTCGCCCTATTTATCTCACCCAACACACTCATCTGCGTAAGGAATATGCTAATTTTTCAATTATAAATCTAATACAAATATGTTAAATATTCGGTTGCGGTAAGTCGACCATATTGGAAACTGTCATCCAAGCGATTAGTGCCGGCCGCGGCCCTCTCGCATCTCGCATCTCGCATCCGCATTACATCGGAACGGATCGCGACGGATTCGAATAATAAATCCGATTAACTTTAAGTATATCTATAGCGGGGTTTAGAATAGAACGGATCACCGTCCCCTATGAGTAATTCAGTGGCACCGCAAGGTCTACGAATTCGGGAGGTTACGACGGATGCTAAACGATCCACTAATGGTATGCATTGGTAAAACCTTTTTTCGGTTTTTCTTTTTATGCTTATATGTTTTATTGCAATCCATAGGCGGCGAAATTATAAATAACGTAAGGTATGCCGACGACTCAAACAAATCATTAAAGAGTCGTTTATTACGAAAACTACACTCAAAAAATTTAGTTCGCAATATTGATTAACAGTGATTATTAAATAGTATTTCGTTGTAACAACAATTTAATTTTTTGTTTCAACGAACTTTTAGACATTGATGAATGTATTTGGTTATTGTCACAATGATTGAATAATAATTGTGAAATTAACTAGAGTAGGTACATTAATCAATAACACTCAATTTATTCAGCCAATAAGTTAGCTTCATATATTTAAATAATAATGGTAATTCTGGCAGCAAACACTTTCTTACTTTCGTAGAGGATAAGCAATTACCTTGGTTTATCGTGACAACGTACAGATTTAATTAAAACAATGTACAAATGTTATTAATATAGAGTAATATTTGATTATTCCATAGATGTAAACTGATTGTTGTGACAATGAATGCATTAATCAATCTACTACTGCGTTTAATAACCACAATCAATGCGTTCATGGTAACAATAAACGCAGTTGTTGAAGCAATAAATGTTTTGCTTGACCATTTGAAATGTAACGACTTTTCCTTATCGTGATACCCCGAGCTTCTCTGTGTTACCATTGCTTAAAAAAGAATTCTTTGTTAAACAATGCTGTTACCTCTGCCGAAGTGCCGAATAATTTCATTTCGTTTCTAATTGTAGTCTACTGGAAGGAAGTTTTCGTGTGTCTATTATCGTATTCATTTTTTTCGAATCCTGAGAAAACTAATTAGTATTTTTGAAAAATTTAAACGCAGAATAAAATATTACAGTATTATCGAGGGTCTGAAGTCACTGAGAACTTCTATAATGATTATTTTAATAAGTCACAGGGGTGAAAAAGAGAAAATTTAGTATGATTTTTATTTCAAATATACCACTGAAAAGAAACTTTTTGTTTATTCTAAGGGACTTTAAGCCCTCGTTAATAATGTAATCTTTTATTCTGAGTTTAAATTTTTCAAAAATACTTATTAGTTTTCTCAGGATTCCAAAAAAATGAATGCGTTTAAAAAGAATTCGATCGAAATTTTGCACATGCGCTCTCAAAAAGGATTAAAGTGTAAAATCACTTTTTCAAACGCTTTTAAATGAGCTGTCACATGATGTACTTTCCCATGTAAAGAAATCAAAGTTGTGCCTGTCACCTGAAGAGGGATCGCGTAAAGTTCGAAACATTGATGTTATAATATACTTAAATTACTTTAAATATCGACCTGTCCGAGCGTTTTGTTTATGTGCTAAAAATAAATAAGTTAATAAGGGGTGGGGGGCGGTAACACTTATTCCAGCGCATTCTATAAGTGAAATCATATGAGAAATCACACAGTGTAAAGTCTATTAGGTTTAGGACAAAAAAGGAGGATTTGCAAAATTATTATTAATCAATTAATATCATACATTGAGCTAATGTTTTCAGTATTATATTATTAATATAAAATACGTTCATAGTAGGAATGAACGAAACTGATTGTAGGAATGAATAGAATTGCTTGTAATAATAACCGTATTTATTGTGGGAATGAACGGAATTAATTGTAAGAATAAACGGAAATAATTGTAGAAATAAACAAAATTTATTAGATGCATGAAGCAGTATACGTTAGGAGAAATAACACTGTTATTTACAACGAATAATCTTCGTCGGTCAATTAACGACGTTGTTGTTTCAATGAATAGTGTTCGTTGACTCAGTGAACAGTGTTCGTTAATACCAATAAATGGATGTTCATCCATTCAATAAATGTAATACATTGCATCAACTAACGAACGTAATGAATTGATGAACATCGCTTTGTTGTTCCAATAAAACCAAGAATTGGACAAATTTTAAGTATTGCTTTTGTTGTCTGAATTAACATTTTTATTAATATTACGTACCTTTTTTGTTGAGTGTAAATGGGTGCAGAAAAAATACATTTAATTCCAAATCAGCTTGTGCGAAATGAGTCGTTTAATGGCTAGAAAATTTTAAATAAGGTTCAGGCTTCACAGTGACTGATGAGTAATTTTTTTCCAGAATTAGGATACCTCGCAAGGCCTCTTGAAAGACAAAACAATACCTCTATGCACATTCGCAAAAGACCTATATAATCTTGTCTTCAAAAAAGCAGAGATGAACAGTTTGGAAGTATTTGGACTGTGGCAAGCTTCCCAGAAGTAATTTATTTTTTCTTGTCTTGTCTGCTTTCCTTTTGTTTTCTGTATGACTACTATAAATATAAACTCAGTCTCTTCTAACGGTCTTTTTAATATTTATTTGTTATGATAGCGCGTAAGTCACGTATACATATAAGGGCGAACTCCGCTCAGCGCTCACCGTCTTCGATCAACCGGTTTGCGGTTTATATGTAGGGGAGCTTATAGCGTATCCATTCGAGCTGCAACTCAGAGCGGGGTTCGCCCTTGTATGGATACGTACCTTTATGTTCTAGTTTTGATGCGCACTCGTAGAATAACCATGTGTCATCGTATGTAATTACTCATTATATGTAATTAATTTTGACGTTCACCTCCAGCATTTTTTATAAAATAATTCTTAGAATACTGTTATGATCAATACATGTTTCATTTGGTCTGAATCCTAGTTGGTCATGGACATGATATCTCGGGCTTCAAACACTTAGACCTCCTAAGGCGGTTCTATTGTATCACCCTTATTAACCCCTATTATATGGCCTAGACTCATGAATAACTGGTCTTCGTAGCTTCTGTGGATAAGGCATATCTGTTAGAATAAGCAGGAGCGGCTCCAAATTTGAGCTCAATGTACCAATCCAAACTTCAAATTCTTTACTAACCTTTAGGTGTAACTCCAAGTCTTTTTACGCGTAACTCCTTCATTTGGATCGGTTACATATGGACCGAACATACACCCGCCACGTCTAATAGGCAAGTGCTAGGCAAATCCCAAGAATTTGCGAGGTTTCCTCTTTCTCCTCATATATACGGCACCATGGGCCATCTCGCCAATCCAAACAGATGTAGTTGCTACCTGAATCTACAGTTGTAGGTAAACATACTCATCACCAGAGAGCATTTTCTCTACCAGTATTAAATGGCACTCCAATCACAGGTTAGAGTTCCACAGGCAGATTTGATGTACCCCGTCTTATCAGGGCGTCAGCCTGTTCGTGTCCTTCCATATCTCTGTATTCTGGTACCCATATCAAGTTGACTCTATTGCTCAGCGCAACATCAGATAGTGATTTCTTGCACCCATGAACTAGCTTGGAGTTGACTTGGTGTTTCCAGAGCCTTTAGCGTTGCTTAACTATCAGAGCAGATAGAGTAGGTCCTGCCTGAGTAAGCTCTATCTATAATTTCGTGAGCGTATACCTTGATAACAAAGATCTAATCCTGAAAAACTGATGAATGAGAACCGAGAGTCTGACTAGACTCAAATCTGATCCCTCTATTTATTATATATTCCAGTACCTGTCCGTTTCTCAATTCTGGACCTGTGAACCAGGTAAGCCAGCTGCGACAAATCAGTGCAGGTTCTCGTCCCACCCACTCTTCCCGGTCAGGAAATTGCACCAAGAAGGAGCATGAGAACTCAAATTAAAGGACCATGCTGTCCTGTACGATACAAAGTACAGGACAGTACTCGATGGCCTGTCTCCAAATGTCACAATAGCCTCTCCGACCAGTCATTCCTAACCAGTATCTGGAACAGTTGAGCCGATAGGCTGCCATTATGGCTTCGTGCTCTACAATAAGATATAGAGCAAGTAAGAATCAAGGACAATCAAGAATTTAAACAGTTTAGAAATTTTACATTAACAATTAATTGACATATTTATAGTTACATAGACATTGTTATTCGTCACCCTGGACACCAGATCCTCCAGAGGTCTTCACCTATGTCATATTCGTATTCAGTAACCCCAAGAACCCCCGAGTAATATGTTTGCATCAAAATAGTGCCGAAAATCATCGAAACTCCAGAAGATGAATTGCCTTAGGAGTATTCCTGGGCACCAGGCACCCTTTTGTGGCCGGATACCACAAAAACCCAACGAGTAACAAAATGTGGTCATTAATACACTGATTTTGTTTTCATAAAATTCGATATGGACCCAAAAGTTGCTTGCACTTTTGGATGCATTTTATGCACTATAAATGTAATTATGCATTTCCATCCATTTCTTTATTGTAAACTTTTTCCTGACGTCATCCTGAACATAATGCAAAAAGTTGTAAGTCGATAGGTGCTCTATTTAAAAATCGATTAATTCGGTTGTTTTTTGTTGTAAATGCCCTAGTTTAACTTAAATTAGACATGCCACAAGCAAGCAGTTTCAGAACATTATTATCGATGCATACAATTTCCTTTCTTATTCCCCTACGTAACTACCATCTACATACGTACGTCACTTTGCTGCATAATTCGAGTGTTTCGCGTCTCCCTGCGTCTTATCCTCTTGAAAATTGAGACCTTTCGGTGGTAACGCGTGTTTTCACGATATGTTCCGAATTAATGAAAACAATGTCAGTCCCGGCAGGCTGCTCAAAACGCCCTGGAAACTTCATTCTCTTTGACGAACGTTTTCGACAAGTGTAAATGTCCCCTTTTGTTACTCAGTCAATTTGCATTTTTATTGAATCTCTAGCCACGGAGATTTGAATATAAGCCAGGATGTTGACAAAAAATGATAGGCCCATATTGAGATTCTGGACGAGGTTCAGTACCTACAGGCAGCGTACAACTTATTTCAATTTGTAATTCAATCTTTATACAGCCAATTAAATCCTAATTTCAATAAACCAATACGGCGTTAGCGATATTAATGCTTAGCTTTTTGTGTCGTCCCTTCTGGAAGCCAACTAAATATGAGTTATGTCTTTTTTACACACTGGGGCCCTCTAATCCCGAATTTTGCTACCGGGGTCTTCATTTTCTATTTTTTGCAATTAATAATATTAAACCCGTGATAAGTGTTTTTGCTTCATAATATTTTTTGTATGCAAGAAGATATGTCGGGTTTTTTTCTAGAGACTAGAGATTAAAGAGATATGGTGATCTAGGCACTATTATATCTAATGGCTATGGCTATTGAATATAAACAGCTGGCAAACTTAGCAAAAACATTGGTAAGATTACTACTCTGTGAATAATCTTCTTTTTTTGCCACCATCTTCAAGGAGGTTGGTAATCACCACGACTATTTTACCTTTGAAACTACTGTTCTAAGCAGATTAACGGAACTGCATTAAGTATACTATTTTCCCAGAATATCCAACCAGATACTGTAACTTTCTTATCTTAATCGTATTTTCCCCTTTCTTTTCATTCTTGTTTAATTTTTAATATTCTATGGGTCCTTATTCTGGATTCTATGGGATATTATGTAGGTCCAGATATCAAATGCTTTCAAGTCGGTCACTATTTCTATCTTTAGCATCCACTCCTCCTCCCCTCCTATATTTAAAGAGTCTTATTTGTTTGTTTTCGCGCCCGCAAGTATTGTATTACCGTACCTTTATCAAACGCTCTATTGTAATCAATGAAACAAACATAAAGTGGTTGATTTTCATACATACATCTTTGAATTAGTATAGTAAATCTAAATAGTGCATCTAGTGTTTCCATAGCCTTCGAATTTATGAAACTTATTAGTTCCTACCAGTAGTTAGGTTTCATCCTTTATACCCAGTCCGATGTTCTTTTGACTATGCTTCTTGCTATACCAACGACAGGTTCTCGGCCTATTAATTAATGTTCCATCAAGACCAGTCCCTTTAGGCACCCAGAGTAAACTTATTTGGTTACTTTTTCCGAATCTGATTTTGAAAAAGACAGTTCCAAACTAACTTGAATTCACTACGATTCGATTCCAGTATCTTTAATGCCACTTGGTTATCAGATATAATTTTCATAGATCTGTCCCTGTGGTTCTTGTTTATTAGTTCTTGCAGTCACATCTCTATAGCATTAATTTCCGCTTCGAAGATAGAAGAGTGATAACTTAGGCTTTCACTAAAGCTTAGCTCTCCATATATTCCAACTTCAACTCCTTCATCTGTTTTAGAGCCGCCTGTTTAGCAGGATTAATCTGCCATTATGAGATTCGTTCTATTCCTCTGCCATACGCCCTTTCCTGGAGAGAGGATGGTAAAGGGCTTCTCAAAATTATATTTAGGTTGCATTGGTTTCATTGGTTGCATTGATTCTATCTCGGTATCCTTTTGCCCTACATCCTGCTGTCTTATCCGCCTTCTAATTGCTCTTACCTTGCCTGTTTTAGTCAAAATCTCCTCTCCTTACAGGTCTGTTAGAGTCATCCTATTTTCCAGCATTACTTTGCTGTTGCGTATGGTCGCAGATATCTTTTTTGATGCTGCTGTCTCATAGAGAGGATTTCGTAGTGCGATATTAAATGCACCTTCTATATCTAGAAAGACATTAACGCAATTTCTTCATTATTAATGTAGTGACTGATTTTCTGAACTACTTCGTTCAGTACTGTTTCCTCTTGTCTTTTCTTCTTGGTATGCAGGCTGTTTGCCATTGAGAGGATGGCTCCTTAATGGCCCCTCTTTAACATATCTGTCTAACTTGTATTCTCTTCCTACCGTTTTAATTTCTTCTATGATTTTGTCCATTAAGTTGAAGCGAGAAGTTAAATTAAGCCTTATCCCTACCAAGTTTATGAGTAATAATATTTACATCACTCCCATCATCCTAACAAGATGAAGATGAACCTCATAACAGGATTAAAATAACGTGTCACAAAGCAATTATTGAAAACCATTTGGATTGAGAACTCTTGTTCTCCACATAGGCAACACAGAATGCTTTTTTTTCTAATACGGTTAATGTGAATAATAACCTAACATCATTTTTGCAAGATCTTAGAGCATTGCTTCTAATAATCAGAACATCAATTATAATGCACTTCCCTAGATATCGTCACTAACACCTGTTAATACAAATACTAAAGGTTGTTGACAATGTAAAAATAACAACAAAAAACATCAAAACCGTTGCATCTCTTTATTCAAAGACCAAATTAATATCCTATAGGTAAGTTAGAGAACACGAATGTAGTGTACAGCATCAATTGTACTCAGTGTAAGGCTGTGCATATTGGTAAAACTGGAAGGAATCTGTCAAATCGTATTATTTCCCACAAAAATGACTGTAATAAAGAAACCATATTGTGCTTTGGAAGAACATGTGAAACAAATATCATCCTGGACTTTGATAACATTAAAATTTTGTGCAATGAAGGTGAAAAATTCAAAAGAACCGTTTTAGAAATAGTACCTATAAGCAAAAGTAATAGTAGTTTAAATAAAAGGTCAGAGATTCAGAATTTAAGTAAAATTTATACATACATTATTTTTTTATAACTCATTCATACCACTACCAAGACATGACACTGGTGGCTTTCTTTTTTTTCATATTCTTATTGTTATTTTCAGGAAAATATTCATTTTTCTCTGTGTATGATTTAAGATTGTAAATTTAGTTAATTCAGCAGTTTCAGTTAACCACTCTAGATTTATTTGGTGGATCTATTTATTTCCTTTTTTGAAATTTTTATTCCACTTTATCAGGTACAATTTGTTTAAGTTCTTGTTAAGGAATGTCAACTTAATTTTGATTTTTCCAAACGAGTCAACAAAGTAGATTACTTTTTGTTTTTTACTTTAAAAATACACAGGGTGTCTGGTAAAGAACGGGCCATAGCATAACCTTAGATTCTTGATGTTAAAATATTTCGATTTAAGCTAACTTACCTTAGTACGAATAAAGTTGATAATAACCGAAATACAGGGTGTCAAAGATAAACTTTTCTTTTATTTATTCTTGAATATTTCCTAACAGACATGGGATAGTAACACGAAATTTGGTAAGCGGGGTCTTTTTGGGACGGGAAATCTAAATTCGTCACCAAAAACGATGTATTACCAAGAGGGCGCCACATACGCCTTTCAGCGCTCATCTAATAGGTTCAACTTTTTTATTACCCACTCTAAATACTTTTTGAATCAAAACTTTTATTCTCTTAATATTTTTACTTAAAAAAGGTATACTACATTTATCTCGCTAAACTCAACCGTTTTCGAGATAAACGCATTTTAAATCTGCGAGGCAACATAATTTTTTTGCATATCATTGTAGTTACACCCGAAAAATAACTTAAACCCATAAAAATTTACAAAAATGTATCGCAAATTTCTTCAAATGAAATTTGCGATGCAATGATATAAATATGAGAACTGGCACAATTATTATTCTGGTTTCAAGTTTATTTTTCGGGTCTAACTACAATGATATTATGCAAAAAATTATGTTGTATCTCAGATTTAAAATGCGTCTATCTCGAAAACAGTTGAGTTTAGCGAGGTGAAAGTAGTATACCTTTTTTAAGTAAAAGCATTAAAAGAATAAAAATTTTTATTCAAAAAGTATGTAGAGTGGGGGATAAAAAAAATTGAACGTATTATATGAGCGCTGAAAGACGTACGTGGCGCCCTCTGGGTAATACATCAGTTCTGGTAGCGAATTTAGATTTCACATCCCAAAAAACCCCCGTTTACCAAATTTCGTGTGTTTATACTACGCCTGTCAGGAAATATTCAATAATAAGTAAAATAAAAGTTTAACTTTGACACACTGTATTTGGTTTATTATCAACTTTCGTTCTAAGGTAAGTTGGCTTAAATCGACCTATCTCTATGGCCCATTATTTACCAAACACCCTGTATATTATATCTGGTTGAATAATTATAGATAATGATTACTTTAAAAAAGAACCCCATTTGAATTTTTCAACGAAGCCATAAATATCGGAGTTAAAATCCGAAAATGGCTTTCAAGAAAGCACCGCAAGATTTATTTTGGCCGGCATCGAGCCAATGCCAACGAGAAACCCCCGTTCGCGTTCTGCTGTCTTTTATCTCGTATCAATCAGATGTGGAAATCCTAATAGCCATCACGATGTTTGTTATAAACAAGTGTCGCCCCCACTGAGCCTTGCGTTGCCGCTTGCCGCCCTAATTCAATTTGTCAGAAGATTATACGGCATAGCCGCACACCCTCTCGAAGACAATATATCATAGAGGGTACAGTTGCCCCCATGGTCTCATTGACGGTGAAGTCGAAACGGAGTTAGGCACTCATCTGCTACACTATACACTGGCGGAGCCACTTCTTGGACAATTGTTTTACTGCCTCAATATGATCTATAATACCGTTCCATTCTTACTGAAATGACTGGTGTAAAGTGTAAAGTAAAAGTTAAAAATAATTATCCAAGTTTCAAAATTTCTATACAACATAATTTATAACATTGTGCGAACAGGATCGTCTTAAGCCGGACTCAAACGACTCTTGTACTTCGCAAGTACAGAATTATTCGCATACTTAGAAAGTATACGAGTTGGCGATTGCGATGACAAACAGGGCACTCACACGACGCGTGTACAATTTACAAGTACGCGAGCGTAAACATTTGGCTTAAAGACCTTGACAAATGAATCAGTGGTGTGATTACTAATAAATAGACCAGGACATTTAGGAAAAAAAGATCGATATTTAAATACAGCACTTAGAAAGTTACAACTTTTTTCATTGTCTTCAAGATGACACCAGTAAAAAAGTCAACAATATAAAAATGGCTGGAAATGCATAGTTGAAATTTAAAGTGCATCATATGCATCCAAAAGTGCATAAACATGTCAAAATAAGTGTATTAGGGCCAGATTTTGTTACGGGGGGTTTTTGGGTCGCTAAGAACGAATATACGCCATGAGAACTGACCATCGGGACACCTGGTGTCCAGGTTCACTGCTAAGGCACGTCATCTAGAGTTTAGAGGGTTTTCGGCACTAAATTTGTGCAAACAGATGACTCGGGGTAGCTGAGCAAAAACTCGCCATCAAAACCGACCCCCCCTTGCACCTCATGCCCAAAACCCCTTCAAACTCCTGAAAATAACATGCCTTAGCATTGTGTACCAGGTGGTCGGGGGGTCGGTTCTGATGGCGTATTCGTATTCAGCGACCCCAAAAACCGCCTACTTGATCTATTTGCATGCATTCAGTGCCTAAAACTATAAACCTCAGAAGATGACGTACCTTAGAAGTGACCACCGGCACAAGGTGCTCCGGGGGTCAGTTCTGATGGAGTATTCGTGTTCAGCAGCACCCAAACCCCCGTATAATCCGTTTGCATTAATTTAGTACCAGAATCCCTCTAAACTCCAGAAGATATGACGTGCTACAGCAATGACACTGTGCAATAGGGGCTACGTAGGTCGGTTCTGATAGCATATTCGTATTCAGCGACTCCACAAAACTTCAAGTAAACTGATTGCATCAATTTAGGGCCGTTAGCCCTCGAACCTCCAGATGACGTGCCCTAGCAGTGACCCTGGGCACCAGGTGCTCCGGGGGTAAGTTCTGATAGCGTAGTCATGTTCAGCGACCTCAAAAACCCCGCGAGTAACACAAGTTGGCCCTTAATATGCTTATGACATGTTTATGCACTTTTTAATGCGTGTTAAGAACTTTAAAAAGCAATTATTAATTAGGCATTTCCACCCATTTTTCTATTGTAGACTTTTTTCCTGACATCATCCTGAATACAATGCAAAACTAGCAAGTCTCTAGGTGGTGTATTTAAAAATCGATTTATTCCGATGTTTTTAGTGCTAAATGCACTGGTCTAAATGAATAGTCGCAGTAAATGCCAATTATTTATACATTTCGTTTGACCGCCTCTGCAAGTATAGACAAGTATGTACTTCACAAGTGTGCGAATAATGGTGATCCCTTTGACTCGGGTCATTTTTACCGACAACAGTTGGAAGATGAACGAGTGGCAACGAGTGACAAATAATTGTACGAATAACCCACTCAGACGACATGGCAAATATACGCAAGTGACGATTATTCGCCAAGTACACGAGTCGTTTGAGTCCGGCTTTAGCATATTTGACCTAAATATTTGTTATTGTAAGAAAAAAGTATTTATTTATTTATAAAGCTCAACAGGAACTGAAGTCCTAGGGATAAAATATAATTAATATAATACTTATAAGAATATAATACTTATAAGGTCCCGAAAAGATTGGTCATAAATTATACCACACATTCTGGGGTCAAAAATAGTTCGATTGAACCTAACTTACCTTAGTACAAATGTGCTCATAAAAAAAGTTACAGTAATTTGAAGTTACAAAACGAAAATCGATTTTTTTTCAATATATCGAAAACTATTAGAGATTTTTTATTGAAAATGGACATGTATCATTCTTATGGCAGGAACATCTTAAAACACAATTATAGTGAAATTTGTCTACCCCATAAAAAATTTATGGAGATTTTGTTCCCTTAACCCCCCCCCCAAACTTTTGTGTACGTTCCAATTAAATCATTATTGTGGTACCATTAGTTAAACACAACGTTTCTAAAACTTTTTTGACTCCTGGCATTTTTTCGATAAGCCAGTTTTTATCGAGTTGCGGCTTCTTTTTCAATATATTTACGTAAAAATTGTATGGGGGTTTTGTTCCTTTAAACCCCCCAAATGTTTGTGTACGTTCCAATTAAACTATTACTGTGGTACCATTAGATAAACACAGTGTTTTTAAAACTTTCCCCTCTTAGTCTTTTTTTCATAAGTCACCTTTTATCGAGATGTAGCTTCTTTTTCAAAATATACCTAAAAATGTAAATTATAAATAAATTTTCAGATTATTAACAGGTCTCTATACTCGTACTTACCATATACAAATATGTGGTAGATTCGACAAATATTCAAAATATCTCGATAAACACTGGCTTATCGAAAAAGTACTAAGAGGCAAAAATGTTTTAAAAACATTGTGTTTAATTAATGGTGTCACAATAATAATTTAATTGGAACTTACACAAAAGTTTTGGGGGTTTAAGGGAACAAAACCCCCATAAAATTTTTATGGTGTGCACAAGTTTCACTTTAATTTTTTTTTTAAGATGTTACTGCCATAAAAATGCCACATGTCCATTTTCAATAAAAATCTCTGAGAGTTTTCGATATATGAAAACAAAATCGATTTTAATTTTGTAACTTCAAAGGGCTGTAACTTTTTTTGTGTGCACTATTGCATACAGTAAGAGTCACCGTACTAGACACATGGGTAGGTACTTAATTGCTATGCTTATGGGCTAATCCGGTCCGTTCTCAGATGTGACTGTCATCCCTGTCATGTCACTGTCAAGAAACTATTCAAAATAATTGTTTTTCGATACAAAAAATACATTAGTTAATAGTATTATTACTTTTTTTAAATAAATTTATTTAAACACCAAGAATATTACCACACTTTAAAACTTTTAGAACTTTAACAACATGACAACAACTATAAACTTCAACATTAGATCAGCTATATTTAATACAGCTGATCTATTATTTAGCTCAGGACAGGGATTAACGGCATACAATCTCTGATACACATTGCAAGAAACAGAGAAGTAATGGAAAATGTGATCGCTAACATCCATTAGTGGATTTGCATTTGAAGAAGAAGAAGAAGAAGATCTATTATTTGTCAACAATTTTCTATGTTATTAATATTCAATTTCTATACATTTTTTACAATTTCTGACGTTCTAAACGTCACTAGACATAAAAATACATAAACATTGCAACAAGTGAAGGTTCCAGGACTGTAATAACTCAATGTTCCTATGTGTCTAGTATTTTGGCGCTGACTGTATAGGAAAGTGAGGTTCAATCAACCTATTTTTGACCCCAGAATCTGTGGTATAATTTATGACCGATCTTTTCGGGACACCCTGTATATTACAACACTTGTAAGTGAGGTGGCTTCTTGTCCAATCATTCTCCTTGCCTGGTAGATTGAGTTACTATTCTCCTCTATTCATCCCTGGTTGTTACTCTTTCTCCCCAACTATCAATTCCCTCTTTTTGAGATCATCCTGTACGATAACAAACCATCTTTTTCTGGGTCGTCCTTTCCTTGTTTTCGTGATTGGGATCATTGTTGGCACCCTCTTTCTATCCATTCTCATCATGTACCCCCTCCATCTCATTCTCTGTGCCTTTATGAATGGACTAATGCTTGGTATGTTACACAGTTTCTCTAGCTCCCTGTTGGTTCGTCGCACCCAACCTTGCACAGTGTTTTTGCCTTCATATATAGTTCTGAGCATTTTCTTTTCCCACCTTTGTAATTTCTCCACATTTGCTTTTTTCATTATCCATACTTCGCTAGCATACGTCACTGTGGACCTTATTATCGTTATATATCCTTAACTTTGTTTTTATTGATACATATTTGGATTTTATCAGTGGTCTAATGCTTCCCATCTTTTTATTTCCCCTTGCCAATCTGGCCTTCAGTTCCCATTCTTTCTGACGTTTTTCTTGTATAATAACAACCAGATACGTAAAATGGATCACTCTCTCGAAATTAAATTCCTTTGATTCATTAGATATGAAAGTAAACTGTCCCTCTTCTTTTTGCTCTGTATTTTCGAGTATCATGTACTTTGTTTTGTTTATTTCTTTCAAAAAACGTCAAAATATTTTGCCTGCTTTTCTAATCTATTTATAACATTTCTTAATCCTTTTCTTTTGTCAGCGAAGGCCAGATATTGATGTTCATTTGCTGATGGCAGAATACCAAATTAAAAAGCACCGTGGATAACGGATCTCCCTGTCTAAGATTTCTGTCCACTTCAAATTCATCAGGTGAGAATCCTCTCCATATTATATGATTTCGTGTGCTATTTTCTGTGTCAGTCTTACTAACCTAAGTTTTGCGGGTATGCCCAAAGAACTCAGTGCTTCATACGCTCATACCTACATTTTATTCCTTCTAACCCTATCATATTCTTGTTTAAAATCTATGAACAATGCATGAGGCAATCTTATATTCATAGCTGGTAGTCTAGATTTCTATTAGTGTAAAAATGTGATCTGTCACTGATCTATTAAGTCTAAAACCGGCCTATTATGCACCTAGTTTATCTTCAGTAAATCTGTTGAGTCTCTCTCTTTACATCCTGGCTAATACCTTGTAACAAGTATCCAGCAGAGCAACACCTCTGTAATTTTCTTATGTCAATATATCCCTCTTTTTGTATATGGGGCATAATAAAGGTTTGGTCCAATCTTTGGGCATATATTCCTCTTTTCATATCCTCTTCATAGGGCTATACATTTTTTTGTAGTTCTTCTCCTCCATGCTTTTCCGCAGCTATTTCGTTTTTTCCAATCTGTTGTGATTTCTGAGCTCATTGATGATACTTTTAAGATCTCGTTCACTAGGCAGTTCTATTATTATGTCATGATCCTTTTTTTTGGCCTTAGGTTCAAGACCTATTTAGCCAGACAATTGGTTAATGAGTAAAAAAATTACGTTTTATAATAATACATATTTATATACAGTAAAATAATATATAGTATATGCCGGTCAATTTCCATTACGCACTTTCACTCGATTTCCTAACCTTCCCATCGGAAACACTATTGAAGATTGTGCAACAAGGAATAACATGGATACACGTTTCACGCTAAGGTGCCCGTCATAGCGACTTTTTTTTAAACAGACAATACAGGCAACGGTTAAAGGTAAATAACATAAAAGGAAAAACAGTAGGAAAATATAACTACGGCCCTAACATTTCGCATTCACGCAACACTGTTTGAAGAGGAAGTTT